>NC_057803.1:61431320-61754521 GCF_018294505.1 Triticum aestivum | reverse complement strand
AACCGGGACTTTAAGTAATTGAGATCGCCGCATCAGAATATATACGAGCAAATAGCCATTAGCCCCCAAGTGCCAAGTTGAATATTTGTATTGATCTTGGGACTTTGCAAGCAATTAAAAGATGAAGATCGAATATGCATTAGCCCCGAAGTGCCAAGTGCATAACTTGTTATGTGGTTGGTACTTCAATCCTTGTACCGCTTTGCTGAATCATATAACTGTCTGCATGCAGGCTAAGCTGAAGACGAAAGAAAGCCAAGTCGCCGACCTCCAAGATAATCTGAAATCCCAACAAGCTGAAACCTCCAAAGCAAAAGAGGAATTAACCAGCGCTTTACGCGCCATGGAACAGCTTAAGGAGAGCTTCAAGAAGAAGCGGGCGGATTAGGCCACTGAAAAATCCGCTTTAATCAAACAAGCAGAAGATGCCGAGGCTTCACTCAAACCGGTGGCGGATGAACTGACCAGCATAAAGCGGCACGTGCATGCCATGACCACTGCTATCTTTGGTAAGCCAGTTTGACTTCTAAATTGATTCTACCATCCTACAGAGCTGCCGGTTTGTTAACCCTTTATGATATTTCAGGGACACACATTGGTCACTTGGGGTCAGATGTGCGGAAGAAATAGAAAGCCGCCTACACGTTGGTCGAACAACTGTACACTAGTGCACAGCGGATCATCTGTATTGCATCCCACAACAAGCCGGCGCCCACTTTGATTCAGGACACTCTGATGAAACTGTCGGTGCTTCCTGCCCGGGTTGAAGAGCCGAAGAAATCTGCTGCTCGAACCGGTGCGATCAATGCCTTAATCCGGGCAAAAGCTGGGGTGCCGGATTTTGATCCTATTGAAGCGGCTCAGGGCTATCCCAGCTTGAAGGAAGACGGGTCGGAGTTTATTGAAGCGGATCTGCGAGCGATAAACCGGGAGGTGCGTCCGCTAGCTTGTCAATTGGCTGAAGAAGCTGACTTGTCTCATTATCAAGCCCAAGACGACAATCAAAACAAGCGAATAGCTGCACCAATTCATGAAGCGGAAAATCTTATCCCTCTAATCCGTAAGCATACTTACGCTCCCGATATTGACCCATCGTTGTTGATCCATGATGAAGCTGTCTTTCAAGCATTAATGGGAATCGACTGGACAACTATTGATTTCCAGCCGTTGGGTAGAGAAACTGAAGCTGAAGCGGCGCGGGATGACCCACAACCATCAGGCCAGGCTGGTGACCAAGCTTGAACCGGAAGCCGGTTTAAAACTGCTTCTCCCTTGCGAAAAACAATGATCTTATTGTGGGCACCGTGTTGCCTTGTAATAGGCTAGCCGATACTTTTGATGTTGATATGCCTTCGTGCATAATTACTGCAACTTGCTCTTCCTTTGGGTGATGAACTTTCCAAAGTACTTTCTACAATAAAAAATCTTAAAGTGCCACCGCGGTTGTACCGTCAGGCGGAATATGATGTCTGCATATATAAAATCAAAATATCTGAAATTTAAGCATATGATCAAATCTTTGAGATACATAATACCTGCCATCGTTGGACATGAAATTGGCTTAGCCAATCTTAAAGCGGAGGTTTATAAACCCACACTGTTTGGAGGAGATAGCAGCTCCTGTATATATATAATGCCGGTTTACCATGTAAACTGTGCCGGGTTGTAAAACACCGTGTTACTCCGTAATAGGATGATAACAAAAAAATCAAACCGAGCAAATAGTCGCCAGATTAAAAATGGACCATGTTCCGTCAATTGACAGTGTGAACCGGTTGAAAACTTTGTCGGTTTAAAAAATGCAATAAAAAGAAAGAAATATCTTTCAAAGAAAAGTGTGAAGCAAAGGCAATGACAAAACCGTTTGCAAAAAAAAGGCTTATTTGAGCTGATCAGATGGTGTTACCATGGCCGAACACGACCAAGCTCCCGATAGGTGTAACTATGGTTCTAGTCAGCCAGGTCCCCAAATGAAACCGTGACATTTATGCCGATCAAGTAGCATGGCAATGGTTCGGGTTCGACCAAGCCCCCAAGTGATTCTGTGGCCTTAGGCCGATCAAGAGGCATGACTAGTTCAGACGTGACCAAGTCCCTAAGTGATCTGGTGGCTCTCGCCTATCAAGAGGTATTGTATTGGTTCGGACATGACCAAACCCCCAAGTGATATAACATGATGCTTTTAAAAAGCTAACTCAAGGGGTAAACCGGAGGCCGCTTTCGAAAAACTCCGTGTAACCACACATGATGTAAAAGAACAGATACCCCGCTTTAGCTGAGGTTCCGGTTTATTATATTTAATCATAATATATACATTGTCGTAATATGTACATAAGTAGAGCCAATGGCTCAGGTATAGTAAGGCCGAAGATGAGCTATGTTCCACGGCCTGTTGGTCTCCTCTGATGTACGTGAGTCCTTATGCTCTCGAATATCGATCAGATAGTATGACCCGTTGTGCAGATTCTTGCTGACCACGAAAGGCCCCTCCCAAGGTGGGGATAGCTTATGCATATCAGTCTGATCTTGGATGAGCCGAAGCACCAAATCTCCTTCCTGAAAGGTTCTGGTTCTGACTCGGTGGCTGTGATAACGACGAAGATCCTGTTGGTAAATCGCCGAGCGGGCAGCTGCTATGTCACGTTCTTCATCCAATAGGTCCAAAGCGTCTTGCTGTGCTGTCTCATTGTCCGCTTCAACATAAGCCGCCACACGGGGTGAATCATGACGAATATCACTAGGGAGAACCGCCTCCGCTCCGTAAACCATGAAGAACAGTGTGTATCCTGTTGATCTGTTGGGTGTAGTATTGATGCTCCATAACACAGATGGTAACTCTTCTACCCAACAACCCAGTGTTCTCTGCAAAGGAACCATAAGCCGGGGCTTGATGCCTCTCAAGATCTCTTGATTAGCCCTTTCTGCTTGACCATTGGACTGTGGATGTGCCACCAATGAGACGTCGAGCCGGATGTGCTCCCGTTCGCAGAACTCCTTCATGGCACCTTTGGACAAATTGGTACCATTATCTATGATGATACTGTGTGGAAAGCCAAACCGAAAAATCACTTTTTTGATGAACTGAATCGCTGTGGCCGCATCACACTTGCTAACAGGTTCTGCCTCCACCCACTTTGTAAACTTATCAACCGCCACCAGGAGGTGGGTCTTCTTATCTTTGGACCTTTTGAAAGGCCCAACCATATCCATCCCCCAAGTCGCAAACGGCCAAGTAATTGGAATCATTCTCAATTCTTGAGCTGGTACATGAGTACGTCTTGAAAACCTTTGGCAACCATCACATTGTCTGACCAGGTCCTCCGCATCAGCATGAGCAGTTAACCAATAGAAGCCATGGCGAAATGCTTTAGCCACCAGAGATTTTGAACCGGCGTGGTGACCACAATCTCCTTCGTGGATCTCAGCAAAATTTCACGGCCTTCTTCAGGAGACACACAGCGTTGAAACGCCCCTGATACACTACAATGATGCAACTCGCTGTTGATAATAGTCATGGACTTGGATCGCCAGATTATCTGTCGGGCCAGAGTCTCATCCTCTGGTAACTCGCCCCGGTTCTTGTACGCCAGGTAAGGAAGCGTCCAATCCGGAATAACATGAAGAGCTGCCACCAATTGAGCCTCTGGATCAGGAATAGCCAAATCCGCTTCACCAGGGATCTTGACCGATGGGTTATGTAGCACATCCAGAAAAACATTGGGCGGGACCGGTTTGCGCTGATAACCCAGCCGGCTTAAAGCGTCCGCCGCTTCATTTTTCCGCCGGTCCACGTGGTCCACCTGATAGCCTTTAAAATGACCTGCAACAATATCCACCTCACGACGATATGCTTCCATGAGTGGGTCCTTGGAGTCCCAAGTGCCAGACACTTGCTGAGCCACGAGGTCCGAGTCACCGAAACACTTAACTCGACTTAGATTCATCTCCTTAGCCATCCGGATACCATGGAGCAAGGCTTCATACTAAGCTGCATTGTTAGTACAAGGGAACATTAAGAGAAGAACGTAACAAAACTTATCACCTCGTGGGGAAGTTAATACGACTCCAGCCCCCGAACCCTCCAATTGCCTGGATCCGTCAAAATGGATGGTCCAATATGTGTGATCCGGCTTTTCTTCTGGTGCTTGCATTTCCGTCCAATCATTGATGAAACCAACAAGTGCTTGAGACTTAACCGCCGTCCGAGGCACATACTTCAAACCGTGCGGGCCAAGCTCTATAGCCCACTTGGCAATCCGGCTAGTTGCTTCCCGGTTCTGGATGATATCCCCCAAAGGAGTAGAACTGACCACCGTAATTGGGTGCCCTTGGAAGTATTGTTTAAGCTTCCGGCTTGCCATAAAAAATCCATACACCAGCTTCTGCCAATGCGGGTACCTTTGCTTGGACTCAATGAGTACCTCTCTGATATAATAGACTGGACGTTGAACCAGATGCTCCTTACCTGCCTCCTTTCGCTCCACCACAATAGCCACGCTGACCGCCCGAGCATTAGCAGCAACATATAGCAGTAATGGCTCCTTGTCAATGGGAGTGGCGAGCACAGGCGGATTGGCCAATTGCCGCTTTAAGTCCTCAAATGCTTCATCAGCAGCAGAACTCCAGACAAACTGATCCGTCTTCTTCAACATATGATACAAAGGGATTGCCTTCTCACCAAGACGACTGATAAACCGGCTTAACGCGGCAATCCGGCCTGCCAGGCGTTGAACATCATTGATACACTTCGGTTTAGCCAGGGAGGTGATGGCTGTGATCTTCTCCGGATTAGCCTCAATTCCCCTATTGGACACCAGAAACCCCAATAACTTGCCCGCCGGTACACCAAAGACGCACTTGTCCGGATTAAGCATCATCTTGTATGTCCTCAGGTTATCAAAGGTTTCCTTCAGATCATCAATCAGAGTCTCCTTCTCCCTGGATTTAACCACGATATCATCCACGTAAGCATGTAAACTACGGCCAATCTGTTTGTGAAGACAATTTTGCACACACTATTGATAAGTTGCCTCAGCACTCTTGAGCCCAAAGGGCATAGACACATAGCAGAAGGCTCCAAAGGGAGTTATGAACGCCGTCTTCTCCTGGTCCTTAACTGCCATTTGTTGGGGAACGTAGCAGAAATTCAAAATTTTCCTACGTGTCACCAAGATCTATCTATGGAGAAACCAGCAACGAGGGGAAGGAGAGTGCATCTACATACCCTTTTAGATCGCTAAGCGGAAGCGTTCAAGTGAACGGGGTTGATGGAGTCGTACTCGTCGTGATCCAAATCACCGGAGATCCTAGTGCCGAACGGACGGCACCTCCATGTTCAACACACATACAGCCCGGTGACGTCTCCTACGCCTTGATCCAGCAAGGGGAGAAGGAGAGGTTGGGGAAGACTCCATCCAGCAGCAGAACGACGGCGTGGTGGTGGTGGAGGAGCGTCGCAATCCTGCGGGGCTTCGCCAAGCACCACGGGAGAAGAGGAGGACTTGGGAGAGGGGAAGGGCTGTGCCAAGACTTGGGTGCGGCTTCCCTTCCACCCCCCACATATATATAGGGGCAAGGGAGAGGGGTGCCGGCCCCCTCAGATCCAATCTGAGGAGGGGGCGGCGGCCAAGGGGGGTTGCCTTGCCCCCAAGGCAAGGGGGGCGCCCCCCCTTTAGGGTTCCCCCAAACCCTAGGCGCATGGTACCTAAGGGGGGAGGCGCCCAGCCCACTAAGGGGCTGGTCCCTCTCCACATACAGCCCATAGGGCCCTCCGGGGCAGGTGGACCCTCCCGGTGGACCCCCGGAACCCCTCCGGTGGTCCCGGTACAATACCGGTAACCCCCGAATTATTCCGGTGACCGTATGATGACTTCCCATATATAAATCTTTACCTCCGGACCATTCCAGAACTCCTCGTGACGTCCGGGATCTCATCCGGGACTCCGAACAACATTCGGTAACCACGTATATCTATTCCCTATAACCCTAGTGTCATCGAACCTTAAGTGTGTAAACCCTACGGGTTCGGGAAACATGCAGACATGACCGAGACACCTCTCCGGTCAATAACCAACAGCGGGATCTGGATACCCATGTTGGCTCCCACATGCTCCACGATGATCTCATCGGATGAACCACGATGTCAAGGACTTAATCAATCACGTATACAATTCCCTTTGTCTAGCGGTACGATACTTGCCCGAGATTCGATCGTCGGTATCCCGATACCTTGTTTATCTCGTTACTGGCAAGTCTCTTTTACTTGTTTCGTAACACATCATCCCATGATCAACTCCTTGATCACATTGTGCACATTATGATGATGTCCTACCGAGTGGGCCTAGAGATACCTCTCCGTCACACAGAGTGACAAATCCCAGTCTCGATTCGTGCCAACCCAACAGACACTTTCGGAGATACCTGTAGTGTACCTTTATAGCCACCCAGTTACATTGTGACGTTTGGCACACCCAAAGCACTCCTACGGTATCCGGGAGTTGCACAATCTCATGGTCTAAGGAAATGACACTTGACATTAGAAAAACTTTAGCATACGAACTACACGATCTTTGTGCTATGCTTAGGATTGGGTCTTGTCCATCACATCATTCTCCTAATGATGTGATCCCGTCATCAACGACATCCAATGTCCATGGTCAGGAAACCGTAACCATCTATTGATCAACGAGCTAGTCAACTAGAGGCTTACTAGGGACATGGTGTTGTCTATGTATCCACACATGTAACTGTGTTTCCTATCAATACAATTCTAGCATGGATAATAAACGATTATCATGAATAAGGAAATATAATAACAATCATCAATTTATTATTGCCTCTAGGGCATATTTCCAACAGTCTCCCACTTGCACTAGAGTCAATAATCTAGTTCACATCGCTATGTGATTGGCACTCACAGGTCACATCGCCATGTGACCAACATCCAAGAGTTTACTAGTGTCGCTAAACTAGTTCACATCATCATGTGATTAAGACTCAATGAGTTCTGGGTTTGATCATGTTTTGCTTGTGAGAGAGGTTTTAGTCAACGGGTCTGCAACATTCAGATCCGTATGTACTTCGCAAATCTCTAGGTCATATTATATATGCTGCTTCCACGCTCCACTTGGAGCTATTCCAAATGGTTGCTCCACTATACTTATCCAGTTTGCTACTCAAAGTCATTCGGATAGGTTTTAAAGCTTGCATCAATGTAACCCTTTACGCCGAACTCTTTATCACCTCCATAATCGAGAAACATGTCCTTATTACTCCAAGGACAATTTTGACCGCTGTCTAGTGATCCACTCCTGGATCACCTTTGTACCCTCTTGCCAGACATGTGGCAAGGCACACATCAGGTGCGGTACTCAGCATGGCATACCGTATAGAGCCTATGACAAAAGCATAGGGGACGACATTCGTCCTTTCTCTTTCTTCTGTCGTGGTCGAGCTTTAAGTCTTAACTTCATACCTTACAACTCAGGCAAGAACTCCTTCTTTGACTGATCCATCTTGAACACTTTCAAGATCATGTCAAGGTATGTGCTCATTTGAAAGTACCATTAAGCGTTTTGATCTATCCTTATAGATCTTGATGCTCAATGTTCAACTAGCTTAATCCAGGCTTTCCATTGAAAAACACTTTCAAATAACCCTATATGCTTTCCAGAAATCCTACGTCATTTCTGATCCATAATATGTCAACAACATATACTCATCAGAAATTCTATAGTGCTCCCACTCACTTCTTTGGAAATACAAGTTTCTCATAAACTTTGTATAAACCCAAAATCTTTGATCATCTCATCAAAGCGTACATTCCAACTCTGAGATGCTTACTCCAGTCCTTAGAAGGATTGCTGGAGCTTTGCATACTTATTAGCATCTTTCAGGATTGACAAAACCTTCCGGTTGTATCACATACAACCTTTCCTCAAGAAAATCGTCGAGGAAACAATGTTTTGACATCCTATCTGCAAGATTTCATAAATAATGCAGTAATCGCTAATATAATTCCAACAGACTCTTAGCATCGCTACGAGTGAGAAAGTCTTATCATAGTCAACTCCTTGAACTTGTCGGAAAATATCTTAACGACAAGTCGTGCTTTCTTAATGGTGATACTTACCATCATTGTCCGTCTTCCTTTTAAAATCCATATGTACCTAATAGCCTTACGACCATCAAGTAGTTCTTCCAAAGTCTACACTTTGTTTTCATACATGGATTTTTTCTCGGATTTTATTGCCTCGAGCCATTTATCGGAATTCAAGCCCACCATTGCTTCTCCATAGCTCGTAGGTTCATTGTTGTCTAGCAACATGACTTCCAAGACAGGATTACGTACCACTCTGAAGTAGTACGCATCCTTGTTATCCCACAAGGTTTGGTAGTGACTTGATCTGAATTTTCATGATCACTATCATAAGCTTCCACTTCAATTGGTATAGGTGCCACAGGAACAACTCCCTGTGCCCTGCCACACACTAGTTGAAGAGACGGTTCAATAACCTCATCAAGTCTCACCATCCTCCCACTCAATTCTTTTGAGAGAAACTTTTCCTCGAGAAAGGACCCGATTCTAGAAACAATCCCTTATTGCTTTCGGATCTGAGACAGGAGGTATACCCAACTGTTTTGGGTGTCCTATGAAGATGCATTTATCCGCTTTGGGTTCGAGCTTATCAGCCTGAAACTTTTTCACATAAGCGTCGCAGCCCCAAACTTTTAAGAAATGTCAGCTTAGGTTTCTCTAAACCATAGTTCATACGGTGTCATCTCATCGGAATTACGTGGTGCCCTATTTAAAGTGAATGTGGTTGTCTCTTATGCCTAACCCATAAACTATTGTGGTAATTTGATAAGAGACATCATGGTATGCATCATATCCAATAGGGTGCAGTTATGATGTTCGGACACACCATCACACTATGGTGTTCCAGGCTGTATTAGTTGTGAAACAATTTCCACAATGTCTTAATTCTGCCAAACTCGTAATTCAGATATTCATCTCTATGATCATATCATAGATATTCTTGTCACGGCGATCTTTCAACTTCACCCTGAAATTACTTGAACCTTTCAATAATTCAGACTCGTGATTCATCAAGTAAATGTACTCAACATCTACTCAAATCATCTGTGAAGTAAGAACATAACGATATCCACTACACGCCTCAGCACTCATTGGACTGCACACATCAAAATGTTTTACTTCCAACAAGTTGCTTTCTAGTTCCATTTTACTGAAAACGAGGCTTTCAGTCATCTTGCCCATGTGGTATGATTTGCATGTCTCAAGTGATTCAAAATCAAGTGAGTCCAAACGGTCCATTTGCATGGAGTTTCTTCATGCATATACACCAATAGACATGGTTCGCATGTCTCAAACTTTTCAAAAACGAGTGAGCCCAAAGATCCATCAACATGGAGCTTCTTCATGCGTTTTATACCGATATGACTTACGTGGCAGTTTCACAAGTAGGTGGTACTATCATTACTATCTTATATCTTTTGGCATGAACATGTGTATCACTACGATCGAGATTCAACAAACCATTCATTTTAGGTGTAAGACCATCGAAGGTATTATTCAAATAAACAGAGTAACCATTATTCTCCTTAAATGAATAACCGTATTGCGATAGACATAATCCAATCATGTCTATGCTCAACGCAAACACAAATCTCGATGGTAGAGGGAGCGTGCGATGTTTGATCACATCAAGCTTGGAAAAACTTCCAACACATATTGCCGGCTCACCTTTAGCTAGTCTTCGTTTACTCCACAGCCTTTTATTTCGAGTTTACTAACATTTAGCAACTGAATCGGTATCTAATACCATGGTGCTACTAGGAGTACTAGTAAAGTACACATTAACACAATGTATATCCAACATACTCCTATCGACCTTGCCAGCATTCTCATCTACCAAGTATCTAGGGTAATTCTGCTCCAGTGGCTGTTCCCCTTATTACAGAAGCACTTAGTCTCGGGTTTGGGTTCAACCTTGGGTTTCTTCACTAGAGCAGCAGCTGATTTGCCGTTTCATGAAGTATCCCTTCTTGCCCTTGCCCTTCTTGAAACTAGTGGTTTCACCAACCATCAACAATTCATGCTCCTTCTTGATTTCTACTTTTGTGGTGTCAAACATCGCGAATATCTCAAGGATCATCATATATGTCCCTGATATATTATAGTTCATCACGAAGCTCTAGCAGCTTGGTGGTAATGACTTCGGAGAAACATCACTATCTCATCTGGAAGATCAACTCCCACTTGACTCAAATGATTGTTGTACTCAGACAATCTGAGCACAAGCTCAACAATTGAGCTTTTCTCCCTTAGTTTGTGGGCTAAGAAAATCGTCGGAGGTCTTATACCTCTTGACGTGGGCACGAGCCTGAAATCCCAATTCCAGCCCTCGAAACATCTCATATGTTTCGTGACGTTTCAAAAATGTTTTCGGTGCCTCAATTCTAAACCGTTTAACTGAACTATCACGTAGTTATCAAAATGTGTATGTCAGATGTTCGCAACATCCACAGACGACGTTCGAGGTTCAGCACACTGAGCGGTGCATTAAGGACATAATCCTTCTATGAAGCAATGAGGACAATCCTCAGTTTACGGACCTAGTCCGCATAATTGCTACTATCAACTTTCAACTAAATTTTCTCTAGGAACATATCTAAATAGTAGAACTAAAGCGCGAGCTTCGACATAATTTGCGAAGACCTTTTGACTATGTTCAGGATAATTACGTTCATCTTATGAACTCCCACTCAGATAGACATCCCTCTAGTCATCTAAGTGATTACATGATCCGAGTCAACTAGGCCGTGTCCGATCATCACGTGAGATGGACTAGTCATCATCGGTGAACATCTTCATGTTGATCGTATCTACCATACGACTCATGCTCGACCTTTCGATCTCTTGTGTTCCGAGGCCATGTCTGTACATGCTAGGCTCGTCAAGTCAACCTAAGCGTTTCGCGTGTGTAAATCTGTCTTACACCCATTGTATGTGAACGTTAGAATCTATCACACCCGATCATCACGTGGTGCTTCGAAACAACGAACTGTCGCAATGGTGCACAGTTAGGGGGGACACCTTCTTGAAATTATTATGAGGGATCATCTTATTTACTACCGTCATTCTAAGTAAACAAGATGCAAAAACATGATAAACATCACATGCAATCAAATAATAGTGACATGATATGGCCAATATCATATAGCTCCTTTGATCTCCATCTTGGGGCTCCATGATCATCTTGTCACCGGCATGACACCATGATCTCCATCATCATGATCTCCATCATCGTGTCTCAATGAAGTTGCTCGCCAACTATTACTTCTACTACTATGGCTACCGGTTAGCAATAAAGTAAAGTAATTACATGGTGTTGTTCAATGACACGCAGGTCATACAATTAATAAAGACAACTCCTATGGCTCCTGCCGGTTGTCATACTCATCGACATGCAAGTCGTGATTCCTATTACAAGAACATGATCAGTCTCATACATCACATATCATTCATCACATTCTTCTTGGCCATATCACATCACATAGCATACCCTGCAAAAACAAGTTAGACGTCGTCTAATTGTTGTTTCCATGTTTTACGTGGCTGCTATGGGTTTCTAGCAAGAATGTTTCTTACCTACGCAAAAACCACAACGTGATATGCCAATTGCTATTTACCCTTCTTAAGGACCCTTTTCATCGAATCCAATCCGACTAAAGTGGGAGAGACACACACCCGCTAGCCACCTTATGCAACTAGTGCATGTGAGTCGGTGGAACCAGTCTCACGTAAGAGTACGTGTAAGGTCGGTCCGGGCCGCTTCATCCCACAATGCCGCCGAATCAACATTGGACTAGTAACGGTAAGCATATTGAACAAAATCAACGCCCACAACTACTTTGTGTTCTACTCGTGCATAGAATCTACGCAATAGACCTAGCTCATGATATCACTGTTGGGGAATGTAGCAGAAATTCAAAATTTTCCTACGTGTCACCAAGATCTATCTATGGAGAAACCAGCAACGAGGGGAAGGAGAGTGCATCTACATACCCTTGTAGATCGCTAAGCGGAAGCGTTCAAGTGAACGGGTTTGATGGAGTCGTACTCGTCGTGATCCAAATCACCGGAGATCCTAGTGCCGAACGGACGGCACCTCCGCGTTCAACACACGTACAGCCCGGTGACGTCTCCTACGCCTTGATCCAGCAAGGGGAGAAGGAGAGGTTGGGGAAGACTCCATCCAGCAGCAGCACGACGGCGTGGTGGTGGTGGAGGAGCGTGGCAATCCTGCAGGGCTTCACCAAGCACCACGGGAGAAGAGGAGGACTTGGGAGAGGGGAAGGTCTGCGCCAAGACTTGGGTGCGGCTGCCCTCCCACCCCCCACATATATATAGGGGCAAGGGAGAGGGGGGCCGGTCCCCTCAGATCCAATCTGAGGAGGGGGCGGCGGCCAAGGGGGGTTGCCTTGCCCCCAAGGCAAGGGGGGCGCCCCCCTTTAGGGTTCCCCAAACCCTAGGCGCATGGGCCCTAAGGGGGGAGGCGCCCATCCCACTAAGGGGCTTGTCTCTCTCCACATACAGCCCATAGGGCCCTCCGGGGCAGGTGGACCCTCCCGGTGGACCCCCGGAACCCCTCCGGTGGTCCCGGTACAATACCGGTAACCCCTGAATTATTCCGGTGACCGTATGATGACTTCCCATCTATAAATCTTTACCTCCGGACCATTCCGGAACTCCTCGTGACGTCCGGGATCTCATCCGGGACTCCGAACAACATTCGGTAACCACGTATATCTATTCCCTATAACCCTAGCGTCATCGAACCTTAAGTGTGTAGACCCTACGGGTTCGGGAAACATGCAGACATGACCGAGACACCTCTTCGGTCAATAACCAACAGCGGGATCTGGATACCCATGTTGGCTCCCACATGCTCCACGATGATCTCATCGGATGAACCACGATGTCAAGGACTTAATCAATCCCGTATACAATTCCCTTTGTCTAGAGGAACGATACTTGCCCGAGATTCGATCGTCGGTATCCCGATACCTTGTTCAATCTCGTTACTGGCAAGTCTCTTTTACTCGTTCCGTAAAACATCATCCCGTGATCAACTCCTTGATCACATTGTGCACATTATGATGATGTCCTACCGAGTGGGCTCAGAGATACCTCTCCGTCACACGGAGTGACAAATCCCAGTCTCGATTCGTGCCAACCCAACAGACACTTTTGGAGATACCTGTAGTGTACCTTTATAGCCACCCAGTTACATTGTGATGTTTGGCACACCCAAAGCACTCCTACGGTATCCGGGAGTTGCACAATCTCATGGTCTAAGGAAATGATACTTGACATTAGAAAAACTTTAGCATACAAACTACACGATCTTTGTGCTATGCTTAGGATTGGGTCTTGTCAATCACATCATTCTCCTAATGATGTGATCCCGTCATCAACGACATCCAATGTCCATGGTCAGGAAACCGTAACCATCTATTGATCAACGAGCTAGTCAACTAGAGGCTTACTAGGGACATGGTGTTGTCTATGTATCCACACATGTAACTGAGTTTCCTATCAATACAATTCTAGCATGGATAATAAACGATTATCATGAACAAGGAAATATAATAATAATAATCAATTTATTATTGCCTCTAGGGCATATTTCCAACACCATTTTGATCTGATGATAACCAGAATATGCATCCAAAAAACTTAAACGCTCACAACCCGCCGTAGCATCAATAATTTGATCAATACGGGGGAGGGCAAAAGGATCTGCTGGACAAGCCTTATTAAGATCTGTGTAATCCACACACATGTGCCAGGTGCCGTTTTTCTTAAGGACCAGCACCGGATTGGCAAGCCACTCAGGGTGAAAAACTTCAACAATAAAGCCAGCTGCTAAGAGCCTGGCTACCTCTTCTCCAATCGCCTTGCGTCTTTCTTCGTTAAACCGGCGGAGGAACTGTCTCACCGGTTTGTATTTAGGATCCACATTAAGGGTGTGCTCAGCGAGTTGCCTCGGTACACCTGGCATGTCAGAGGGCTTCCATGCAAAAATGTCCCGATTCTCACGGATGAACTCGATGAGCGCGCTTTCCTATTTCGGATCCAAATTGGCACTGATGCTGAACTGCTTGGACGAATCGCCAGGTACAAAGTCAACAAGCTTAGTTTCTGCTGCCGATTTGAACTTCAGGGCCGGATCATGCTCCGTAGTTGGCTTCTTTAATGGAGTCATGTCCGCCGGATCAACATTGTCCTTATAATACTTCAGCTCCTCGGTGGCACAAACCGACTCTGCATAGGCCGCATCTCCTTCCTCTCACTCCAAGGCGATTTTGCGGCTTCCATGAACCGTTATTGTCCCCTTGTGACCCAGCATCTTGAGCTGCAAATACACATAATAGGGCCGTGCCATAAACTTGGCGTAGGCCGGTCGCCCAAACAGGGCGTGATATGGACTTTGGATTTTCACCACTTCAAACGTCAATGTCTCCGACCTGGAATCATGATCATCCCCAAAGGACACTTCCAGAGCTATCTTACCCACATGATATGCTGATTTTCCAGGTACTACACCGTGGAACACCGTATTAGACGGTTTGAGATTTTTATCTGTTAGTCCCATACGACGGAAGGTCTCATAGTACAAGATATTAATGATGCTCCCTCCATACATGAGCACTTTAGTGAACTTGTAACCTCCCACCCGAGGCGCCACCACCAGAGCCAACTGACCCGGATTATCAACCTGGGGAGGGTGATCCTCTCTGCTCCATATGATTGGTTATTCAGACCAGTGTAGGTAACAGGGTATGGCCGGTTCAACAGAGTTGACCGCCCGCCTCTAAACCTTCCAGTCTTGCTTGTCCAAGCTAGTGGTGAAGACATGGTACTTCCCACTACTCAACTGCTTTGGGTTGCTCTGGTAACCTGACTGTTGCTGCTGTTGGTTGTAACCACCCTGGTTGTTCTGACTATTTTGATCATTATGTCCGCCCAGATTACCATTAAGCCTGAACCAGAATTTCCTCCACCGTAACCCGGCCCGGACCCTGAGCCACCGCCGGAGCCGTGAGCATACCAGAAAGCATTATAATTCTTGAACTCCTGCATAATGAACCAATCCTTCCAAAGGTGGTTTGCTGGCGCCTCCTTTGTCCCATGTCTTGGATAGGGCTGGCTCAGTAGATAGTTTAGGCGGTCCGGGTTAGGGTTGGGTGCCCCATTGCGGTTTTTCAGTTTACCCTTGCGTCGCTGGCCATTGTCCCGCGTGTTGGTATTAGCCACAAAGTCCATGTTACCATCCTCTTTACGCTTGCCTCCACCACCATTGCCTGCCCAGTGATGCTGCTGACCTTTGGAGTTGTTGTTCCTCTTTCCCTTCCCTGCCTTGTCATCATCAGATTCGGGATCCTTGGTACTATCAGAATTAGCATACTTTACCAAAGCAGCCATGAGGGTCCCCATGTCAGTGCAATGACGCTTCATCCGTCCCAACTTCAGCTTTAGGGGCCCAAACCGGCAGTTGCCTTCTAGGGTTAATACTGCGGTGTCAGCGTTGATGCGGTCTAATGAATGCAACACTTGTGAAACCCGGCACACCCAATGAGTCGTCGATTCTCCTTCCTCCTGGACACATGGAGCTAAGTCCACTATCGACATAGGTTGTTTACATGTATCCTTGAAATTGCTGATAAACCGGGCTCATAATTGGGCCCATCAACTAATAGAATTAGCCGGCAAGCTTTTTAACCAAGTACGGGGCGTTCCTTCAAGCATCATGGTGAAGTATTTCGCACACGCCGCGTCATCCACATCAAGCATCTCCATGGCCATCTCATAGCTCTCCACCCAGGTTTCTGGAGGTTGATCCGCCGTGTAATTTGGTACTTTGCGCAGGCCTTTGAAATCCTTGGGCAGGCGCACATTGCGTAAAGCGGGGACAAGGCAAGGCACCCCCAAAGAACTAGAAGTAACACCAGGTTCGATCGAGATAGTTGGACGAACCGGCGTGAGCTGCCGAGCCTGATGTTGTGCGGCTAACTTGGCCTCCCTACGCGCTCGGGCCCGGTCCACCACTTCCTGAGCGTTATCAGCACCACGCGCCGGGTTGTTGCCACGGGGTGCTCCACACCATTCATTACTCGACACTGTCGGTCGCGGCTGTACGAATATGCTTCCTATTGGACCAAAGCTGTCCTCGGAAGCTCCTTGACCCGTCGCGTCTCTACTGCCTGCGGCGAGTCACCTTCAATTGGAATGGCCTCCAGCCGTGCAGCAGCGGCGACGAGATTGTCCATTGGGTTGGAGTAGTGACCCGGAGGTGTTAAAACAGCCTGAGGTATAACAGTGTTTTGACGAGGCGGGTCCATCCGACGAGGCTGAACTGGCTCACCGGTCCCAGGAGCTTCCAGCCGGTTTCCCTCTAGCAGATTACCGGCTCCTGCTCCCGGGGTGTTGAAAAGGTCTCTGGCCTCGAAAACCAGAGGCAAACGGGATCGGTACTTCCTCCTCATGACTTCATGCGATGCGCTCTGGCCCAACATGAGCCTGTAGGCTTGTGCGTCTAGAGCGGCCCGCTTTGTGGCCATCCTGGTGTCCTCAGCTGCCAGATCCACCTTGGCCTGGGTGATCTGTTCCTTTACTTTTGCAATCTCCGCGTTGTGGACGTCCTGATCTGCCGGGTTAGCTTCCGCCATAAGCACAGCCAATGCATCAAATAGCTCTGATAGAACTTGAGCCGGCGGGCGCACAGGGCCTCCTGCCCCGGCAGCCGTCGCTGCTGCTGAACCGGAGGTTGTTGCCGCAGCGGTCGAAGAATGAAGCGCTGCTTGTGTGCCGGCCATGAGTATTCCGACTCGGTTGGGCAGATCAGAGGGGTCTGGAATACTGTCGCCATCGGAACAGCCCCCAATCCGACCATCTTGTAGCTGATAAAGAGATTCGGTTTCTCCGGTCGATGACTCGTCATCGGAACAATCGACGGTCTCGCCACGAGATTCCGATCCATCCTCATAACTTCCTCCATGAATGACTCCCACGAAGGCACGCTTCATGGCCGGTTTCACCCGGGCGGATCGCGCACGCTGAGCCATCTCGACGAGGTCGGTGCAGATGTCCGGCTCAGGGCCCAGTTCACCGATCTTGCCAATGAAAACGTGAATGCCACCAAAGGGACCCGGTACCCGTACTCAACTGAGCCGGCCTTGGGGCCCCAGCCTGCGTCGTCGATGTAGAGCTTGACACGATGACTCTTAGTCATCCGGCCTACAGCGTAGCCCTCGAGTCCTTCAAAGCAGCCCTCCAAGAACCTGAAACCATCGTGCGATAGCCCCACGGTGGGCGCCAACTGTCGTGGTTTTGTCACGGCAGATGTCCTAGAGAAAGTACTTAGTCGTGGAGCCATTGCGACGAGTTAGCTTGAAGGGGTTAAAGCGGACACAGGGACGCAAGAGAGTTTATACTAGTTCGGCCCCTTCGATGAAGGTAAAAGCCTACGTCTAGTTGTGATGGAATTGATGGGGTTTCGATGACTAGGGAGCAAACAAGCTTCGCCTATGTCTCGAGTTGTTGTCTGTTGTCCTTGAACCGCCGCCGGGTCGTCCCCTTATATACACGAGTGACGCCCGTCGGTTCACAGAGTCCCAATACCGGCTCATAGATGTGTCCGGTTTGGTCTCTACTTATTCCTAACTTATAATACAAGTTAACTATCAACGCCAGTTTACGGCTACAGGCCTTGAACCGACCATGGGCCTTGAGCCCTCATCTGCCTTCTCGGGCTTTAACATACTTAACTACTGACGAAGTTAACCCGGCCCAGATAGGCCGGTTTACGCCCAGTAGTAATATCCCCAACGCAAGGGGAGAGGGGTCCAACTAGGAGGTGGTGCGAGAGGCCTACCATGTCGAGGGGGAGGAGTGTGCGAGTATGAGATTGATGAAAAGAGGGGCGGGAGTGTGCACCTGCGTGGAACCATATTGGACATAGGGGGCATGGACGGTGAGAAGAGAAGAGGAGAAGTATGTGTTTGTGGTAGGCACACTTGGCTAGAGAGGTATGTCGACCAGTGTGTGCCGGAAAGAAGGAGCCGGGGGCCTACACACACCGCGGGTGAACGACCTAAAGAGAAATAATGGACGTGCGCGATGGAGGGGACACTGAGGGAGGGTGAGAGGGGGAGGGCGTGTGCATGCATGATAGAAAGTTAGCGCTAGCTAGCTACAAAGAGAAGAGGATCATGAAGGTGTAAAAGACGAACAAAGATCATAATTCATTATAAAAAAGTGGATACGGATACTTGAAGATGTCATAATGTAGAACATTGATTATAATTTGGGCTAATGTGTGGCTTTTGCAGCTCGGGGCTAAATACTTGTCGTAATGTAGGGGGCGGGCACTATACTTTCTGTGATAAATACGGTGCACGTATGGAACATGGTTTAGATTATGAATATATAGTTAGTACATCAAATCTACTATTATTTTGAATCAACATCAAGTGTATTCAAAAAATTGAATTCGAGTTCATATAGTACACATAGTTCATATCTATCTCTATAGTAATCATGTGGTGTGTTGTTAAGGTAATACACGAATGATGGTTGAAGTTGGCAACAATCATGATTGTAGATTCTTATTGAAATAGAGAAACGAATTCAAATTTAGTTCGAATATCAGCGGTAGTATAGACATTTGGAATGCACTAAAATGTTAGTATGAGTAGGTTACATGCATTATACAACCAACAAAAAGAATTAATTGGACATAACATGTTGGTATGAGTAGCTTTGAATAGCATTTGTATAGTAAAACGGGACAAGACTCTCTCTTTGTGTGGTCTGAATAGTTTTATTTTTTCTAGTTTTTTTCGTTGAGGGAAGTGCGAATTGATTTGGTACGTACAAGTACAATATTACACATTAGGCTTGTCCCTAAAATTCAACCCGCGCCTTGTTATATCCTGAAAATTCAGATATCATGCTCCCAAAACTGGTGCCTTCACAACCCGCGCCTTGCTATCCCGAAATAACAACGCGTGCGAAAACTCCCTCCAGCTGCCAAATCCTGACACATGAAATCCCCCTTCTAACCCTGAGCCGAAAGCGCCACTAGTTCAAATCAGTGGGGGTACTTTTCTAACACACCCTACATTTTGGACAAGCGCGTCCCTAAGGCATGGTTCCCCCTCCCATCGCCTCCTTTTCGCCATTCGAAATCCCAGGCTGCCATAACCTCTCCGCTCCAGCCGCGAAACCCCACCCTCCTCCGTCCGCCACCTCACCGCTGCCCAGCCGGAGCCTCTTCCCTAACGACGTCGTCCACCGCAACAGCTCGACGTCCCTCATCCACCTCCCCGGATGAGGATCCGTCGTCCATCTCGTCGTCCCGTCGGTTCAGTCGCCCCGTCCTCCACCTTCAAGGAGCTGCTCCGATGATCACCTCATCTATCGCGGCTGCTCCATCCCCACAGCGCCGCCTTAACCCGCTCCACCGGAACCGCAGCATCCTCACCGACTCCTCGGACGAAGCCGAGGCCTACTCGGCACCACCAAAGAGGTTGTACACTCATCGCATCGCACCTTCTCCCGAACTCGACCTCCCGGCGCCGACGGTGCTCCATCCCGCACCCCCATGGAGTGGCTACCTCGAAGCCGGCGCCGCGGGCGACATCTCCATGGTGGCTCTCACCCAATGCGAGGCCCCTTCGGCGGCAGCGTCCATACCAGCTGGATCTGTTGCTGCTACTCCGGCTCTCGCTCGCTCGCTTGCTCACGCTGCTGCTCCGGCTGTTGCTCGCTCGCCCAGCTGCTGCTGCTCCAGCTCTCGCTCACTCGCTCACGCTGCTGCTGCTGCTCTCCCCCTCGCTCGTGTTGCTGCTCTGCTCTCATTTAGCTACACTTCAGTCGACTGAATCAACTTTTGGGTCAGTCAATTTTTAGGGGGTGGGGGGCTCTCTGGAGTTAAGGAAGAACCACCCGCAGCGGGGAGGGGGCTCGCTAGAGAGGTATCCCACTATCTATCTTAGGGTTCAGGGCGGGGGCGGTGGTCGCCGGTGGTGGGGGCGCGGTGGTGGGGCGGTGGCGTGGGGATCGGCGCAGAAAAAGCTTGGTGCGGGGGGGGGGGGGGCTAGAGGGATGGCCGGGGCGGCGGCGGACCGGTGGTGGGGAGTTGTTTCTGGGCGGCGAGGTGGCACGGTGGCTGGCGGTTCGGATGGTGGTGGCTGGCGGCTCAGGGGGGTGCAGGTTGAAGATGAACTGCATGCCCTCCCTAAACTACATGTCAAGTGCCTATGTGCTACCATTGCATTCAGTTTTGATAGTAACATTCAGATTCCACAGTAAATTTCAGTTTCGACAGTTAAGTTCAGAGTCAACGGTTTTTACCTCATCTGGTGTAGTCAGGTTGTTTTTGGTGATGTAAATTTTACATCTATTTTACATCATCTATTGGAGATGCTATTAGAATCCCACTTGAGATTAACGATGTCTGTCTTGTGCTGCTTCAGCCTTGACTTCTTACGGCTCACCGGAGCTGCTCCAACGACAGAACGATCCATCACAATAGAGCAGTGCCCTGAACACCGTCTACAGATTCCTCAGATCTTCCTCCACACCTCCGACTGCCATCTCTACCTCAACTTCTTCAGCGACCAACCCAATGATGCTAAGGTTGACACGACTACGACAAAGAGGTTGTACACTTGTTGCATCACATATTACTGAAGGAAATATGCCCTAGAGGCAATAACAAAGTTATTATTTATTTCCTTATATCATGATAAATGTTTATTATTCATGCTAGAATTGTATTAACCGGAAACATAATACATGTGTGAATACATAGAGAAACAGAGTGTCACTAGTATGCCTCTACTTGACTAGCTCGTTGATCAAAGATGGTTATGTTTCCTAGCCATAGACATGAGTTGTCATTTGATTAACGGGATCACATCATTAGGAGAATGATGTGATTGACTTGACCCATTCCGTTAGCTTAGCACTTGATCATTTAGTATGTTGCTATTGCTTTCTTCATGACTTATACATGTTCCTATGACTATGAGATTATGCAACTCCCGTTTACTGGAGGAACACTTTGTGTGCTACCAAACGTCACAACGTAACTGGGTGATTATAAAGGTGATCTACAGGTGTCTCCGAAGGTACTTGTTGAGTTGGCGTATTTTGATATCAGGATTTGTCACTCCGATCGTCGGAGAGGTATCTCTGGGCCCACTCGGTAATACACATCACTATAAGCCTTGCAAGCATTGTAACTAATGAGTTAGTTGTGGGATGATGTATTACGGAATGAGTAAAGAGACTTGCCGGTAACGAGATTGAGCTAGGTATTGAGATACCGACGATCGAATCTTGGGCAAGTAACATACCGATGACAAAGGGAACAACGTATGTTGTTATGTGGTTTGGCCAATAAAGATCTTCGTAGAATATGTAGGAGCCAATATGAGCATCCAGGTTCCGCTATTGGTTATTGACTGGAGACGTGTCTCGGTCATGTCTACATAGTTCTCGAACCCGTAGGGTCCGCACGCTTAACGTTCGGTGATGATTTGTATTTTGAGTTTATGTGTTTTGATGTACCGAAGGTAGTTCAGAGTCCCGTATGAGATCGGGGACATGACGAGGAGTCTCGAAATGGTCAAGCCATAAAGATCGATATATTGGACGACTTTATTCGGACATAGGAAAGGTTCCCAGAGTTACGGGAATTCGCGGGGGAGTATATGGGCATTATTGGGCTTTAGGGGAAAGAGAGAGGGGAGGCTGCATGCCCCCCAATGCTTAGTCCAAATTGGACTAGGGGGAGGGGCGGTGCCCCATCCTTCCTTCTCTTCTCTTTTCCCTTTCCTTCTCTCCTACTCCTACTACTTGGAAGGGCTCCTAGTTCTACTAGGAAAGGGGGAATCCTAGTCCCGGTGGGAGTAGGACTCCCCTAGGGCGCGCCATAAAGAGGGCCAGCCCTCCCCCTCCACTCCTTTATATATGGGGAGGGGGCACCCCTTGGAGACACAACAATTGATCATTGATCTCTTAGCCGTGTGCGGTGCCCCCTCTACCATAATCCACCTCGATCATATTGTAGCGGTGCTTAGGCGAAGCCCTGCGTGGGTAGCATCATCATCACTGTCACCACGCCGTCGTGCGGACGAAACTCTCCTATGAAGCTTTGCTGGATCAGAGCTCGCGAGACGTCATCGAGTTGAACGTGTGCAAAACTCGGAGCTGCCGTGCATTCGGTACTTGGATCGGTCGGATCGTGAAGACATACGACTACATCAACCACGTTGTGCTAACATTTCCGCATTCGGTCTACGAGGGTATGTGGACGATACTCTTCCCTCTCGTTGCTCCGCGTCACCATGATCCTGCGTGTGCGTAGGAATTTTTTGAAATTACTACGTTCCCCAACAGTGGCATCAGAGCCAGGTTTTATGCATAGATGTTATATGCACGAGTAGAACACAAGTGAGTTGTGGGCGATACAAGTCATACTGCTTACCAGCATGTCACACTTTGGTTCGGCGGTATTGTTGGATGAAGCGGCCCGGACTGACATTACGCGTACGCTTATGCGAGACTGGTTCTACTGACGTGCTTTGCACACAGGTGGTTGGCGGGTGTTAGTTTCTCCGAGTTTAGTTGAACCGAGTGTGGCTACGCCCGGTCCTTGAGAAGGTTAATACAACACTAACTTGATGAACTATCATTGTGGTTTTGATGCGTAGGTAAGAATGGTTCTTGCTCAGCCCGTAGCAGCCACGTAAAACTTGCAACAACAAAGTAGAGGACGTCTAACTTGTTTTTGCAGGGCATGTTGTGATGTGATATGGTCAAGACATGATGAGATATAAATTGTTGTATGAGACGATCATGTTTTGTTGAAGTTATCGGCAACTGTCAGAAGCCTTATGGTTGTTTCTTAATTGCATAAGATGCAAGTGCCATGTAATTGCTTTACTTTATTGCTATGAGATAGCAATAGTTGCAAAAGCAATAGCTGGTGAGACGACCATGTGACGACACGTTGATAAAAGATCAAGATGATGGAGATCATGGTGTCATGCCGGTAACAACGGAGATCATGATAGTACTTTGGAGAGATCAAAGGCACAAGATGATAATGGCCATATCATGTCAGATATTTTTGATTGCATGTGATGTTTATCTTTTATACATCTTATTTTGCTTAGTTCGGCAGTAGCTTTATAAGATGATCTCTCACTAAATTTCAATATAAAATTGTTCTCCCTGAGTATGCACCGTTGCCAAAGTTCGTCATGCCGAGACACCACGTGATCATCGGGTGTGATAAGCTCTACGTTCATCTACAGCGGGTGCAAGCCAGTTTTGCACACACAGAATACTCGGGTTAAACTTGACGAGCCTAGCATATGCAGATATGGCCTCGGAACACTGGAGACCAGAAGGTCGAGCGTGAATCATATAGTAGATATGATCAACATAATGATGTTCACCATTGAAAACTACTCCATCTCACGTGATGATCGGACATGGTTTAGTTGATTTGGATCACATGATCATTTAGATGACTAGAGGGATGTCTATCTAAGTGGGAGTTCTTAAGTAATATGATTAATTGAATTTTAATTTATCATGAACTTAATCCTGGTAGTATTAGCATATCTGTGTTGTAGATCAATAGCTCGCGTTTAGATCCCCTGTTTTATTTTTGATATGTTCCTAGAGAAAAATAAGTTGAAAGATGTTAGTAGCAAATATGCGGACTAGCTCCGTGATCTGAGGATTATCCTCATTGCTGCACAGAAGTATTATGTCCTTGATGCACTTCTAGGTGACAGAACTATTGCAGGAGCAGATGCAGACATTTTGAACGTTTTTACAAAAGCTCAGTATGATAACTACTTGATAGTTTAGTGCACCATGCTTTACGGCTTAGAACCGGGACTTCAAAAATGTTTTGAATGCCACGGAGCATATAAGATGTTCCAAGAGTTGAAATTGGTATTTCATACTCATGCCCGTGTCGAGAGGTATGAGACCTCTGACATTACTTTTCCTACAAGATGGAGGAGAATAGCTCAACCAGTAAGCATGTGCTCAGATTGTCAGAGTACTACAATCACTTGAATCAAGTGGGAGTTAATCTTCTAGATAAGATAGTGATTGACAGAGTTCTCTAGTCACTATCACCAAGTTGCTAGAACTTTGTGATTAACTATAATATGCAAGGGATAACGGAAACAATTCCCAAGCTCTTCGTGATGCTGAAATCGACGAAGGTAGAAATCAAGAAAAGCATCAAGTGTTGATGGTTAACAAGACCACTAGTTTCAAGAAAAGGGCAAAGGGAAAGAAGGGGAACTTCAAGAAGAACGGCACGCAAGTTGCTGCTCAAGTGAAGAAGCCCAAGTCTGGACCTAAGCCTGAGACTAAGTGCTTTTACAACAAAGGGACTAGTCACTGGAAGTGGAACTGCCCCAAGTATTTGGCGGATAAGAAGGATGGCAAAGTGAACAAAGGTATATTGGATATACATGTTATTGATGTGTACTTTACTAGTGTTTATAGCAACCCCTCGGTATTTGACACTAGTTCAGTTGCTAAGAGTAGTAACTTCAAATGGGAGTTGCAAAATGAACAGAGACTAGTTAAGGGTGAAGTAACAATGTGTGTTGCAAGTAGTTCTGTAGCGACCCGACCTCAGATGGTCAAGTCTCTGTGATTTGGTGTCATCCCCGGATCAGTAATGCTGACACGCACAGTACTTGAAGGATTTATAATAGAGTAGCAATCACACACTTATTACATCGAATGTCTCAAAAGAGAACTTATTACAATAAATATGGCTTAAGGCCATCTAATAACGATAACAGCGGAAGGCTTGGAAGATAAGTGAGTCCATCAACTCCAACGACATCACTGAGTATAGAACCACGACCTAAAGGCACCTTACTCATCGTTTGAAAAGTCTGCAACATGAACGTTGCAGCCCGAAAACGGGTCAGCACATGGAATATGTTGGCAATGTAAGACATAGAGAATAGTGAACAGAATAGGCTATACTACATGCATATTTGGCTGATGGAAAGCTCCATGGTTACAGTTTTGCGTAAAGCCAGTTTTCCCCTACTACAAAGGAATAAATTGTATTTAACTATCATGGTAGTTGTTGCACAGTTAGAGTGTAGACACCCTCTCAATCCCAATTAAGCATCATCATTAAAATCCCAACAAAATAAATTAGAGTCACATGATGAGATTCAAATGATAATCCAAGAACTAGATACTCAAGTTGTCCATAACCGAGGACACGACTAACCATGATTAGTTTATACACTCTGCAGAGGTTTGTGCACTTTTCCCCACAAGACTCGATCTCCTCCGTTGGGATTCTCGCACTACAAGATGTTTGAGAAATGGATGACCGAGACATAGTCTTTCAGAAGCGCTAGCACCTTACGAACGGGTAGACCATTACACCTACTTTCCCCTACATCGGCTAGTCTACCACTGTAAGAGTTCGCATGACTTAATCAACTATGCTAGAGCCCATAGTAGCTTGTGACTACACACAGAAGTTTCTAGTATGAATAATCTCATGATCCCTTTGAGCCTGGGTGGCGGTCCATAAAGAAAAACACAGGCAATCGCTGGAAAACCCAGGTGCCTCAATCCACCCAGATGTGTATTAAAGTTGCCACCTTAAATAAACCATTAATTTATGTCATGGATACGCTCACCCAATCCACGTCTACTAGCATAGCATGTCAAAATAAGCAAATGTAGAAGTAACTCCCAAGGGTTTGATAATAGAAGAGGAAGTAGATGCTACCTCATCTACTTCCCAACCCACAAATTAATTAGATCCTAATCATGCAATGTTTGAGGATTGATCTAATGCAATAAAACTGGGTGGTAATAGGTATGATCAAAGTGTTACTTGCCTTGCTGATGATCCGTTAAACCTAGAGGTTCAAAGTAGCAAGCGGCGCACTCCGGGTACTCTATCGCAAACAAACAAGCACACAATAAGTACTCATCTAATGCACAGGTAAAACTCAAATAAGAAATCTAACTAGAAAGTTCAACTTAAGAACTCCGGTTTGCAAAAAGAATCAAATCAAACGAAGCAAAAATCTAACCAGAAAGTTCAACTTAAGAACTCCGGTTTGCAAAAAGAATCAAATCAAACGAAGCAACGGAAAGCAAACGACAAAAGAAACAAACATCATTTACTAATCTGGATCTAAGTCAAATTTTACAAATGCAAAAACTTGTTTGAGTTGGTTAAACGGAAAGAGGGTTTCGAGACGAAACTCCAGACGCTTGAATCACCTGATTCCGATAAACGAGCGAAAAGTTAAACTAAAACGAAAATCGGATCAAAAATTGCGATCAGAAATAATCGCGGAAAATCCGAGAAAAAGAAAAACGACGAACAGGCTAACGAACGAATGTTCGCTATCTGCGGCTAAACGACGAAAATTGTTTGTAAAAACGAACGAAAAAGCGGTCGTTCGCTAAATAACTAAACCTACGAAAATAAACCGAATCGGATCTAGGTTTTCAAAAAAAACGATCGGTTTTCTTTGCGAAAACCACGACAATGACGGCTACCTCGGGCGGCTCCGGCGAGAGGCGGCGGCGGCAGATCCGGTGAGAGGCGGGCGGGCTGCGTCGGCGGATCGCTCGGCGGCGGCGGCGCGCAGATCGAGGCGGGGCGAGGCGGCGGCTAGGGTTTCAGGCTAGGGCGGCTGCGGCTGGCTTGGGCCCTCACGGCTTTAAAGGCCGACCGGGCCTAGTGTCCTAGTCGGACACGGCCCGGTTAGGTCGGTTCGTTTTTTTAATAATTTGATGTGCAGAAAAAGAAAGAAAAGAAATAATAACGCACTCCAAAAATTCCGAAATAAATTTTCCCCGACTTCTAAAATCAAGTCGGACAAAGTGAACATTTATTTGGGGCCTAAATGCAATTTTGAAAACGCGCATTTTTCCTAAATTGGAATAAAACAGTGGAAAACTCCAAAATATAATCTTATTTCATTTTTTTATTAAATCCTCAATATTTCTTTATTTTGGGAAAGTCATTTTATTCCCTCTCACTTATTTTTATAAGTGAAATAATTGAAGATAAAATAAATAAAATCAAATTATCCTATTTTCTAAATTTGAGAAAAACCCAAATATGAAAATAACGAAATCCCCAACTCTCTCCATGGGTCCTTGCGTTGTGTAGAATTTCTTGATCAGGCCAAAAGTAATAAAATATGATATGCAATGATGATCTAATGTATAACATTCCAAATAGAAAATTCGGGATGTTACAAACCTACCCCCCTTAAGGTGAATCTCGCCCTCGAGATTCGGGTTGGCTAGAAAATAGGTGAGGGTGGTCCTTCAGCAAATCTTCCTCTCGCTCCCAGGTGGCTTCATCCTCGGTGTGGTGGATCCACTGAACTTTAGAAAACTTGATAACCTTGCTGCGGGTTACTCGGCTGGCATATTCGAGAATCTTGACTGGTTTCTCCTCATAGGTCAAATCACTATCCAACTGAATGGCTTCCACCGGCACTGTATCTCTCCGCGATATATCAGCCATCTCTGCGTGGCACTTCTTTAACTGGGAAACGTGGAACACATCATGAACTCCTGACAATTCTTCGGGCAATTCCAACTTATAAGCAACTTCTCCCATATGTTCCAAAACTTTGTATGGTCCCACAAAATGTGGCGTTAACTTTCCCTTAACTCCAAAGCGCTTAACTCTTTGAAGCGGGGATACACGAAGATAAACTCTATCTCCGACTTCGTAAACCGTCTCCTTGCGTTTAGAATATGCATAGCTCTTTTGCCTGGACTGGGCTACCTTGCGCCTATCGCGAATCAATTTCACTGTTTGTTCAGACTCCTTAATCAAATCTGGTGCAAACAACTGCGGTCTCCAACTTCGTACCACGACAATGATGTTCTGCACCTTCTTCCGTACAAGGCTTCGAAAGGGGCCATCTTCAAACTGGATTGATAACTGTTGTTGTAAGAGAACTCTGCATATGTCAAATTGTCGTCCCAACTAGATCCATAATCTAGCGCACAAGCTCTCAACATATCCTCCAAGATCTGATTGACTCTCTTGGTCTGTCCATCTGTCTACGGATGAAAAGCTGTACCAAACTCTAGTCTAGTACCCAAAGTTTCGTGCAACCGATTCTAGAACTTTGAGGTAAATTGTGTTCCTCTATCTGATACAATGCTCCTCGGAGCTCCATGTAGACATACGATCCTGGTCATGTATATCTTAGCCAACTTGGTACTGCTGTAAGTGGTCTTTACTGGGTTGAAATGAGCTACCTTCGTCAAACGATCGACTACAACCCAAATTGAGTCATAGCCTGAACGAGTCCTGGGTAATCCTGTGATAAAATCCATGCCTAGCTTATCCCACTTCTATTCAAGTATCGGCAATGGTTGTAGCAATCCTGCTGGCTTCTGATGCTCTGCCTTTACTCTCTGACATACATCACAAACTACAACATACTCTGCAATATCCTTCTTCATTCCTGTCCACCAGAAAGTATCCTTCAAATCCAAATACATCTTTGTATTTCCTGGGTGAATCGAGTATGGTGAATCATGGTCTTCTTGCAGAATCAGCTTCCTGATCTCCGGATCATTAGGCACATAAACGCGGTCCTCAAACCATAAGGTATCGTGCTCATCCTCATGAAATCCTTTAGCTGTTCCTTTTCTCAACTTCTCCTTTATAGAGGCAATCTCCTTATCGGTCTTCTGAGCTTCTCAGATCTTATCCATCAAAGTAGACTGAATCTCCAATGTTGCTACATAGCCTCTCAGAACTATCTCCAAACATAGCTCACGAAGATCATCGGCTAACTCCTTTGGTAATTCTCCCGTCATTAGCGTGTTGACATGGCTCTTGCGGCTCAACGCATCGGCTACTACATTAGCCTTTCCGGGGTGATAATGCAATCTCATATCATAATCCTTGATGAGCTCCAACCATCTCCTTTGCCTGAGATTCAGCTCCTTCTGCGTGAAAATGTACTTCAAACTCTTGTGATCCGTGTACACCTCACAATGGTTTTCAATGAGAAAATGTCTCCAAGTCTTCAATGCATGCACTACAGCTGCTAACTCCAAATCATGTGTAGCATAATTCAACTCATGGGGCTTAAGCTGTTGGGAAGCATACGAAACAACTCTTCCCTCCTGCATAAGCACTGCTCCAAGTCCTCAACGTGAAGCGTCACAATACACCTCGTAATCCTTGCGCTGATCTGGCAGAATCAACACTGCAAGGAAACCAAACGTTTCTTCAACTCCTGGAAACTGGCCTCACATTCCTCAGTCCATTTGAATTTGGTATCCTTCTTCAACAACTCCATCATAGGTTTTGCAATTTTTGAGAAATTCTCTATAAATCTCCGGTAGTATCCTGCAAGTCCAAGAAAACTCCGGATCTCTCCAACTGTTGTTGGGGCTTCCCAATTTGTCACAGAGACAACCTTCGTGGGATCTACTGCTATTCCTTCTCCGGATATAACATGTCCGAGGAATCCAACTTCCTTCAACCAAAACTCACATTTGCTAAACTTGGCGTATAACTGATGTTCTCTGAGCTTACCAAGTACCAAACGCAAATGTTCTTTATGTTCTTCTTCATTCTTCGAGAAAACTAGTATATCATCGATGAACTCTATGATGAACTTATCCAAAAACTCCATAAACACTTTGTTCATCATGTTCATGAAATATGCAGGTGCGTTAGTCAGACCAAAGGACATAATGGTATACTCATACAGTCAGTACCTGGTGGTAATAGCTGTCTTAGGTATATCCTGCTCTCGAATCTTCAACTGGTGGTATCCTGATCGCAAATCGATCTTGGAAAATACCTTTGCTCCTTGCAACTGGTCAAACAGATCATTGATCATGGGCAGTGGGTACTTGTTCTTGATTGTTACTTCGTTCAATCCTCGATAATCAACAACCATCCATAACGATGCATCCTTCTTTTCCACTAGAAGTACTGGCGATCCCCAAGGTGACGAACTTGGGCGAATATATCCCTTATCCAGTAAATCCTTAATCTGCTTCTTAATCTCCTCCAAATCTTTTGCAGGCATTCTATACGGTCTCTTAGATATTGGTCCCGTGCCTGGCAAAAGCTCAATCAAAAACTCAGTGTCCCTATCTGGTGGCATGCCTGACAACTCTTCTGGAAATACATCCGGAAAATCCTTTACCACCGGTACTTCCTCCTGTACAACTCATGTTAGGGAATTTACTTGAGTCGTATTCGGCACATGCCGCGATACATACTTGATCCTTCTTCCTTCTGGGGTGGTAAGCAAAATCGACTTACTGGCGCAATCGATGTTTCCCCCATACATCGATAGCCAATCCATACCCAGAATTACATCCAAACCTTGTGATTCCAAAATGATTAAATCCGAGGGGAAAACATTCCTACCTATACTCAATGGCACTTGAAAACATCCTTGACCGACCATATACTCCGCTCCTGGTGAGCTTACCAACATAGGTGTTCTAAGAACTTTGGTGGGCAGTTTATACTTATCCACAAATCCCCGTGATATGTATGAATGCGATGCACCAGTATCGAAAAGAACGATTGCAGTAAATGACTTAACCAAAAACTTACCTATTACTGCATCTGGCTGGGCTTCAACCGCCTCCACATTAACGTGGTTCACCTGCCCCCTGTTGAAAGGGTTCGACTTCTTCCCTGAGCTTCCATTACCATTTCCATTCTGGGCTTCAGGACATTCATTAGCGTAATGTCCAGTCTTCTGGCACTTATAGCAAGTGACTTGGCTCAGGTCTCTCTTGGCTGGTGTTGATGGGTCGGTACGGTTCTAGCCTTTGCTTCCTCCATTCCCATTACCATTCTTGGGGCCGTTATGATTGTGTGAGCTACCTCCTCCATGGGCATGCTGGAAATGTCCTCCCGATTTCGGGGTAAAACGTGGCTTCTGCTGAGCTCCAGAGTTGTACTTCCCTTGTCCATACTTCCTCTTGCGGTTCTCAATCTGCTGCTGCTTCCCTTCAATCATGAGAGCATGATCTACCAACCCCTGGTAGTTGTTGAAAGTTGCTACCATCAACTGCATGCTCAGCTCATCATTCAGTCCTTCCAGAAACTTCTCCTACTTAGCTGCATTTGTAGCAATGTCATCTGGGGCATAACGTGCTAGCTTACTAGAGTCATCCACATACTGGTCAACGGTCCGTCCTCCTTGGCGCAAGTTGCGAAACTCACGCTTCTTCATGGCCATAGCTCCTGTTGAAACATGGGCAGTACGAAAAGCCTGCTGAAATTGATCCCATGTCACTGTGGCTATAGGATAGGTGACAGTGTAATTCTCCCACCATGATGTTGCTGGTCCATCCAACTGATGTGTGGCAAAGCGCACCTTCTCAGCATCAGTACATCCTGTAGTGGTTAACTCCCTTCCAATCTTGCTGAGCCAATCATCTGCTACTATAGGCTCGATGCTACTAGAGAACACCGGCGGATTCAGCCTAAGAAAACGGGTTAAGTGATCAACAGGTGGTGGCGGTGGTGGAGGGTTGTTGTTGTTGTTGTTCCCCTGATTCTGATTCTGGACTAGCAACTACATCAACGTATTCTACTGCTAGATCAACTGAGTGAGCTCCGGTGGAAATGCAAATCCATTGTCACGTCTCGGAGGCATCTGATGGGTTTAGAAAAGATGAGATTTAAGAATAGAGAGATGTCTAGAGAGAAAACACTACCCATAGGCTCATGAGGCAAATGCAAACAAAATCACTTCATTCAATCAAACAAGGGCATACAATCGGTCTAACTATCGCAAAATTGCTCGGACTACTCTATTTACATGGTGGAATACTACTACTGATGGGGTGGTCTACTATAAATATTCTTCGGTTGCAGACTCCATGATATCTACTCCAGCTTCGTCAACATAGTCATCATCGCTCAGGTCAGAGTCGGTATCGTCGATGATGATGTAGTCTTCTAGGCGAATCTCCTTGGGTTCTTCGTCTTCTTCTACTGGTGTAGGGTCTCCCATGAATATTCCAATCTTCTTGATCAGGTCGTCATTCTTCTCCACTAGTATGACGATTTCCTCCTCATAATCTTCACATGTAGCCTTGAGTTCTTCCTCCAGTTCCATAATTCTTGTCGTCACCTTCTTCAGATCTATCATGTCTGCGCACATATGTTTCTCCTGACGTCGAGTGTGCTGGTTTAACTCCTGGATAAAAGCTGTGATTGATCTATCCTTCTTGGTGCTGATCATTTCCAAGTGCTCACCTCGGCGCCCACAAATCTGGTAGATAGTATCCTTGAGATCCTTGTGGTAAACTTCTCCAATGCGTCCCACGGCGATGTGGGCTGCCATGCTCTTTCCTAGACTCCAGGTAGGTGCATCAAAGGAAAACTTTATGGGCGCGGTGACTGGCATGAACGTCCTTCCTGGAACTTGAACTTGAATCATCCAGCGCTCCTCTTCGGGTAAAGTGGTGTTGTAGGTCCCGGTGAAGCTTGGTACTCCGATGTTCAGGTACTTATTGACTTCCTTCAGGTGGCATCCAAAGGATGTGTCTTCATCCGGCCGCATGAACTTGTTCCTTGCATCCGCCATCCTAAAAGAGTAGAAAAGATGAGGAGTCAGAAGTGGGAAGAGTGAGTAGTGATCTAGGGCTTTTAGCTTAGTGGTCGTGTCCTACAGTCAGCGTGTGCTCTAATACCATCTTGTAGCGACCCGACCTCAGATGGTCAAGTCTCTGTGTTTTACTATCATCCCTGGATCAGTAATGCTAACACGCACAATACTTGAAGGATTAATAACAGAGTAGCAATCACACACTTATTACATCGAATGTCTCAAAAGAGAACTTATTACAATAAATATGGCTTAAGGCCATCTAATAACGATAACAGCGAAAGGCTTGGAAGATAAGTGAGTCCATCAACTCCAACGGCATCACTGGGTATAGAACCACGACCTAAAGGCACCTTACTCGTCGTCTGAAAAATCTGCAACATGAACGTTGCAGCCCGAAAACGGGTCAGCACATGGAATATGCTGGCAATGTAACACATAGAGAATAGTGAACAGAATAGGCTATACTACATGCATATTTGGCTGGTGGAAAGCTCTATGGTTACAGTTTTGCGTAAAGCCAGTTTTCCCTACTGCAAAGGAATAAATTTTATTTAACCATCATGGTAGTTGTTGCACATTGAGAGTGTAGACACCCTCTCAATACCAATTAAGAATCATCATTAAAATCCCAACAAAATAAATTAGAGTCACATGATGAGATTCACATGATAATCCAAGAACTAGATATTCGCCTACATCTGCTAGTCTACATCTGCTAGCACCTTACGAACGGGTAGACCATTACACCTACTTTCCCCTACATCTGCTAGTCTACCACTGTAAGAGTTCGCATGACTTAATCAACTATGCTAGAGCCCATAGTAGCTTGTGACTACACACAGAAGTTTCTAGTATGAATAATCTCATGATCCCTTTGAGCCTGGGTGGCGGTCCATAAAGAAAAAACACAGGCAATCGCCGGAAAACCCAGGTGCCTCAATCCACCCAAATGTGCATTAAAGTTGCCACCTTAAATAAACCATTAATTTAAAAACTCACATCTGTCATGGAAACACTCACCCAATCCACATCTACTAGCATAGCATGTCAAAATAAGTAAACGTAGAAGTAACTCCCAAGGGTTTGATAATAGAAGAGGAAATAGGTGCTACCTCATCTATTTCCCAACCCACAAATTAATTAGATCCTAATCATGCAATGTTTGAGGATTTATCTAATGCAATAAAACTAGGTAGTAAGTGGTATGATCAAAGTGTTACTTGCCTTGCTGATGATCCGTGAAACCTAGAGATTCAAAGTAGCAAGCGGCGCACTCCGGGTACTCTATCGCAAACAAACAAGCACACAATAAGTACTCATCTAATGCATGGGTAAAACTCAAATAAGAAATCTAACCAGAAAGTTCAACTTAAGAACTCCGGTTTGCAAAAAGAATCAAATCAAACGAAGCAACGGAAAGCAAACAGCAAAAGAAACAAACTTCATTTACTAATCTGGATCTAAGTCAAATTTTACAGATGCAAAAACTTGTTTGAGTTGGTTAAACGGAAAGAGGGTTTTGATACGAAACTCCAGGCGCTTGAATCGCCTGATTCCGATAAACGAGCGAAAAGTTAAACTAAAACAAAAATCAGATCAGAAATCGCGATCAGAAATAATCACGGAAAATCCGAGAAAAAGAAAAACGATGAACAGGCTAACGAACGAACGTTCGCTGTCTGCGGCTAAACAACGAAAACCGTTCATAAAAACGAATGAAAAAGCGGCAGTTCGCTAAATAACTAAACCTACGAAAATAAACCGAACCAGATCTAAAAAACGGATCTAGATTTTCAGAAAAACCGTTCAGTTTTCTTCATGAAAACTGAGGCAACAACGGCTACCTCGGTCGGCTCCGGTGAGAGGCCGCGGCGAGGCTCCGGCGAGAGGTGGCGGCGGCGGATCCAGCGAGAGGCGGCGGCGGCGGCAGATCCGGCGAGAGGCGGGCGGTCGGCGGCGGCGGATCGCGCGGCGGCGGCGGCGCGTAGATCGATGTGGGGCGAGGCGGCGGCTAGGGTTTCGGGCTGGGGCTGGCTCGGGCCCTCGCGGCTTTAAAGGCCGGCAGGGCCTAGTGTCCTAGTCGGACACGGCCTGGTTAGGTCGTTTTGTTTTTTTTAATAATTTGACATGCAGAAGAAGAAAGAAAAGAAATACTAAACGGACTCCAAAAATCCCGAAATAAATTTTCCCCGGCTTCTAAAATCAAGCCGGACAAAGTGAACATTTATTTGGGGCCTAAATGCAAATTTGAAAAAAGTGCATTTTTCCTAAATTCAAATAAAACAGCGGAAAACTCCAAAATAAAATCTTATTTGATTTTTTATTAAATCCTCAATATTTCTTTATTTTGGGAAAGTCATTTTATTCCCTGTCACTTATTTTTATAAGTGAAATAATTGAAGATAAAATAAATAAAATCAAATGATCCTATTTTCAAAATTTGAGAAAAACCCAAATATGAAAATAACGAAATCCCCAACTCTCTCCGTGGGTCCTTGAGTTGCGTAGAATTTCTAGATCAGGCCAAAAGCAATAAAATATGATATGCAATGATGATCTAATGTATAACATTCCAAATTGAAAATTTGGGATGTTACAAGTTCCAAGAATGATATGATCATCATCGCACACTCCCTATACTTTCGGGATTAGTGTTGAACCTAAATAAGTGTTATTTGGTGTTTGCGGTGAGCATGGATATGATTTGATCATGTTTATTGCAATACGGTTATTCATTTAAGTTAGAGAATAATTGTTATTTGGTTTACATGAATAAAACCTTCTATGGTTATACACCCAATAAAAATGGTTTGTTGAATCTCGATCGTAGTGATACACATATTCATAATATTGAAGCCAAAAGATGCAAAGTTAATAATGATAGTGCAACTTATTTGCGGCACTGCCATTTAGGTCATATTGGTGTAAATCGCATGAAGAAAATCCATGCTGATGGGCTTTTGGAATCACTTGATTATGAATCAGTTGATGCTTGCGAACCATGCCTCATGGGCAAAGATGACTAAGACTCCGTTCTCCAGAACAATGGAGCGAGCAACTAACTTATTGGATATAATACATACTGATGTATGAGGTCCGATGAGTGTTGAGGCTCGTGGTAGGTATCATTATTTTCTGACCTTCACAGATGATTTGAGCAGATATGGGTATATCGACTTGAAGAAACATAAGTATGACACATTTGAAAAGTTTAAAGAATTTCAGAGTGAAGTGGAAAATCATCGTAACAAGAAAATAAAGTTTCTACAATCTGATCGCAGAGGCGAATATTTGAGTTGCGAGTTTGGTCTTCAATTAAAACAATGTGGAATAGTTTCACAAACTAATGCCACCTGGAACACCACACTGTAATGGTGTGTCCGAACGTCATAACCGTACATTATTTGATATAGTGCAATCTATGATGTCTCTTGCCGATTTACCACTATCATTTTTGGGTTATGCATTAGAGACAGCTACATTCACATTAAAAAGGGCACCATCTAAATCCGTTGAGACGACACCGTATGAACTGTGGTTTAGCAAGAAACCTAAGTTGTCGTTTCTTAAAGTTTGGGGATGTCAAAACTACATTCCTTAATGGATTTCTTAAAGAAGAGTTGTATATGATGCAACCAGAAGGTTTTGTCGATCCTAAAGGTCCTAACAAAATGTGCAAGCTCCAGCGATCCATCTATGGACTGGTGCAAGCATCTCAGAGTTGGAATATACGCTTTGATGAGTTGATCAAAGCATATAGTTTTATACAGACTTGTGGTGAAGTCTATATTTACAAGAAAATGAGTGGGAGCACTACAGCATTTCTGATAAATATATGTGAATGACATATTGTTGATCAGAAATAATGTAGAATTTTCTGGAAAGCATAAAGGAGTATTTGAAAGGAGTTTTTCAAATAAAGACCTCGGTGAAGCTACTTACATATTGAGCATGAAGATCTATAGAGATAGATCAAGACGCTTGATAAGTTTTTTCAATGAGTACATACCTTGACAAGATTTTGAAGTAGTTCAAATGGAACAGTTAAAGAAAGAGTTCTTACCTGTGTTACAAGGTGTGAAATTGAGTAAGACTCAAAGCCTGACCACGGCAGAAGATAGAAAGAGAATGAAAGTCATTCCCTATGCCTCAGCCATAGTTTCTATAAAGTATGCCATGATGTGTACCAGATCTATTGTATACCCTACACTGAGTTTAACAAGGGAGTACAATAGTGATCTAGGAGTAGATCACTGGACATTGGTCAAAATTATCCTTAATGGAATAAGTATATGTTTCTCGATTATGGAGGTGAAAAAAGGTTCGTCGTAAAGGGTTGCGTCGATGCAAATTTTGACACTGATCCAGCTGACTCTAAGTCTCAATCTGGATACATTTTGAAAGCGGGAGCAATTAGCTAGAGTAGCTCCATGCAGAGCATTGTTGACATAAAAATTTGCAAAATACATACGGATCTGAATGTGGCAGACCCGTAGACTGAACTTCTCTCACAAGAAAAACATGATCACACCTTAGTACTCTTTGGGTGTTAATCACATAGCGATGTGAACTAGATTATTGACTCTAGTAAACCCTTTGGGTGTTGGTCACATGATGATATGAACTATGGGTGTTAATCACATGGTGATGTGAACTATTGGTGTTAAATCACATGGCGATGTGAACTAGATTATTGACTCTAGTGCAAGTGGGAGACTGAAGGAAATATGCCCTAAAGGGAATAATAAAGTTATTATTTATTTCCTTATATCATGATAAATGTTTATTATTCATGCTAGAATTGTATTAACCGGAAACATAATACATGTGTGAATACATAGACAAACAGAGTGTCACTAGTATGCCTCTACTTGACTAGCTCGTTGATCAAAGATGGTTATGTTTCCTAGCCGTAGACATGAGTTGTCATTTGATTAACGGGATCACATCATTAGGAGAATGATGTGATTGACTTGATCCATTCCGTTAGCTTGGCACTTGACCGTTTAGTATGTTGCTATTGCTTTCTTCATGACTTATACATGTTCCTATGACAATGAGACTATGCAACTCCCGTTTATCGGAGGAACACTTTGTGTGCTACCAAATGTCACAACGTAACTGGGTGATTATAAAGGTGCTCTACAGGTGTCTTCGAAGGTACTTGTTGATTTGGCGTATTTCGAGATCAGGATTTGTCACTCCGATCATCGGAGAGGTATCTCTGGGCCCACTCGATAATACACATCACTATAAGACTTGCAAGCATTGTAACTAATGAGTTAGTTGCGGGATGATGTATTACGGAACGAGTAAAGAGACTTGCTGGTAACGAGATTGAACTAGGTATTAAGATACTGACGATCGAATCTCGGACAAGTAACATACCGATGACAAAGGGAACAATGTATGTTGTTATGCGGTTTGACCGATAAAGATCTTCATAGAATATGTAGGAGCCAATATGAGCATCCAGGTTCCGCTACTGGTTATTGACCGGAGACGTGTCTCGGTCATGTCTACATAGTTCTCAAACCCGTAGGGTCCGCACGCTTAACGTTCGGTGATGATTTGTATTATGAGTTTATGTGTTTTGATGTACCAAAGGTAGTTCGGAGTCCCGGATGAGATCGGGGACATGACGAGGAGTCTCGAAATGGTTGAGACGTAAAGATCAATATATTGGACGACTATATTCGAACATCGGAAAGGTTCCGAGTGATTCGGGTATTTTTCGGAGTACCGGAGAGTTACGGGAATTCGCCGGGGAGTGTATGGGCCTTATTGGGCTTTAGGGGAAAGATAGAGGATAGGTTGCACGCCCCCCCCCCCCATTCTTAGTCCGAATTGGACTAGGGGGAGGGGTGGCGCCCCATCATTCCTTCTCTTCTCTTTTCCCTTTCCTTCTCTCCTACTCCTACTACTTGGCAGGGCTCCTAGTTCTACTAAGAAAGGGGGAGTCCTACTCCCGGTGGGAGTAGGACTCCCCTTGGGCACGCCATAGAGAGGGTCGGCCCTACCCCTCCTCCACTCCTTTATATACAGGGAGGGGGCACCCCTTGGAGACACAACAATTGATCATTGATCTCTTAGCCATGTGCGGTGCCCCCCTCCAACATAATCCACCTCGATCATATCGTAGCGGTGCTTAGGTGAAGCCCTGCGTCGGTAGCATCATCATCACCGTCAGCACGCCATTGTGGTGACGAAACTCTCCTGTGAAGCTTTGCTGGATCGGAGGTCGCGGGACGTCATCGAGTTGAACGTGTGCAGAACTCGGAGGTGTCGTGCGTTCGGTACTTGGATCGGTCGGATCGTGAATACATACGACTACATCAACCGCGTTGTGCTAATGCTTCGGCATTCAGTCTACGAGGGTACATGGACAATACTCTTCCCTCTCGTTGCTATGCATCACCATGATCCTGCGTGTGTGTAGGGATATTTTTGAAATTACTACATTCCCCAACAATTACTCTACATTCATGTCGATCCATTAGGGTTGTTTTGGTTCAACGGAAAAACATAGCAATAGGAAATTTTCCTATGGCATTCTACTATTCAATTATTCATGCATTTTGTTGAAAGGAATGGAGCAAAATATCCACCTAGACCTACTTTTCAAAATCCTATGCATGAAAACAAGACCAAGTGCATTAATGACAGAATAACATTCTATCTGTACACGCTTTCATATGGTTTCACTTTATTTTGGCCATGTTTCTTTGCATTCCTCTGCTCTTCCAATTCCGGTGAACCAAACACCCAAGTTGACAGAAATCCTATGTTTACAAATGCTCTGTTTACCATGTGCATTCCTATCGTATTCCAGTGTTTTTCCTATCCCTGTGTTTTTAGAATCATGCAAGCCAAATGAGCCCTTACAGAATTACTTCAGATATAGGTAGGTGTCGAAGGAAACTTTGTGTGGTTTGTCCTACTCCTGCCACGATGTCGTCCACCTCACCTGAGCTGCTCATTCGACAGAAGCATCCACCAAACTAGACATCACGACTCTTGACCATCTTTCGCCGCCTCAGATCTCCTTCCCTACCGCCGGCACCCACCGCAACAACATCGCCATCATCGACTCAGGAGATGAACCTGAGGAGTACACGGGTCCACAAGAGAGGTCGCACTCTTTTGTTTCTGCTTATGTTATGCATTGCTTAAAATTACCTGCTACTTTATCATCCTGTTCACCTCTTAGAATCCAAGTCAGGTCCAAATTAATGTTGAATCTTGAGTTCTAAATTAGTTGTGGGGCACATATCAGGCATCAATGAATAGTATCTCTGTCTAATATCTGGTTCACCTAGGGTATGCCTATGTTGTTCATCTCGAGTGGTGCTGCCTCTTGAGCACTGCGTTGGTTTTCCCCGAAGAGGAAGGGATGATCCAGTAAAGTAGCGTAAGTATTTCCCTCAGTTTTGAGAACCAAGGTATCAATCCAGTAGGAGGCTACGCTCCAGTCCCTCGCACCTGCACAAAACAAATAAATCCTCGCAACCAACGCGATAAGGGGTTGTCAATCCCTACATGGCCACTTACGAGAGTGAGATCTGATAGATATGATAAGATAATATTTTTGGTATTTTTGTGATAAAGATGCAAAGTAAAATAAAAGCAAAGTAAAAAAGCAAAGGAAATAACTAAGTATTGGGAGATTAATATGATGAAGATAGACCTGGGGGCCATAGGTTTCACTAGTGGCTTCTCTCGAGAGCATAAGTATTCTACGGTGGGTGAACAAATTAATGTTGAGCAATTGACAGAATTGAGCATATTTATGAGAATATCTAGGTATGATCATGTATATAGGCATCACGTCCAAGACAAGTAGACCGACTCCTGCCTGCATCTACTACTATTACTCCACTCATCGACCGCTATCCAGCATGCATCTAGAGTATTAAGTTAATGAAAACAGAGTAACGCCTTAAGCAAGATGACATGATGTAGAGGGATAAACTCATGCAATATGATGAAAACCTCATCTTGTTATCCTCGATGGAAACAATACAATACGTGCCTTGCTGCCCCTACTTTCACTAGGAAAGGACACCGCAAGATTGAATCCAAAGCTAAGCACTTCTCCCATTGCAAGAAATATCAATCTAGTAGGCCAAACCAAACTGATAATTCGAAGAGACTTGCAAAGATAACCAATCATACATAAAAGAATTCAGAGAAGATTCAAATATTGTTCATAGATAGACTTGATCATAAACCCACTATTCATCGATCTCAACAAACACACCGCAAAAACAAGATCACATCGAATAGATCTCCACAAGAGAGGGGGAGAAAATTGTATTGAGATCCAAAAAGAGATAAGAAGCCATCTAGCTACTAACTATGGACCCGTAGATCTAAGGTAAACTACTCACACTTCATCGGAGGGGCTATGGTGTTGATGTAGAAGCCCTCCATGGTCGATGCCCCCTCCGGCGGAACTCCAGAACAGGCCCCAAGATGGGATCTCGTGGATACAGAAAGTTGCGGAGGTGGAATTAGGGTTTTGGCTCTGTATCTGATCGTTTGGGGGTACGTAGGTATATATAGGAGAAGGAAAACGCCGATGGAGCAACAGGGGGCCCACGAGGGTGGAGGGCGCACCTGGGGGGGTAGGCGCACCCCTACCTCGTGGCCTCCTCTTTTGTGTATTGACATAGCATCCAAGTCTCCTGGGTCTGTTCGTTGAGAAAATCACGTTCCCGAAGGTTTCATTCTATTTGGACTCCGTTTGATATTCCTTTTCTTTGAAACCCTAAAACAGGCAAAAAATAGCAATTCTGGGTTGGGCCTCCGGTTAATAGGTTAGTCCCAAAAATAATATAAAAGTGGATAATAAAGCCCAATAATGTCCAAAACAGTAGATAATATAGCATGGAGCGATCAAAAATTATAGATACGTTGGAGACGTATCAAGCATCGCCAAGCTTAATTCCTGCTCGTCCTCGAGTACGTAAATGATAAAAACAGAATTTTTGATGCGGAGTGCTACTTGGCATAATTTTAATGTAATCCTTCTTAATTGTGGTATGAATATTCAAATCCGAAAGATTCAAGACAAAAGTTCATATTGACAAAAATAATAATACTTCAAGCATACTAACAAAGCAATTATGTCTTCTCAAAATAACATGGCCAAAGAAAGTTCATCCCTACAAAATCATATAGTTTAGTCATGCTCCATTTTCGTCACACAAGAATGCTCTCATCATGCACAACCCCGATGACAAGCCAAGCAATTCTTTCATACTTTAGTAATCTCAAACCTATAAACTTTCACGCAATATATGAGCGCGAGCCATGGACATAGCACTATGGGTGGAATATAATATAATGAGGGGGGTTATGTGGAGAAGACAAAAAGGAAAAAGTCTCACATCAACGAGGCTAATCAATGGGCTATGGAGATGCCCACCGATTGATGTTAATGCAAGGAGTGGGGATTGCCATGCAACGGATGCACTAGAGCTATAAATGTATGAAAGCTCAACAAAAGAAACTAAGTGGGTGTGCATCCAACTTGCTTGCTCATGAAGACCTAGGGCACTTGAGGAGGCCCATTGTTGGAATATACAAGCCAGGTTCTATAATGAAAATTCCCACTAGTATATGAAAGTGACAAAACAAGAGACTCTATCATGAAGATTACGGTGTTACTTTGAAGCACAAGTGTGGCAAAGGATAGTAACATTGTCCCTTCTCTTTTTTTTCTCTCATTTTTTTATTTGGCCTTTTCTCTTTTTTTATATGGCCTTTCTCTCTTTTGTTTTTTATAATTCCTCACTTGGGACAATGTTCTAGAAAATGATGATCATCACACTTCTATTTATTTTACAACTCAATGATTACAACTCGATACTAGAACAAAAAATGACTCTATATGAATGCCTCCGGCGGTGTACCGGGATATGCAATGGACCAAGAGTGACATGTATGAAAGAATTATGAACGATGGCATTGCCACAAATACTGTGTCGACTACATGATCATGCTAAGCAATATGACAATAATGAATGTGTCATGACAAACGGAATGGTGGAAAGTTGCATGGCAATATATCTCGGAATGGCTATGGAAATGCCATAATAGGTAGGTATGGTGGCTGTTTTGAGGAAGATATAAGGAGGTTTATGTGTGAAAGAGCGTATCATATCACGTGATTTGGATGCACCGGCGAAGTTTGCGCCAACTCTCAATGTGAGAAAGGGCAATGCATGGTACCAAAGAGGCTAGCATGGATGGATGGGTGAGAGTGTGTATAATCCATGGACTCAACATTAGTCATACAGAACTCACATACTTATTGCAAAAATCTACAGTCATCAAAAACCTCGGCACTACGCGCATGCTCCTAGGGGGATAGATTGGTAGGAAAAGACCATCGCTCATCCCCGACCGCCACTCATAAGGAGGACAATCAAATAACACCTCATGTTTCAAATTTGTTACATAATGTTTACCATACGTGCATGCTACGGGACTTGCAAACTTCAACACAAGTATTTCTCAATTTCACAACTACTCAACTAGCACGACTTTGATATTATTACCTCCATATCTCAAAACAATCATCAAGCATCAAACTTCTCTTAGTATTCAAAACACTCATAAGAAAATTTTACTAAACTTGAATACCTAGCATATTAGGATTTTAAGCAAATTACCATGTTATTTAAGACTCTCAAAATAATCTAAGTGAAGCATGATAGATCAATAGTTTCTATAAAACAAATCCACCACCGTGCTCTAAAAGATATAAGTGAAGTACTAGAGCAAAACTATATAACTCAAAAGATATAAGCGAAGCACATAGGGTATTCTAAAAAATTCCAAATCATGTATGGCTCTATCAAAAGGTGTGTACAGCAAGGATGACTATGGTAAACTAAAAAGTAAAGATTCAAATCATAGAAGACGCTCCAAGCAAAACACATATCATGTGGTGAATAAAAATATAGCTCCAAGTAAAGTTACCGATAGAAGTAGACGAAAGAGGGGATGCCTTCCATGGGCTTTGAATTTTAGGTGTCCTTAGATTATATTGGGGGTTCCATGGGCATCCACAATCTTAGGCTCTTGCCACTCCTTGTTCCATAATCCATCAAATCTTTACCCAAAACTTGAAAACTTCACAACACAAGTCTCAAAGTAGAAAATCTCGTGAGCTCCGTTAGCGAAAGAAAACAAAAGACCACTTCAAGGTACTGTAATGAACTCATTCTTTATTTATATTGGTGTTAAACCTACTGTATTCCAACTTATCTATGGTTTATAAACTATTTTACTAGCCATAGATTCATCAAAATAAGCAAACAACACACGAAAAACAGAATCTGTCAAAAACAGAACAGTCTGTAGTAATCTGTAGCTAGCGCAAGATCTGGAACCCCAAAAATTCTAAAATAATTTGCTGGACATGAGGAATTTATCTATTAATCATCTTCAAAACGAATTAACTAAATAGAACTTTCCAAATAAAAATGGCAGCATTTTTCGTGAGCGCTAAAGTTTTTGTTTTTTACAACAAGTTTAACAAGACTTCCCCCAAGTCTTCCCAATGGTTCTACTTGGCACAAATACAAATTAAACACAAAAAAACACAACCTAAACAGAGACTAGATAAATTATTTATTACTAAACAGGAGCAAAAAGCAAGGAATAAAAATAGAATTGGGTTGCCTCCCAACAAGCGCTATCGTTTAACGCCCCTAGCTAGGCATAACGAGCAAGGATAGATCTAGGTATTGCCATCTTTGGTAGGCAATCCATAAGTGGCTCTAATAATAGATTCATAAGGTAATTTAATTTTATTTCTAGGAAAGTGTTCCATGCATTTCCTTAATGGAAATTGGAATCTAATATTTCCTTCCTTCATATCAATAATTGCACCAATCGTTCTAAGGAAAGGTCTACCAAGAATAATAGGACATGAAGGATTGCAATCTATGTAAAGAACAATAAAATCTACGGGCACATAATTCCTATTTCCAACAATAAGAACATCATTAATTCTTCCCATAGGTTTCTTAATAGTGGAATCCGCAAGGTGCAAGTTTAGAGAGCAATCATCAAAATCACGGAAACCTAACAAATCACACAAAGTCTTTGGAATCGTGGAAACACTAGCACCCAAATCACATAAAGCATAGCATTCATGATCTTTTATTTTAATTTTAATAGTTGGTTTCCACTCATCATAAAGTTTTCTAGGGATAGAAACTTCCAATTCAAGTTTTTCTTCATAAGATTGCATCAAGGCATCAACGATATGTTTAGTAAATGCTTTATTTTGACTATAAACCTGAGGAGAATTTAGCATAAATTGCAACAAGGAAATACAATCAATCAAAGAGCAATTTTCATAAATTCCTTGAAATCCATAATAGTGGGTTTAGCAACATCTAGGGTTTTAATTTCTTCAATCCCACTTTTATCAATTTCAACATCAAGATCAAAAAATTCCGAATTCTTGCAACGCCTTCTAGGTAAAGGTGGATCATATTCAGTCCCAACATTATCAAGATTCATATTGAAAAACAAAGATTCAATAGGGGACACATCAATAAATTTTAGATCTTCATATTTATTTTCATAGGAACTAGAAGAACACGCTCTTATAAAGGCATCTTTCTTAGCACGCATCCTAGCGGTTCTTTCTTTGCACTCATCAATGGAAATTCTCATGGCTTTGAGAGACTCATTGATATCATGCTTATGTGGAATAGATCTAAGTTTCAAAGAATCAACATCAAGAGAAATTCTATCAACGTTCCTAGCCAACTCATCAATCTTAAGCATTTTTTCTTCCATCAAAGCATTGAAATTCTTTTGCAAGGTAATAAATTCTTTAATATTAGATTCAAAATCAAAGGGTGTCTTATTATAATTTCCATAGAATTGTTGTAGGAATTACCATAATTATTAGAGGGATTACTAGGATAAGGCCTAGGATTGAAATTTCCTCTATACGCGTTGTTACCAAAATTGTTCCTACCAACAAAATTCACATCCATAGATTCATTATTATTCTCAATCAAAGTAGACAAGGGCATATCATTAGGATCAGAAGAAACACTCTTACTAGCAAATAATTTCATAAGTTCATCCATATTTCCACTCAAAACATTAATTTTTCTATCGCATGCACCTTTTTATTACTAGATCTTTCAGTATGCCACTTAGAATAATTAACCATAATATTATCTAGGAAACTTCGAACGGCTCAAGGGATACGCTGTGGGCCGGATGACCAAGAGTCGTCGCGGCAAACTCTACATCGATGACGAAGGCTGGGGCCCCGAGGCCGGCTCAATCGAGTACGGGTATCGGGTCCCCTTTGGCAGAATTCATGTCTTCATCGGCCGGATCGGCGAGACAGGCCCTGAGCCGGACGTCCACACCAACCTCATCGAGACGGCTCAGCGCGCCGGGTCCACCAGTATTCAATCTGTTGTGAAGCATGCTTTCATAGGCTGCATCCATGGCGGTGAATACTCCGAAGGATCGATGGAAGGCGGGGAGATGGCCATCTGCTCTGATACTGCATCATCAACAGGTGAGACGGACTCGTTGTACCAACTGCAAGACGGCATGCTCGGGGACTCTTCCGATGGCAGGAATATTTCGGACCCCCTTGAGCCGCTGAATTGGGTCGAAGTCTTCATGGCAGGGGCGTAGCCCGGGCAGAACTCCACCGCAGCGACAGCAACAGCCACCGGATCGGTAGCTACCGGGTCAGGAGACCCCGCGCGCCCCCCGTCTCAGGTTCTAATGGACCTCATGGATAAACTGACGGCCCTGTTAACCGCTGTGGTAGAACCGGCGGATAAAACCCAACATGATGCAGAAATGGCACGCGTGCGGGAGGAGATGGTGCAAGCAAAGGAAAATCTAGCCGTGGAGGAAATCCAGATGGCAGCGGAACAAGCAGCTCTGGATGCTCGTGCCCAGCAGCTTCAAGCAGAAACTTTCCGGCTCTCGGTGGATCTTAATGCATCGAATGAGGTCATGAGGAGGAGGCATCAGAAAACTCAGTCGCGTCTGCCTCTAACGCTAGATCCAAGGAACCTGTTCCATACACCCAGAGCTGGGGGGAGCAACCCGCCGGAAGCAAACCGGGTCGCGACACCTGGTGCACCGATTCAGCCACGAACCATGGAGCCGCCTCGCATAAATACGGCTCCTCCTCGTAATGTAGCAACACCTCCAGGTCACTTCTCCAACGCCATGGAAAACCTCATCACAGCGTCGGCTCGATTGGCAGCTCTCCCAATGGAAGGCGACTCGCCAGCAGCCATTGAAACCCGGAGGGTAAGAGAACTACTTCAGACAACTTTGGCCCAGTGGGATGCATACTCTTACAGTCGAGACAGGATTCATTCAACTCCTCGCCCAAGCCGGAGCCCGAGCTACAGTAGGCACATGGAGTCCGCAGAAATGTCAGGTAACGATCAACGCCACAACCGGCCATATAGGCACGAGCCAGTGCGGGCTGGAGCCCTTAACTTATCGGATCAGGAGAGGATTCGTCAAGAGGCGGAACGGGCGGCTTAGATAGCAGCAGAGCAGGCGGTTCACCAAACCTTTCCGGTTTATCCAGCAACCTCGATTGAGGCAGGAGTGGCCACAAGAACCGGAGGGGTACCTTTTCTGGTCCCGGCCATATGCAATGAGCGGTTGCCCAAGGATTTCAAGGGGCCTCATAAGGTGCCTAATTACACGGCTGACCTACAGCCGGGGGCTTGGATTGAGAGTTATGAGATGGCTATGGAGCTGTTGGAGGTTAGCGATGCTGCAATGGCCAAGTATTTTACCATGATGTTGGATGGAACGGCTCAAACCTGGTTGAAGGGATTGCCACCCAATTCTATCGGCTCATGGGCAGAGTTGAAAGCACGGTTCATCCAAAATTTTGAGGACACATGTAAGCAGCCAATGTCGATTGTGGACCTGACCAATTGCAAGCAAGAGGATGGGGAATCTACAACCCATTGGGTGCGCCGAGTCAAGGAGATAATACATTCATATGATAAGATGGATGCCGGCTCAGCAGTTTTGATGTTGGAGAAAAATTGCAGTTTTGAACCTCTGAAGCAGAAGTTGGGGTGTCTTACTATAATGACATGTGAACATTGATGGCGGCTCTTGTCAAGTACGTTGATTCTGATACCACCAAGACCCGGTGTCTGATGAAGAAAAGGCAACGAAGGGAAAGAAGAACGGCAATGGCAAGGGTCACCAGCATAACCCGGCGAATCAGGGAGGTAATAAACGTAAGGCTAATGAGTTTGTTGCTAACACTAATGCACAGGGCGTTAATCAGCAGCGCAAGGGCAGACAACCCCCTCGATCGGGCGGGTCAGGCCCCACCCTTGAGCAGTTGTTGAATGAACCTTGTCCAAGACACGGCACCCGGGAGAAGCCAGCCACCCACTTGTGGAAGGACTGCACGATCATGAAGGCATTTAAAAATTCAAATGCATTTGGTGGGGGTCACGGCCCAGGTGGCGGCTCAGGTGGAGGCGGCTTTCAGGGCCCGGGCGCCAGTTCAAGCGGAGGAGGTTTTCACGGTCAGGGTTATCCCGGTCACCAAGGAGGATATAATCAGCAACACGGCCAAGGGAATGAGAAGCAACAGCAATCCGGCTATCAGAGTAACCCGAAGCAATTGAGTAGTGGACAGTATCATGTCTTTACTACCAGTTTATGTAAGAGGGACCAGAAGCTCCACAAGATGGCCGTCAATGCCGTTGAGCCGGCAATTCCACGTTATTTACGTTGGTCGGAGTAGCGTATTGTGTGGAGCAGAGAGGATCACCCACCTCGGGTTGATAATCCGGGTCACTTGGCTTTGGTGGTGGCACCTCAGGTTGGTGGGTACAAGTTTACTAAGGTACTCATGGATGGAGGCACCAGCATCAACATCCTTTACTATGATACGTTCCGCCGGATGGGATTGACGGATAAAAATCTTAAACAATCCAATACTATTTTTCATGGTGTGGTACCTAGTAAGTCAACATACCTAGTTGGTAAGATTGAGCTGGAAGTAGCCTTTGGGGATGAGTATGACTCTAGAGCGGAAAAATTAACCTTTGAAGTGGTTAAGATCAAAAGCCCATATCATGCTCTGTTTGGGCGGCCGGCTTATGCCAAGTTCATGGCTCGGCCGTGTTACGTATATTTACAGCTCAAGATGTCGGGTTATAAGGGCACCATTACAGTCCATGGAAGTCGGAAGATAGCCTTGGAATGTGAAGAGGGTGATGCTGCCTATGCTGAATATGTTTGTGCAACAGAGGAGTTAAAATTCTAAAAGGATCATGTTGACCCGGCGGACATGACGTCGTTAAAGAAACCAACAACAGAGCATGAGCCAGAATTGAAATTCACATCAGCTGATGACACTGAAATGGTTGATTTTGTACCTGGCGACTTGGATCCGAAATAGGAAAGCGCGCTCATCGAGTTCATCCGTCAGAACCGGGACATCTTTGCATGGAAGCCTTCAGACATGCCGGGTGTCCCGAGGGAACTCGCTGAGCACACTCTTAATATCGACCCAAAGTTTAAGCCTGTCAGACAGTTTCTCCGGCGGTTCAATGAAGAAAGGCGTAAGGCCATCGGAGAAGAGGTGGCCCGACTCTTGGCAGCCGGGTTCATTGTGGAGGTTTTTCACCCAGAATGGTTAGCTAACCCAGTGCTTGTACTCAAAAAGAATGGAACCTGGCGCATGTGTGTGGATTACACGGATTTGAACAAGGCTTATCTGGCTGATCCTTTTGCTCTTCCCCGTATTGATCAGATCATTGATGCTACGGCGGGTTGCGCATGGTTGAGTTTCTCAGATGTTTACTCCAGTTATCATCAGATTAAGATGGCAGTCAAGGATCAAGAGAAGACAGCTTTTATAACTCCTTTTGGGGCTTTCTGTTATGTGTCTATGCCTTTTGGGCTTAAGAGTGCCCAGGCGACTTACCAGCGGTGTGTCCATAATTGTCTTCACAGTCAAATTGGGCGCAATGTTCATGCCTATGTGGATGATATAGTGGTGAAATCCAGGGAAGAGGAAACCTTGGTCACAGACCTAAAAGAGACTTTTGATAATCTTCGAGTTTACAAGATGATGCTTAACCCGGCCAAGTGTGTTCTTGGAGTGCCAGTCGGTAAGCTCTTGGGTTTTCTGGTGTCCGACCAAGGTATTGAAGCTAATCTGGAGAAAATCAAAGCAATCACATCTTTGGCTAAAGCAACATGCGTCAATGATGTTCAGTGATTGGTGGGTCGGGTGGCTGCTTTGAGCCGGTTCATAAGCCGGTTAGGGGAAAAAGCTATGCCTCTGTATCAGTTGATGAAGAAAACGGATGCTTTTGTTTGGAGCGATGCAGCAAACGCTGCTTTTGAGGGTTTGAAGGCACAGCTGGGTGAGCCGTCGGTCCTAGCTGCTCCAATTGAGAAAGAGCCACTATTGTTATACGTGGCTGCCAATTCACGGGCTATTAGTGTGACTATGGTGGTAGAGCGCAAGGAGGCTGGCAAAGAGCATCCGGTTCAGCGGCCGGTTTATTATGTCAGTGAAGTGCTCATTGAGTCTAAGCAACGATATCCACATTGGCAGAAGCTTGTTTATGGGGTGTTCATGGCAAGCCGGAAGCTTAAGCATTACTTTCAGGGACATCCAATCACTATGGTTAGCTTTGCTCCTTTAGGAGACATTATTCAAAATAGAGAAGCCATGGGGCGAGTTGCCAAGTGGGCAATGGAGCTGGGGTCTCATGGGCTGAAGTATGTTCCACGAACTGCGATTAAATCTCAAGCCCTGGTTGACTTCATCAATGACTGGACAGAGATGCAGATGCCAGAAGAAAAGCCGGATAACACATATTGGACTATTCATTTTGATGGGTCCAGGCAATTGGAAGACTCGGGGGATGGAGTTGTATTAACTTCCCCACGAGGTGATAAATTTTGTTATGTGTTACGGTTGATGTTTCCATGCACTAACAACGCAGCAGAGTATGAAGCATTGCTCCATGGTCTTCGAGTGGCAAAAGAGATGAGCTTGAGCTGGGTCAGATGTCTTGTTGATTCAGATCTAGTGGCTCAACAGGTATCCGGCATGTGGGATTCCAAAGACCCTCTCATGGCGGCTTATCGCCGGGAGGTCGATGCTATTACAGGATATTTTAAAGGTTATCAGGTGGAACACATTGACCGTCGGAAAAATGAAGCAGCTGATGCTTTGAGCCGGTTGGGGTCTCAACGTAAGCATGTACCACCCAATACCTTTTTAGATGTTTTGCATAACCCCTCTATCAAGTTGCCCACAGAAGAAGATTTAGTTGTTCCTGACCCAGAGGCGCAGTTGGTGGCGGCTCTTCACGTCATCCCAGATTGGATGGTGCCGTTCTTGGCTTACATGACCCGGGGAGAGTTGCCGGCGGATGAGACCCTGGCTCGACAGATAACCCTGCGGTCTAAGTCCATGACGATTTCAGATGGAGAGTTATTTCATCGCAGTGTTTCCGGAGCATTTCAACAGTGTGTTTCCCCCGAAGAAGGCCAAGAAATCCTTCGTGAGATCCATGAAGGCGATTGTGGTCATCACGCCGGGTCAAAATCTTTAGTGGCCAAGGCGTTTCGTCACAGGTTTTACTGGTTGACGGCTCACGCTGATGCAGAAGATCTGGTCAGTAGATGTGATGGGTGTCAGAAGTTTGCACGACGAGCGCATGTGCCGGCTCAAGAGCTCCGGATGATTCCAATCACTTGGCCGTTTGTGGTCTGGGGGCTTGACATGGTGGGACCTTTCAAAAGATCTAAAGATAAAAAGACACATCTCTTGGTGATTGTTGATAAGTTCACCAAGTGGGTTGAGGCAGAGCCTGTGAGTAAGTGTGATGCAGACATGGCGGTTCAGTTCATGAAAAAGTAATCTTCTGTTTTGGTTTTCCACACATTATCATCACAGACAATGGCACTAATCTATCCCAACGGGCTATGGAAGAATTTTGTCAGCGAGAGCACATCCGGCTTGATACTTCTTCCGTAGCTCATCCTCAATCCAATGGTCAAGCGGAGAGAGCCAATCAGGAAATTCTGAAGGGCCTAAAACCCCGGCTTATGGTTCCTTTACAGCGAACGCGTGGTTTTTAGGTATAGGAGTTACCCTCAGTGCTATGGAGCATCAACACCACGCCCAACAGGTCTACGGGTTACACACCTTTCTTCATGGTTTATGGAGCGGAAGCAGTGCTGCCTAGTGACATCCGTCATGACTCACCCCGTGTGGCGGCTTATGTTGAAGCTAACAATGAAAAAGCCAGACAGGATGCGCCTGACTTGTTAGACGAAGAAAGAGACTTAGCGGAGGCGCGGTCAGCAATTTATCAACAGGACCTACTTCGTTATCACAACTGCCGGGTTAAGTCAAGGAATTTTCAGGAAGGCAACTTGGTGCTCCGGCTCATCCAGGATCTGTCAGACGCACACAAGTTATCCCCGCCTTAGGAAGGGCCCTTTGTGGTTAGTAAGAACTTAAACAACGGGTCATATTACCTCATTGACGTTCGAGAGCACAAAGACTCACATAAGTCGGAGGAAGAGAGCCGCCGGCCATGGAACATCGCTCAACTTCGGCCATACTACACCTGAGCTATCGGCTCTCATCATGTACATACGTTCACATTGTATATACAATGATAAGCAATAAAGTAAGACCATCGGTCTCTTTTCTTTTCAAAGACTATGTATCTTTATTATTTTTTATTCACAAATGACTATTAAGGAGCTGATCATATTTGAATCAAGTTTAAACCTTTTTAGTCCAGCTCATGATCGTATCCGAATCTAGTTGTAAATCATATGGTCACTTGGGGGCTTCCTGTTCAAACATAGGTCGTATTTGAACCAAAGAGAACATAGTTGTCGTAACCCTCTTGATCGGCTCAAGGCCAAGCTCACTTGGGGGCTTCTTGATCGTATCCGAATCATAGCTTAACCCCTTCTGAGTCCGACTTGGATCGTATTTGAATCAGGGTCGTTAAAAACCTCTCAAGGTCATTTGGGGGCTTCCTATTCAAACATAGGTCGTATTTGAACCGAAGAGAACATAGCTGTCGGTACCCTCTTGATCGGCGCAACGCCAAAGCCACTGGGGGCTATATGGTCGTATTCGAACCTTAGTTTAACCCCTTTGGTCCGGTTTACTGATCGTATTCGAATCAGAAACCCCCAACTTTTTGAATACAGAGTTAAAATTATGTTTATTATCTGTCGCTTGTCTTTGAGCTTTTGTTGTTTCAATATTACAAATAAGATAGCCTGGTTTTCTTCGCCGGCTCAATTATTGGACAACACAGCTGCCCGGGTTATTCAAGCCGATGGTTCAAGGGTACGAGCTACTGAGATATGATGATCATTAAGTATTCAAGGAGTATTAACTTTTCATACATATTGAATTATCAATTCATCACCCGGGTTATTTAAACCGGCGATCTAAGGATCACAAGGATAAGGTATGGTTTTTTACTTATACACGCTTCCCTGTTGTGTTAACTCAAGAGTTAGTATTAAACCTTATCCTTCATTTACATTTTTCTCTGTTTTCCTTATTGAGGTAAATTTATGGGTGGTACATTATGTGTTTAAGCCTAGTTGGTTCTAAACCGCCTTGCTAGTCTTTTCCTTGTATTCATAGGAACAAAGTTCAACCATTGCAGAAGATAAACATTAAATAATGCGTACATTGACATCTGAAACAAAGATTCACATAAACAGGTACTTTATGCACGATGGCATAAGCAAACATGCAGTGTTTTAACTAAAGTTATTACAAGGCTTTATAAGCCTAGGAAGATGATCATTGTCCCTCCCTCGCCGGTTCACCACCTTCTGTTTGCTGGAAGTTGGATTTTGACCAATCAAAGCCGTTCATGGCGACAAATTCGGCTTCGTCGTCAATCAGGCTGACCGGGTCAATCTCCGGAGCAAAGGTATCTTCTCTCACAGGTGGGATCAGATCTGCTACTTTATATGAAGGAGTGGCCATCTTCTTATTTTCACTATCAAAACCCAACTGGTACTTGTCCACATTGGTGACCTCTCCAAGACAAGTTGCTTGAGGCCGGACTTCGCGTACACACGCTATGAAATCATCCTGATCAAACGGAGATCCGTCCTCCTTCACAGTAGGGTAACCTCTTGCCACGCCCGCCGGGTCTAGGTCTCGCACCCAAACCTTGGAGCGCCTTAGGGCAGTCAAAGCTCTGGCTCGTGCATAGGAGCGTTTTACTTCTTGGAATCTCACCGGAAGGATGGACAGCTTCTTCAGGACATCGCTAAGCCGGTTGGGTCCTTGGTTTGCAGGAGAGATAGCGGCCAGAGCCCGTTGTGTACCAATGTACAGTTGTTCAACCAAGGTGTATACGGCCTTCAGTTTAATCAATGGGTCTTGGCTCAGATTTTTGCTTCGCGGACCTACATATATTTAACAGAGTCAGTGGGTGGATTGAACTCTGGTTTGGCATAAAGTACACAAAAAGGTCAAAACAAGGCAGCTTACCAAAGATAGCAGCGACCATCTGAGATAGACGTCCCTTTAAACTGTTCAGCTCGGTTGATATTTCTTTCAGAGCTGTTTCGGCTGTCTTAGCTCGCCGGGTCAGAAGTGTTTTCTCATCTTCCCAAGTTTTCACTTTGACAGCAAAGTTGGTCTTCAACTTCTCCGTTTCAGAGAGGCTTATTTGCAGCTTGGAGGTGGAAGACTTGATTTCTGACTCCTGACTCGCTAGTCGGGTCTTTGCGTCAGTCAGTTGAGAGTTTAGTTCAGACAATGCATTCTGTGAAACATTCAGATAAGTCAAGACTTGGTTTTAAAATCCAGTATCCAAATTCAAGATTCAAGTCCCAAGTATTTTACGAATAAACCACTTGGCACTTGGGGGCTAATGTATGCCAAATCCATTTGTTTACGACTCTACTAGCATATTTGAAGTCCCAAGTCCTTTACAAAGTAACAACACTTGGCACTTGGGAGCTAATGTACGCAGTTCAGCAAGTTTATCAATGATAAACCGGAATGTTAAGTATTTTACAGATGGTTTTAAATTCTGAAGTACCGATTCATTAATGATCAAACTAAACCGGTCCTTGGGGACTATGGGTGAAGTCTTGTTCTATCAATATCTGGCAAAGATTTAGAAGTAAAGGTCTCGGCCTATATTTTAAGTCTACAGGTTATTCTTTTTCTCTCATAATCTACAGACTTGGGGGCTGAAGGAATATTGGTAAACCGGAAACTACGTACCTCATACTTCAATTGAAGCTGCTTGACCATCTCAATCTCAGAATCACGACTGGAGTGTACATGACTGAGATAGCCGGATAAGATATCACTGGCATTAAGGCGGTCATAGTTGGCAACATCAAGACGAACCTTCCGTCTCTCCAAAGCTTCTTGCTTAGCTGTGCACCGTGCCAATACCGTCGGGTTCCCCGGCTCAACAAAGCGGCTCCTAGTAATTTGAACATCTTGAACACGGGGAGACGGTGGTCGGTTGAGCTTGATGGACCAGCCGCAGAAGGTTTAATAGTGGTTTTGACAAGGGATGGCTCCGAAGGATTTGCTTCATGGACAATAGGCGGGTCTTCTGGGGCGACAGTTAATGGAGAAGGTGGCCTAGCCGGCTGAGATGCCAGTACTGGCGGGTCTTCCGCTGGTTTTGTTGCCTTTGCCTTCTTGGACTTAGCCTGACCGCTAAAAAAAAATATTGCAGGATAGTCAGCATTAAGATAACAATTGATCAAACTCAGAATAAAAGAGGATTTTTAATTACCCAGGAGCAGTCTTGAAAGTCGGAAATTGTGTTTGGTTCCAGTCCTTTGGGTGACTTGGTAAAACTATGAGAGGGAAAACTGCACCCTGTCGGCGCTGAATCGAGATGCCTCCAAGTTCTAAACTGAGGCCATTGGTGCACTCGTTTTGCCGGTTCAGATAGAAGTACTCTCTAGATAGTTCCATAGTCGGCTCTTGCTGAAGATATACCTCACAGAGTACTTGGAATTTACAAATATTGGACATGGAATTGGGCCCAATATCCTGAGGATGGAGTTTGAAAAAGTGAAGAACTTCTCTAAAGAAAATTGAGTCGGGCGGTGAGAAGCCCCGGTTCATGTGATCAGTAAAGACGATCACTTCACCGTCTTTTGGATTGGGTCTTTCTTCTTTCGGGTCAGGAGCACGATAAGACATGATGTTTCTTGAAGGCAGAAATCCAATGAGGAAGAACTCTTTCAGACGCTCCTCAGTTATGGTTGAGGGGACCCAATTGCAGATGGTGGGTGTCTTTGACGGCATGATGTACAAGGGACTAGAAAAAGGAAAAACAAAATGCCGGTTCAATTAACAGTTAAAGGTTGAAGTTGTAAAACAAGTAACGGCGGCTTAACTAAGGGCTAATGACATATAAGGAAAAGGAAGCCAGAGAGATAAGCCGCCAGGACTATGGACTTACTCGGAAAGCAATTATAGCTAAGTGTTGGCATAAACAAGTTTCATCAAGCTATCATCATTATTTTGGATCAAATGGTTGTTCATAAAAGAAAAATATTCTAGACCTAAATATCTAATACAGGCGAGTTCGTCAGTTCCAAACAAAGCCTCTCAATAGGAAAAGGAATTTGTTTCCATTTAAAGTGAGTGCAAAATAACTACCGCATCGGTTTTATACTATCCAAAGATCAAGAAATGGCGATGGTGATGAAATCTAGGAAGAGTTCATGATGAACAATGAAGAACACCAAGGAACTCGAAGGTCCTAATGCGGATCTGATAACGAGGAAGAAAGAGACTTATAGATGCAGAGTTGCAGCGGAGGTTCGTTGCGTTTTCTTCAGGTCAAATCAAGTTGATGCGGTGGCCTGAGTCGTTGAAGACAAGATCTGCGGCGGCGGCGGCGGCAGAGCTCGAGCGGCAGAGAAGCAGCGAGAGGAAGAAGACGACCGAAGGGGGAGAATGGAAAAGACCTAGGTCGTGCCTATTTATAAGGAAAATACTGATAAGTGGGCGTGAGAAACGAGGTGACCAAAACATGGTTATCCAGCTACCTAGGCACCTCGATTTTCGGGAAGGCATTAAAGATAAAGATCCGTTAAAAAGATGACGTGGTGGCGGGTTTCCGAAAAATACGGAGATGACGTCATGGCGGGTTACAAGGAAATTTCAGTAAAGATAAGAAGATGGATTTTTTGGCTAAGCATGGAAGATTGACAAAGAACAAGGTTCAGAGTCAACTTGGGGCCTAATGTAGGGGATATTACTATCAGTTGAGACCCGCCCAAGAGGGGCCGGGTCAGCTTCAATGGCGGGTTACGTAAGAAGCCCAATAAACATTCAAAGATTGTAGTTTATTAAGTTTTATAGAAGGCCCAAAGGCCTATGGCCGGTTTAAGGCCTGATACAATAAAACGCCGTATGTAAGGAAATACTTGTACAGAAAGGCATGTAAAGAAGGTCACCGAGCCGGCCACGATTATGAGTCGGCCGGGACTCTATAGGCCACCAGGCGTCAACCCATGTATATAAGGGGACGACCCGGTGGTAGTTTAGGGGAAGAAACAACCAAGTCGATAACCAAGCCAGCGAGTTTAGCCCCTTGGAGATTGAAACCTCAGCAATACCAATCCCAACTAGACGTAGGCTTTTACCTTCGTCGTAAGGGGCCGAACTAGTATAAAAACTCTCTCGTGTGTCCTTTGTCCCGATCAACCCCTTTAAGCTTCCTAGTGCGATGGCCCTACGACTAAGTCCTTGCTCTAGGACATCTGCCGTGTCAACTCCACGACAGTTGGCGCCCACCATGGGGCTAGGGCACGGTGGATTTGAGTTCTTGAAGGGCAACTTCGAAGGGCTCAAGGGATACACTGTGGGCCGGATGACCAAGAGTCGTCGCGGCAAACTCTACATCGACGACGAAGGCTGGGGCCCCGAGGCCGGCTCGATCGAGTACGGGTATCGGGTCCCCTTCGGTGGAATTCACGTCTTCATCGGCCGGATCGGCGAGACAGGCCCTGAGCCGGACATCCACACCAACCTCATCAAGACGGCTCAGCGCGCCGGGTCCACCCGTGTTCAATCTGTTGTGAAGCATGCTTTCGTAGGCTGCATCCATGGCGGTGAATATTCCAAAGGATCGATGGAAGGTGGGGAGACGGCCATCTGCTCTGATACTACATCATCAAAAGGTGAGACGGACTCGTTGTACCAACTGCAAGACGGAATGCTCGGCGGCTGTTCTGATGGCAGCAGTATTCCGGATCCCCTTGAGCCGTTGAATTGGGCCGGAGTCTTCATGGCAGGGACGCAGCCCGGGCAGAACTCCACCGCAGCGACAGCAGCAGCCACCGGGTCGGTAGCTACCGGGTCAAGAGACCCCGCGTGTGCCCTGGCTCAGGTTCTAATGGACCTCATGGATAAACTGACGGCCATGTTAACCACTATGGTAGAACCGGCGGATAAAACCCAACATGATGCAGAAGTGGCACATGTGAGGGAGGAGATGGTGCAAGCAAAGGAAAATCTAGCCGCAAAGTAAACCCGAATGGCAGCGGAACGAGCAGCTCTGGATGCTCGTGCCCAGCAGCTTCAAGCAGAAACTTTTCGGCTCTCAGTGGATCTTAATGCATCGAATGAGGTCATGAGGAGGAGGCATCAGAAAACACAGTCGCGTCTGCCTCTAACGCTGGATCCAAGGAACCTGTTCCATACACCCGGAGCTGGGGGGAGCAACCCACCGGAAGCAAACCGGGTCGTGACACCCGGCGCACCGATTCAGCCACGGACCATGGAGCCGCCTCTCATAAATACGGCTCCTCCTTGTTATGTAGCAACACCTCCAGGTCACTTCTCCAACCCCATGGAAAACCTCATCGCAGCGTCGGCTCGATTGGTGGCTCTCCCAATGGAAGGCGACTCGCCAGCAGGCATTGAAACCTGAAGGGTAAGAGAACTACTTCAGACAGCTTTGGCCCAGCAGGATGCATACTCTTACAGTCGAGACAGGATTCATTCAACTCCTCGCCCAAGCCGGAGCCCGAGCTACAGTAGGCACATGGAGTCCACAGAAATGTCAAGTAACGCTCAACGCCACAACCGGCCATATAGGCATGAGTCAGTGCGGGTTGGAGCCCTTAACTTGACGGATCAGGAGAGGATTCATCAAGAGGTGGAATGGGCGGCTCAGATAGCAGCAGAGCAGGCGGTTCACCAAACCTTTCCGGTTTATCCAGCAACCTCGACTGAGGTAGGAGTGGCCACAAGAACCGGAGGGGTACCTTGTCTGGTCCCAGCCATACTCAATGAGCAGTTTCCCAAGGATTTCAAGGGGCCTCGTAAGGTGCCTAATTACATGGCTGACCTACAGCCGGGGGCTTGGATTGAGAGTTATGAGATGGCTATGGAGCTGTTGGAGGTTAGCGATGCTGCAATGGCCAAGTATTTTACCATGATGTTGGATGGAATGGCTCGAACCTGGTTGAAGGGATTGCCACCCAATTCTATCGGCTCATGGGCAGAGTTGAAAGCACGGTTCATCCAAAATTTTAAGGACACGTGTAAGCAGCCAATGTCGATTGTGGACCTGACCAATTGCAAGCAAGAGGATGGAGAATCTACAACCCATTGGGTGCGCTGGGTCAAGGAGACAATACATTCATCTGATAAGATGGATGCTGGCTCAGCAGTTTTGATGTTGGAGAAAAATTGTCGTTTTGAACCTCTGAAGTAGAAGTTGGGGTGGCTTAAACGTGACTATAATGACATGGGAACGTTGATGGCGGCTCTTGTCAAGTACGTTGATTCTGATACCACCAATGACCCGGTGTCTGATGAAGAAAAGGCAACGAAGGGAAAGAAGAACGGCAATGGCAAGGGTCGCCAGCATAACCCGGCGAATCAGGGAGGTAATAAACTTAAGGCTCATGAGTTTGTTGCTAACACTAATGCGCAGGGCGGTAATTAGCGGCGCAAGGGCAGATAACCCCCTCGATCGGGCGGGCCAGGCCCCACCCTTGAGCAGTTGTTGAATGAACCTTGTCCAAGACAAGACACCCGGGAGAAGCCAGCCACCCACTTGTGGAAGGACTGCACGATCATGAAGGTATTTAATAATTCAAATGCATTTCATGGGGGTCACGGCCCAGGTGGCGGCTTAGATGGAGGCGGCTTTCAGGGCCCGGGCGATAGTTCAAGCGGAGGAGGTTTTCACAATCAGGGTTATCCCAGTCACCAAGGAGGATATAATCAGCAACACGGCCAAGGGAATCAGCAGCAACAACAATCCGGCTATCAGAGTAACCTGAAGCAGTTGAGTAGCGGACAGTATCATGTCTTTACTACTAGTTTATGTAAGAGGGTCCAGAAGCTCCACCAGAGGGCCGTCAATGTCGTTGAGCCGGCAATTCCACGTTATTTACGTTGGTCGGAGCAGCCTATTGTGTGGAGCAGAGAGGATCACCCGCCCCGGGTTGATAATCCGGGTCACTTGGCTTTGGTGGTGGCACCTCAGGTTGGTGGTTACAAGTTTACTAAGGTACTCATGGATGGAGGCAGCAGCATCAACAACCTTTACTATGAGACGTTCCGCCGGATGGGATTAACGGATAAAAATCTTAAACAATCCAACACTGTTTTTCATGGTGTGGTACCTGGTAAGTCAGCATACCCAGTTGGTAAGATCGAGCTGTAAGTAGCCTTTGGGGATGAGTATGACTCTAGAGCGGAAAAATTAACCTTAGAAGTGGTTAAGATCAAAAGCCCATATCATGCTCTGTTTGGCCGGCCGGCTTATGCCAAGTTCATGGCTCGGCCGTGTTACGTATATTTACAGCTCAAGATGTCGGGTTACAAGGGCACCATTACAGTCCATGGGAGTCGGAAGATAGCCTTGGAATGTGAAGAGGGTGATGCTGCCTATGCTGAATCTGTTTGTGCAACAAAGGAGTTAAAATTCTACAAGGATCATGTTGACCCGGCGGACATGACATCGTTAAAGAAACCAACAACAGAGCATGAGCCAGAATTGAAATTCAAATCAGTTGATGACACTAAAATGGTTGATTTTGTACCTGGCGACTCATCCAAGCAGTTTATCATCAGCGCAAACTTGGATCCAAAATAGGAAAGCGCGCTCATCGAGTTCATCCGTGAGAACCGGGACATCTTTGCATGGAAGCCTTCAGACATGTCGGGTGTCCCGAGGGAACTCGCTGAGCACACTCTTAATATTGACCCAAAGTTTAAGCCTGTCAGATAGTTTCTCCGGTGGTTCAATGAAAAAAGGCGCAAGGCCATCGAAGAAGAGGTGGTCCGACTCTTGGCAGCCGGGTTCATTGTGGAGGTTTTTCACCCAGAATGGTTAGCTAACCCGGTGCTTGTACTCGAATAGAATGGCACCTAGCGCATGTGTGTGGATTACATGGATTTGAACAAGGCTTGTCCGGCTGATCCTTTTGCTCTTCCCCGTATTGATCAGATCACTGATGCTACGGCAGGTTGCGCATGGTTGAGTTTCTTAGATGCTTACTCTGGTTATCATCAGATTAAGATGGCAGTCAAGGATCAAGAGAAGACAGCTTTTATAACTCCTTTTGGGGCTTTCTGTTATGTGTTTATGCCTTTTGGGCTTAAGAGTGCCCAGGCGACTTACCAGCGGTGTGTCCAGAATTGTCTTCACAGTCAAATTGGGCGCAATGTTCATGCCTATGTGGATGATATAGTGGTGAAATCCAGGGAAGAGGAAACCTTGGTCACAGACCTAAAAGAGACTTTTGATAATCCTCGGGTTTACAAGATGATGCTTAACCCGGCCAAGTGTGTTTTTCGAGTGCCAGCCGGTAAGCTCTTGGGTTTTCTGGTGTCCGGCCGAGGTATTGAAGCTAATCCGGAGAAAATCAAAGCAATCACATCTTTGGCTAAACCAACATGCGTCAATGATGTTCAGCGACTGGCGGGTCGTGTGGCTGCTTTGAGCCGGTTCATAAGCCGGTTAGGGTAAAAAGCTATGCCTCTATATCAGTTGATGAAGAAAACAGATGCTTTTGTTTGGAGCGATGCAGCAAACGCTGCTTTTGAGGTTTGAAGGCACAGCTGGCTGAGCCGCCGGTCCTAGCTGCTCCAATTGAGAAAGAGCTGCTATTGTTATATGTGGCTGCCAATTCACGGGCTGTTAGTGTGGCTATAGTGGTAGAGCACAAGGAGGCTAGCAAAGAGCATCCGGTTCAGCGGCCGGTTTATTATGTCAATGAAGTGCTCATTGAGCCTAAGCAACGATATCCACATTGGCAGAAGCTTGTTTATGGGGTGTTCATGGCAAGCCAGAAGCTCAAGCATTACTTTCAGGGACATCCAATCACGGTGGTTAGCTCTTCTCCTTTAGGAGACATTATTCAAAACAGATAAGCCACGGGGCGAGTTGCCAAGTGGGCAATTGAGCTGGGGTCGCATGGGCTGAAGTATGTTCCACGAACTGCGATTATATCTCAAGCCCTGGTTGACTTCATCAATGAGTGGACAGAGATGCATATGCCAGAAGAAAAGCCAGATAACACATATTGGACTATTCATTTTGATGGGTCCAGGCAATTGGAAGGCTCGGGGGCTGGAGTTGTATTAACTTCCCCACGAGGTGATAAATTTTGTTATGTGTTACGGTTGATGTTTCCATGCACTAACAACGCAGCAGAGTATGAAGCATTGCTCCATGGTCTTCGAGTGGTAAAGGATATGAGCTTGAGCCGGGTCAGATGTCTTGGTGATTCAGATCTAGTGGCTCAACGGGTATCTGGCAAGTGGGATTCCAAAGACCCTCTCATGGCGGCTTATCGCCGGGAGGTCGATGCTGTTGCAGGATATTTTAAAGGTTATCAGGTGGAACACATTGACCGTTGGAAAAATGAAGCAGTTGATGCTTTGGGCCGGCTGGGGTCTCAACATAAGCCGGTACCACCCAATATCTTTTTAGATGTTTTGCATAACCCCTCTGTCAAGTTGCCCACAGAAGAAGATTTAGTTGTTCCTGACCCGGAGGCGCAGTTGGTGGCAGCTCTTCACGTCATCCCAAATTGGACGGTGCCGTTCTTGGCTTACATGACACGGGGAGAGTTGCCAGCCGATGAGACCCTGGCTCGACAGATAATCCGGCGGTCTAAGTCCATGACGATTTCGGATGGAGAGTTATTTCATCGCAGTGTTTCCGGAGCGTTTCAACGGTGTGTTTCCCCCGAAGAAGGCCAAGAAATCCTTCGTGAGATCCATGAAGGCGATTGTGGTCATCACGCCGGGACAAAATCTTTAGTGGCCAAGGCGTTTTGTCACGGGTTTCACTGGTTGACGGCTCACGCTGATGCAGAAGATCTGGTCAGTAGATGTGATGGGTGTCAGAAGTTTGCACGACGAGCACATGTGCCGGCTCAAGAGCTCCGGATGATTCCAATCACTTGGCCGTTTGCGGTCTGGGGGCTTGACATGGTGGGACCTTTCAAAAGATCTAAAGATAAAAAGACACATCTCTTGGTGGTTGTTGATAAGTTCACCAAGTGGGTTGAGGCGGAGCCTGTGAGTAAGTGTGATGCAGCCACGGCGGTTCAGTTCATGAAAAAAGTAACCTTCCATTTTGGTTTTCCACATAGTATCATCACAGACAATGGAACTAATCTATCCCAAGGGGATATGGAAGAATTTTTTCAGTGAGAGCACATCTGGCTTGATATTTCTTCCGTAGCTCATCCGCAATCCAATGGTCAAGCGGAGAGAGCTAATCAGGAAATTCTGAAGGGCCTAAAACCTCGGCTTATGGTTCCTTTATAGTGAACGCCGGGTTGTTGGGTAGAGGAGTTACCCTCAGTGCTATGGAGCATCAACACCACGCCCAACAGGTCTACGGGTTACACACCTTTCTTCCTGGTTTATGGAGCAGAAGCAGTGCTGCCTAGTGACATCCGTCATGACTCACCCCGTGTGGCGGCTTAAGTTGAAGCTAACAATGAAAAAGCTAGACAGGATGCGCTTGACTTGTTAGATGAAGAAAGAGACTTAGCGGCGGCGTGGTCAGCAATTTATCAATAGGACCTACGTCGTTATCACAGCCGCCGGGTTAAGTCCAGGACTTTTCAGGAAGGCGACTTGGTGCTCCGGCTCATCCAGGATCTGTTAGACGCACACGAGTTATCCTCGCCTTGGGAAGGGCCCTTTGTGGTTAGTAAGAACTTAAACAACGGGTCATATTACCTCATTGATGTTCGAGAGCACAAAGACTCATATAAGTCAGAGGAAGAGAGCCGCCGGCCGTGGAACATCGCTCAACTTCGGCCATACTACACCTGAGCTATCGGCTCTCATCATGTACATACGTTCACATTGTATATACAATGATAAGCAATAAAGTAAGACATCGATCTCTTTTCCTTTCAAAGACTATGTATCTTTATTATTTTTTATTCACAAATGACTATTAAGGAGCTGATCAAATTTTAATCAAGTTTAAACCTTTTTAGTCCAGCTCATGATCGTATCCGAATCTAGCTGTAAATCATATGGTCACTTGGGGGCTTCCTGTTCAAACATAGGTCATATTCGAACCAAAGAGAACATAGTTGTCGTAACCCTCTTGATTGGCTCAAGGCCAAGCTCACTTGGGGGCTTCTTGATCGTATCCGAATCATAGCTTAACCCCTTTTGAGTCCGACTTGGATCGTATTCGAATCAGGGTCGTTAAAACCCTCTCAAGGTCTATGGATCGACAAGGATAAGGTATGGTTTTTTACTTATACGTGCTTCCCTGCTGTGTTAACTCAAGAGTTAGTATTAAACCTTATCCTTTATTTACATTTGTCTCTGTTTTCCTTATTGTGGTAAATTTATGGGTGGTACATTAGGTGTTTAATCCTAGTTGGTTCTAAACCGCCTTGCCAGTCTTTTCCTTGTATTCACAGGAATAGAGTTCAACCATTGCAGAAGACAAACATTAAATAATGCATACATTGACATCTGAAACACAGATTCACATAAAGAGGTACTTTATGCACGATTGCATAAGCAAACATGCAGTGTTTTAACTAAAGTTATTACAAGGCTTTATAAGCCTAGGAAGATGATCACTGTCCCTCCCTTGCCGGTTCACCACCTTCTGTTTGCTGGAAGTTGGATTTTGACCAATCAAAGTTGTTCATGGCGACAAATTCGGCTTCGTCGTGAATCAGGCCGACTGGGTCAATCTCCGGAGCAAAGGTATCTTCTCTCACAGGTGGGACCAGATCTGGTACTTTATATGAAGGAGTGGCCATCTTCTTATTTTCACTATCAAAACCCGGCTGGTACTTGTCCACATTGGTGGCCTCTCCAAGACTAGTTGCCTGAGGCCGGACTTTGCGTACACATGCTATGAAATCATCCTGATCAAACGGAGACCCGTCCTCCTTCACAATAGGGTAACCTCTTGCCACATTCACCGAGTCTAGGTCTGGCACCCAAGCCTTGGAGAGGCTTAGGGCATTCAAAGCTCCGGCTCACGCGCAGGAGCGTTTTACTTCTTGGAATCTCGCCGGAAGGATGGGCAGCTTCTTCAGGACATCGCTAAGCCGGTTGGGTCCTTGGTTTGCACGAGAGATAGCGGCCAGAGCCTGTTGTGTACCAATGTATAGTTGTTCAACCAAGGTGTATACGGCCTTCAGTTCAATCAACGGGTCTTGGCTCAGATTTTTTGCTTCGCGGACCTGCATATATTTAACAGAGTCAGTGGGCGGATTGAACTCCGGTTTGGCATAAAGTACACAAAAAGGTCAAAACAAGGTAGCTTACCAAAGATAGCAACGACCATCTGACACACCTGGCCCTTTAAACCGTTCAGCTCGGTTGATATTTCTTTCAGAGCTATTTCGGCTGTCTCAGCTCACCGGATCAGAAGTGTTTTCTCATCTTCCCAAGTTTTCTCTTTGACAGCAAAGCTGGTCTTCAACTTCTCCGTTTCAGAAAGGCTTATTTGCAGCTTGGAGGTGGAAGACTTGATTTCTGATTCCTGACTCGCTAGTCGGGTCTTTGCGTCAGTCAGTTGAGAGTTTAGTTCAGACAATGCATTCTTTGAAACATTCAGATAAGTCAAGACTTGGTTTTAAAATCCAGTATCCAAATTCAAGATTCAAGTCCCAAGTATTTTACGAATAAACCACTTGGCACTTGGGGGCTAATGTATGCCAAATCCAATTTTTTACGACTCTACCAGGATATTTGAAGTCCCAAGTCCTTTACAAAGTAACAACACTTGGCACTTGGGGGCTAATGTACGCAGTTTAGCAAGTTTATCAAGGATAAACCGGAATGTTAAAGTATTTTACAGATGGTTTTAAATTCTGAAGTACCGATTCATTAATGATCAAACTAAACCAGTCCTTGGGGACTATGGGTGAAGTCTTGTTCTATCAATATCAGGCAAAGATTTGGAAGTAAAGGTCTCGGCCTATATTTTAAGTCTACAGGTTATTCCGTTTCTCTCATAATCTATAGACTTGGGGGCTGAAGGAATATTGGTAAACCGAAAACTACGTACCTCATACTTCAATTGAAGCTGCTTCACCATCTCAATCTCAGAATCACGACTGGAGTGTACATGACTGAGATAGTTATCACTCGCATTAAGGCGGTCATAGTTGGCAACATCAAGACGAACCTTCCGCCTCTCCAAAGCTTCTTGCTTAGCTGTGCACCGTGCCAATACCGTCGGGTTCCCCGGCTCAACAAAGCGGCTCCCAGTAATTTGAACATCTTGAACACGGGGAGACGGTGGGTCGGTTGAGCTTGATGGACCAGCCGCAGAAGGGTTAATAGTGGTTTTGGCAAGGGATGGCTCTAGAGGATTTGCTTCATGGACAATAGGCGGGTCTTCTAGGGCAACAGTTAATGGAGAAGGTGGCCTACTCAGATGCCAGTACTGGCGGGTCTTTCGCTGGTTTTGTTGCCTTCGCCTTCTTGGACTTAGCCTGACCACTAAAGAAAAATATTGCAGGATAGTCAGCATTAAGATAACAATTGATCAAACTCGGAATAAAAGAGGATTTTTAATTACCCAGGAGCAGTCTTGAAAGCTGTAAATTGTGTTTGTGATGAGTCGCCTGAGGAATGAGACACCTCGTGAAAAGGTAAAAGAAAGGATTTAAAAGAAATGCAAGGAGAAGGATTCATTAAAACAAGTTAAGGAGAGTAATAATTAAACCTCGTTCAGACGTTTCCGAGGGGTCTGTTCAAGGACGGCAGTCGTCTCATCTTCAACCTCAACTTCACGGCGGCTTTCATGTTGCTGCTTTTCTCAAATGAAAGTTGGGATCCAAGTGAGCTAAGGGGTTAGAAAACCTTACTTTACGGATCACTCGTCGAACTTTGTGTCTTGGTAAGGGCTCTAAGTCGGAGGAAATGATAGTTACCTCTGCTTCCCCGGCTTGACTAGCCCCAGTGTCATCCTGGTAAGGATCAGTGTCAATAAGATTGTTAAAAAGTTGGCCAAGTGAATCAAGGGCTACCTCCGAGTCAGATGAGTCATCAAGCTTCATCAAATCTTCAACTGTGGTTTTCTTTTTCTTCTTTGTTCTCCGGGTTGATTTCTTGGCGTTCATGGCGGCAAGCTTCGCCTTCTTGGCAGCTTCGTGATCGTATTTTACTTTCCAAAGTCAGAGTTGGCCTACAAAGACAAGAGGAAGGATCAGTAATAAACAATACGGCTGGACAAAATATAAAGGAAAAAGATCATAATGCCCTTACTTCTGGTACCGGGTTAAATTTACAGAAAGTATTTAACCCAACAACACTGCAATCTTCGTACTTCGCATTCACCAAAACATTTGACATTGCGACAACATCTTCTTCGGTTAGCTGAACCGGGGTATGATGGAGCAAGTCATCCGGGTCTCCACCATATTCATACATCAACTTGGAATGACGGCTTAATGGAATAATCCGCCATGAGATCCAGCAGCGGGTTAGATCGACTCCGGTTAAACCGTTCCCCAACAAACCATTGATTCTTCTGATAGATGGAATCAGTTTTTTGCGATCAGCAACGGTAAGTTTACCTGGCAGGGCGAACTTGGTGTCAAGACGATCGGGGCGGTAACCCGGTAGTGGATTCTCATTGGCGGGCGAGACGTCCTGACAGTAAAACCAAGTTTGGTTCCAGTCCTTTGGGTGACTTGGTAAAACTATGAGAGGGAAAACTGCACCCTGCCGGCGCTGAATCGAGATGCCTCCAAGTTCTAAACTGAGGCCATTGGTGCACTCGTTTTGCCGGTTCAGATAGAAGTACTCTCTAAATAGTTCCATAGTTGGCTCTTGCTGAAGATATACCTCACAGAGCACTTGGAAGTTACAAATATTGGATATGGAATTGGGCCCAATATCCTGGGGATGGAGTTTGAAAAAGTGAAGAACTTCTCTAAAAAAAATTGAGCTGGGCGGTGAGAAGCCCCGGTTCATGCGATCAGTAAAGACGATCACTTCACCGTCTTTTGTATTGGGTCGTTCTTCTTCCGGGTCAGGAGCACGATAAGACATGATGTTTCTTGAAGGCAGAAATCCAATGAGGAAGAACTCTTTCAGACGCTCCTCAGTTATGGTTGAGGGGACCCAATTGCAGATGGTGGGTGTCTTTGACGGCATGATGTACAAGGGACTAGAAAAAGGAAAAACAAAATGCCGGTTCAATTAACAGTTAAAGGTTGAAGTTGTAAAACAAGTAACGACGGCTTAACTAAGGGCTAATGACATATAAGGAAAAGGAAGCCGGAGAGATAAGCCGCCAGGACTATGGACTTCCTCGGAAAGCAATTACAGCTAAGTGTTGGCATAAACAAGTTTCATCAAGCTATCATCATTATTTTGGATCAAATGGTTGTTCTTAAAAGAAAAATATTCTAGACCTAAATATCTAATACAGGCGAGTTCGTCAGTTCCAAACAAAGCCTCTAAACAGGAAAAGGAAATTGTTTGCATTTAAAGTGAGTGCAAAATAACTGCCGCATCGGTTTTATACTATCCAAAGATCAAGAAATGGCGATGGTGATGAAATCTAGGAAGAGTTCATGACGAACAGTGAAGAACACCAAGGAACTCGAAGGTCCTAATGCGGATCTGATAAAGAGGAAGAAAGAGACTTACAGATGCAGAGTTGCAGCGGAGGTTCGTTGCGTTTTCTTCAGGTCAAATTAGGTTGATGCGGTGGCCTGAGTCAATGAAGACAAGATCTGCGGCGGCGGCCGCAGAGCTCGAGCAGCAGAGAAGCAGCGAGAGGAAGAAGACGACCGAAGGGGGAGAATGGAAAAGACCTAGGTTGTGCCTATTTATAAGGAAAATACTGATAAGTGGGCGCGAGAAACAAGGAGACCAAAACATGGTTATCCAGCTACCTAGGCGCCTCGATTTTCGGGAAGGCATTAAAGATAAAGGTCCGTTAAAAAGATGACGTGGTGGCGGGTTTCCGAAAAATCCGGAGGTGACGTCATGGCGGGTTACAAGGAAATTTCAGTAAAGATAAGAAGATGGATTTTTTGGCTAAGCATGGAAGATTGACAAAGAACAAGGTTCAGAGTCAACCTGGGGCCTAATCTTGGGGATATTACTATCAGTTGAGACCCGCCCAGGAGGGGCCGGGTCAGCTTCAATGGCGGGTTACGTAAGAAGCCCAATAAACATTCAAAGATTGTAGTTTATTAAGTTTTATAGAAGGCCCAAAGGCCTGGGGCCGGTTTAAGGCTTGATACAATAAAATGCCGTATGTAAGGAAATACTTGTACAGAAAAGCATGTAAAGAAGGTCACCGAGCCGGACACGATTATGTGCCGGCCGGGACTCTGTAGGCCACCAGGCGTCAACCCGTGTATATAAGGGGACGAACCGGTTGCGGTTTAGGGGAAGAAACAACCAAGTCGATAACCAAGCCGGCGAGTTTAGCCCCTTGGAGATCGAAACCTCAGCAATACCAATCCCAACTAGATGTAGGCTTTTACCTTCATCGTAAGGGGCCGAACTAGTATAAAAACTCTCTCGTGTGTCCTTTGTCCCAATCAACCCCTTTAAGCTTCCTAGTGCGATGGCCCTACGACTAAGTCCTTGCTCTAGGACATCTGCCGTGTCAACTCCACGACAAGTTTAGTAGCTTCTCCTAAAGTGATTTCCATAAAAGTGCCTCCTGCAGCCGAATCTAAAATATTTCTAGAAGCAAAATTCAATCCAGCATAAAAAATTGTATAATCATCCACGAATTCAAACCATGAGTAGGGCAATTACGTATCATTAATTTCATTCTCTACCAAGCTTGTGCAACATGTTCATGATCAAGTTGCTTAAAATTCATAATATCATTTCTAAGGGAGATGATCTTAGCGGGAGGAAAATACTTAGAGATAAAAGCATCTTTGCACTTATTCCATGAATCAATACTATTTTTAGGCAAAGACGAAAACCAAGCTTTAGCACGATCTCTAAGCGAAAAAGGAAATAGCTTCAATTTAACAATATCATTATACACATCTTTCTTCTTTTGCATATCACACAAATCAACGAAGCTATTTAGATGGGTAGCGGCATCTTCACTAGGAAGGCCGGAAAACGGATCTTTCATGACAAGATTCAGCAAAGCAGTATTAATTTCACAAGATTCAGCATCAGTAAGAGGAGCAATCGGAGTGCTAATAAAATCATTATTGTTGGTATTGGTGAACTCACACAATTTAGTGTTATCTTGAGACATCGTGACAAGCAAGCAAACTAACACACAAGCAAACAAAAAGCAAGCGGGCAAAAAGAGGCAAACGGGAAAGAGAAGGAGGATAGAGAGAGAGAGGGCGAATAAAACGGCAAGGGTGAAGTGGGGGAGAGGAAAACGAGAGGCAAATGGCAAATAATGTAATGCGGGAGATAAGGGTATGTGATGGGTACTTGGTATATTGACTTTTGCGTAGACTTCCCCGGCAACAGCGCCAAAAATCCTTCTTGCTACCTCTTGAGCACTGCGTTGGTTTTCCCCGAAGAGGAAGGGATGATGCAGCAAAGTAGCGTAAGTATTTCCCTCAGTTTTTAGAACCAAGGTATCAATCCAGTAGGAGGCTACGCGCCAGTCCCTCGTACCTGCACAAAACAAATAAATCCTCGCAACCAACACGATAAGGGGTTGTCAATCCCTACACGGCCACTTACGAGAGTGAGATCTGATAGATATGATAAGATATTTTTTTTGGTATTTTTGTGATAAATATGCAAAGTAAAATAAAAGCAAAGTAAAAGGCGAAGGAAATAACTAAGTATTGGGAGATTAATATGATTAAGATAGACCCGAGGGCCATAGGTTTCACTAGTGGCTTCTCTCGAGAGCATAAGTATTCTACGGTGGGTGAACAAATTACTGTTGAGCAATTGACAGAATTGAGCATATTTATGAGAATATCTAGGTATGATCATGTATGAAGGCATCACGTCTGAGACAAGTAGACCGACTCCTACCTGCATCTACTACTATTACTCCACTCATCGACCGCTATCTAGCATGCATCTAGAGTATTAAGTTAATGAAAATAGAGTAACGCCTTAAGCAAGATGACATGATGTAGAGGGATAAACTCATGCAATATGATGAAAACCCCATCTTGTTATCCTCGATGGCAACAATACAATACGTGCATTGCTGCCCCTACTGTCACTGGGAAAGGACGCCGCAAGATTGAACCCAAAGCTAAGCACTTCTCCCATTGCAAGAAAGATCAATCTAGTAGGCCAAACGAAACTGATAATTCGAAGAGAGTTGCAAAGATAACCAATCATACATAAAAGAATTCAGAGAAGATTCAAATATTGTTCATAGATAGACTTAATCATAAACCCACAATTCATTGGTCTCAACAAACACACTGCAGAAAGAAGATTACATCGAATAGATCTCCACAAGAGAGGGGAGAACATTGTATTGAGATCCAAAAAGAGAGAAGAAGCCATCTAGCTACTAACTATGGACTCGTAGGTCTGAGGTAAACTACTCACACTTCATCGGAGGGGCTATGGTGTTGATGTAGAAGCCCTCCGTGATCGATGCCCCCTCCGGCGGAGCTCCGGAACAGGCCCCAAGATGGGATCTCGTGGATACAGAAAGTTGTGGCGGTGGAATTAGGGTTTTGGCTCCGTATCTGATCGTTCGGGGGTACATGGGTATATCTAGGAGGAAGGAGTACGTCGGTGGAGCAACAGGGGGCCCACGAGGGTGGAGGGCGCGCTTGGGGGGGTAGGCGCACCCCCTACCTCGTGGCCTCCTCTCTTGTGTCTTGACGTAGGGTCCAAGTCTCCTGGGTCTTGTTCGTTGAGAAAATCACGTTCCCGAAGGTTTCATTCTATTTGGACTCCGTTTGATATTCCTTTTCTTCGAAACCCTAAAACAGGCAAAAAACAGCAATTCTGGGATGGGCCTCCAGTTAATAGGTTAGTCCAAAAAATAATATAAAAGTGGATAATAAAGCCCAATAATGTCCAAAACAGTAGATAATATAGCATGGAGCAATCAAGAATTATAGATACGTTGGAGAGGTATCAGGTGGGAAACAAATAGTAAAGCAATCATCATCTATCTTTTTATTAAATTAAAGCAATCATCAGCCTGCTATCATTATTTTTGGATCCATCCATTGGTTGTTACCCTCACTCTAGATTTCTGCATGGTCTCCTTACATAATCTCACCATATTTTTTCCATATGCATGTCAGATATTGTACACAGTCATGTTGAACATGTAGAGAAAAAGAGAAGAGTTTTGCGCGGCAATACAATGTCATGCAGACATCGCTCCATGGTGGGTTCAATGGCAAACCCTCCCCCCTCCTCTCTAGATTGTAATCCATAGGAAGATATCTATTCTGAGGTGGATTCAGACGTAGCTTACCACTCCTATTTACCCCCAAGGTGTTTGCTCTACCTTGGCATGATGATGTTAGTCATATCATGCATATGTTGCCTTGCAGTGCCTACTTTTGACATCATATATGTCATTTGCTTAGTTTAGACATGTTCTATAATGCCACATCTTTAGTTTCTATATCATATATGGGAATTATGCAGTCTCATCTCTTTTAGCCAGCATAATATATGCAAAATGTGCAATGCCATCCTGTTTATCCAGGCATCATATATTTGAACGATATCTTGCCCATCCTTTTCTTCATTACATTTCCATTTGTCGGCAATGTTTGTACATTAAACTACTCTTCCCATGAATCGGCCATTTGGGTGGGAGATGGAAAAACCTGGAGTGAAAACAGGGCCTTCAGAGCAGACAGTGCTACCTGTCGAAGCAGATCTCTTGTTGGGTCCCGATAGCTCCTCGGAGATGGGTTCAGAGATAGATGACCAGTCATATTCCCCCACCGAGGTGTATGCTTTAACTTGGGATTTAACTTGGCACGGCTATACTGCTCATATCATGCATATGGTGTCTTGCATTGCATAGTTTAGACATCATATACACAATATTCAACACCATGTTCTTAGTTCATACATCATATCGAATGCCCTTTGTTTAGCATATAAATCACATATGTGAATTAAATCATGCGATCCTGATTACTTAGATAACATGTATGTGAATTATGTCATGCGATCCTGTTTAGTTAGTCATCATATCTTTGAATTATGTTATGCTATGATATCCAGTTTAGACAGACATCATATATGTGAAATTATGTCATGCTATCCGTTTTAGTTAAACAATATACATGTCAACTATTGCATGCCCTCTTTTTTTCCACACTATCTATTGCATATGTCTCTCATACAATGTCTGTACATTCAACTATGTTTCCTGTTTATCAGCCATTTGTATTGGAGTGGGTGATGCAAGTATCTAGCGGAGTGAAAACATGGTCTTCAAATAAAACAATGCTACCTCTTGGTGGAGATAGCACCCCGATTGTACATGCACGAGAACCAGCCCTACCACACATAACCAGACTCCCGCAGATTGTACCCCTACTGCGATGGTCAGAGAACCAGCTTCACCCAATCTAACCCCAGCAGATAGTAACCCAGTTCCTGTTGACACAGCACCATCTCCACCACAGAGCTCCCAAACAAGAGCAGTTAGTAAGGCAGCTCCAGTGCCCAAAGGGCCAGTACTACCATGGTGAACCCCAACTCCACCAGTTAGTACGCCTATTCCTGTGGACGAAGCACAACCAGCCAGTCGTAGTATAGCATCTATCGCATTTGATGTTATTAAATCCTATGTGTGTATCTTCCCATCTTGGAAATATTATACTGAAGATGAAGGAAAATGCCAGTTGCAGGTGTCTGTCCAGGAGTTGTGTGTAAGTAATGTTATTCATGGCAATTACTTTGCTTTGTCCCATACATTCTACCTCCATGACGGTTATAATACAGCAAATTTTCACATTTTTCTCTATAGAGAAGGACCGATTTGGAAACTCGGGATGAGGTAACCTATGCTAATACCTCTGCTATCTTCAAGAATGCTTGGTGGCAGTATCAGAATTACCTCAAGAAAACGTACTTCACTGGCAAAGAGACTCATCAAATTCCCCGTACGTTCTCCTGAGACACATTTACTGGACGATGACTAGGAACGCCTTGTTCTGTACTGGTCCTGAACCAAGAATGTGGTAAGGTCTATGAGCTCATTTTTTTAAGTATTGTATTCTTGTGTCTTACTGTACTCTGTTCATGTAGAACAAGTGCTTAAACCTGAAGAACAACTATTCTAATTTAAGATTCCATTGCTATCGTGCATACTGCTTTGCTCTTGTATCGCTGTATTTACTCATACAAACTTATTTTTAAATTTAAGGATCCAATCGAACTCTAATGGCACAGCAGGTATGTTCACGCATGTTTCTTTAGCGGGTTTGCTCTTATCAATAGCTTTGTTGATTTCAATTTCAATTGTGTATACAGTTGACTTCTCATGTCATGCACATTACTAGCATCACAACATAGACAATAGTGTTGTTGTACATGTAGATCCGTGGTACCCATCTGAAATCTTGTTGTGTCGTAGTTTCCCATGCTTTGTATCTTTCACTGCTACTTTGTCTTGAACTGATATGATTTGAAACATGTCTCTATTTTGATTTGGCAAGACAATGCAGTGACCATAGGGCATAGATGTTTGTTTGTTGCTTTTATTATGTACTAGTACTTGGAAATAGAAGACTTGGTAGTTTAATCCTGTCCACCTTACTAATGAACTGGTTCACCGAAATGAGTTTCATATACTAGTACATGCTAAACCTGTTATGTGTCTGCTTGTTTCTTCTTTTAGAATGCTGACAGAATATTGGGGAAGAGTGCCTTATTAAGCAATGGTAAAGGAAGTAATGCAGATAAGGTTTAGGATAGTGAGATATCCTTGTTGGTCTCCAACAAAGCTGATAAAACGGCTAATGAAGACTGTCTTGAAGATAGTGAGACAACCCCAAAGTCCTGTCTTGGTTTAGTGTTCGAGTTACTGGCCACTACCGCTTGCACAAACTATTCAAACTCATTGTCTGAATCAGTTCAGTTTCTTGAGACTCAACTACAAGCTGAAAGACATCGATTAGCTGTGTTGCGATAAGAAGCAGAAGGACTGCGGAAGTCCCTGGAGCATTCAGATGCATATTTCTGGTGCAACAGCAAGCGTTGGAGGATTTTAGCGCCAAACAGGACAAAGCTAATAAGCTTGCTAAGCTTATTGCCAGCATGGTGGATACCCAGGATAATGTTTCTTGAGCCCTTCTGTATTTTTTTCAATTATACTCTTGTTTTGCTTCCACGTTTATTTGCACTTGTGGCCAGTTTTGATGGTCGGTGTATGTAATATGCTGCTTTGTTCCCTATATTTGCACTGGTTGCAAACTTTGATGCCTAGTGGATGTAATATGTTTAATAGCTGTAATAGGCTAGCGTTAGTTGCTTGCTTATTTATTTCCTTATTGTCTTGTTTAGTTGTTTGCTTGTAGTCACTGCAGTTCTTTTTCCGCGTTTTTCTAGTGGCCACAATAACCTATTTGTAGTAACTAGGCCACAATAATCATGGCAACACACAGACTGTTGTAACCATGGGCCTCCTACGGGCCGTAGGATCCATGGGCCTTCTACAGGCCGTAGGGTCCATTGGTCTTCTATGGGCCGTATGATCCATGGGCCTTCTACGGGGTGTATAATCATTTCGCCAAACATGGGCCGTACTATTCATGGACCATAACGGGTCGTTCATAGGCCATATTTGATAACGCTATGAAAACATGCCAACGGGTTAACGAGCCACAAACGGGCCCAATGTAACCACGGGCTGAATTTGGCCCACAAACGAAACAGGCCAGTAATGGACCATAACTAACCGAATTCTAGAAATGAGCCCAAGAATAAATGGGCCCTTAGAAGGCCGAAAGTTAACACGAGCTGGAAACGGTTGACAGAATAATGTGCCGTTATTGGGTATAAAGTGATACACTATTCATTATGGGCCAGTTTCATCTCGGGCCTTTATTGGGCCTCATATGGGCTGAAAGACATCATGGGCCATACATGGGTCAGAAGTAACAACGGGCTGGAATCATATCGGACGGCCCATATGAAGCTACTGGGCTTAATTCTGATAGGCCATAACAGGTCGGGAGTTAGCGGGCCGTAAATGGGCGATATACGAACAGACCGTTAACAGGCCTTCCGTGGGCCGGCCCGTTACCTTTGACCAAGTCAAATGGGTCGGCCTTTTCACCAGAATGGGCCTCTGTTGGGCCGTGCCACGTGTCGACGTATCATAGGCGCCTCCTGTCCAATGAGTGGATGACATCTGTCCCAAGGTGAGCCAACACGTGTTTCCTGTGGCCAATGAGAAATTTACACGTGGAAAATCCCCATTGGTTCGGGCTGTTAACGGGTTATCGGATCCAAAACTGGACCCGATAGCTTAACGACGACCTGTTATGGTGGATGCCATGTGTCGGTCACCCTTGACGAAAACAATTCTATGACGCGCGATTTATCGTCATGGAAGTGGACACTTGCGTGATGATAATTTTGGTAATGCCATGGAACACTTCTATGATAGCACATGTATGGCTATCTTGATTCTGTCATAAAATTGTCATGGATGTACATGCATGACAGAAAACGTGACCTACTGTGACAAACACGTATCATCACGGATGTGTATTTTTTTGTAGTGCATGCATGTGACACACCCTACATCTCCCTTTGTTTTCTGCCACGATGTTGAATGGTGTGCACCAACATCGCATGTAGATCAAAAAACTCCTTTCTGTAAGCATCATAACATTTTACAGTAGGCGCATCTATCCACACTATCAGCAGTTCTTCTAGCAATAGATGAAAGTAAATGTCGATGTCATTTCCAGGTTGCTTTGGGCCTTGGATAATCATTGACATCATAATGTTTTTTTTCTTCATACACAACCAAGGAGCTAGGTTATATATGCACAAATGCACTGGCCATGTGCTGTGATTGGTGCTCATATCGCCAAAAGGATCCATCCCATCAGTACACTCCCCGAGCCTTATACTTCTAGGATCCTTGGCAATGTCTTGAAACTTGTTATCGATTAATTCCCACTGAGCCCCATCTTTTGGGTGCCTCATATATTTATCCGCAATTTGCTCATCATGATGCCACCACAACCTCTTTGCCTCTCTAGGGTTTGCAAACAAACGCCTCAACCTTGGAATTAAAGGCAAGTACCAAACAACCTTGAACGGGATTCATGTCTTGATCTCGTCGTCCAATTTGCACTTGTCCTTTGCTCTCCTGCGCTTGTATCGTGCATGCTTGCATGTAGGACATGCATGCTAATCTTTGTACTCACCATGGTACAATATACAATCATTCACACAAGCGTGTATGTTCTATACTTCAAGTTCAAATGAGCAAACAATTTTCTTTGGTTCGTCCGTGCTTCTGGGGAGCGCATTATCTTCTGGAAGAATTTCTTTGAAAAGACCTAACATCTCTGTGAAGCCTTTGTTTGATAGACCGCTTGTTGCTTTAAATCTAAGAAGCGCCAGGATGGCACTCAACTTGGAATATTTCTTTTTGCAACATGGATACAATTCTTTCTTGGAGTCTGCATCAATGGTTGGTAGATCCTTGTACCCAATCATATCCTTTTTTGGGCCCTTGAAATCTTCAATCATGGTAGCAAAATCTGGCATCAAGATCACCGTCATCTGCGTGGACATCTTGGTTTTCCAGTGGGCGTTTCTGCTTTCCAGTGTTCCATTGGTAGCTTGACGCCTCAGCCCTGATGTTAGATTCAACATCCATGTGACATTGACCAGGGTTTGGCATCTCATAGCTCTGGGTATATTCATCCATGACCTTCTCTTCACCTTGTCTGGGCCAACATGTATATCCATCCATGAATCCCCGAGAGAGTAAGTGCCACTGGAGACTGGACATCTCCAACTTCATGTGACTCTGTATTGACACAATGAGTACATGGACACAAGATGTAATCCGCATCACCAATTCTCCTCTTTGTACTTTCAGCCAAATTCATGAACTCTGTCATGCCACTGATAAAATCTGTGATTCTCCGATTCTTCATCCATTAAGATCGTTCCATTCGCACCACACGAATGATAATTAAAAACAAAACAACAACATTAATACACGGATTAACGGATGCCCAAAGATGCATGCATAAATCACAAGGTTTTTTTTCATAAGTACTGAGGGCGTTCCATATTGTTATCCAGACGCGCAATGACAAAAATTAATGCCAGCCAATTGACATGCAGGGTACTACAACACTACCCTTAGGAATTGAATACCTTAATTAAGCCACTCATGAAAAGAATACCCTAATTAATTAGCTATGTGGCGACCTCCACCCAGCAAATAGAGAAGTGCGATGCGGCGGCACGCAGAGACAACAGGGTCGAGGAGCAAAGCTTGGTGCAGATGCCGCCTGAAGTTTGACCTCCACTATCCCGCCATCAACCGCAATGTATGTGCTCCAATCATGCCATCACCGACCTCGATGGTTGAGCTCCTCCTATCTCATGCCGCAGACCAATGATTGACCTCCTATGACGCCGCCACTGCCCATCGACCAAGGATTGACCTCTTATCCGGTGGCCGCTGCCTAGGTCATTGCCGCCGCCATCTCTATCTACAGAGCGGTTGTTTTGTTTTTTGATGGGTATCCATAGAGCGGTTGTTTACACGGTATCACTTTTACTCAATTATATGTACATGGTCACACATGGTTATGTAAGGCAACCGTGTCTCACCTACATTGTCTTCTCACATGGTTTTGTGCGGAAATCATGTGTGAAGTTGTAATACTGAACACAAACGACATGTATAAATAGTGTGCCATATACAACATATAGTGCCATAAGTAGTTCCCGGCCATTAGCTTATCCCCACAGTTTCCCCATTTCCCCCAAATCCCTAGATAGCCTGCAAACTCCCTCGTGTGGCGCTGACATTGGGGGAATGCGAACGAGTGGTGATGATGGTTTCGGTGCGGCTGCTCCTGCTCGTATCACCACTCTCGGCAGCACCACCACGATGGCGGTCGCTGCCGAGCACTTGCCTAAGGTCATCAGAAGGCAGGTGTACTAGGGATCTTAATCGTCCTGTCTGGTTCCAATCTATCTCGATCTTTTTTAGCATGTCCAAAGTAGCTCCTTGCTGAATATGTCCTGAATGACCCCCCCCCCCCCCACCAGGAAAGCGATATGCCGCCGGATCCGGAGCATGACTCCAGACTCCCTCAACATGAGTTCAACTTTGAGTTCTGCGCCACCAAAAAGTACCAAAAGATGAGTTGTGTGCATGGGAAGACTCCCGCTCGATGTGTATGCACGAAGGGATTCGACATTGGCAGGTGGTTTCTCAGTTGCCCCTTAGAGGTTAGTGTCGGTGTCAAAACCGGCGGATCTCGGGTAGGGGGTCCCAAGCTATGTGTCTGAGGATCAATGGTAACAAGGGACAATAGGGACATGATGTTTACCCAGGTTCGGGCCCTCTTAAAGGAGGTAAAACCCTATGTCCTGCTTGATTGTATTCGTGTGTATAAGGGTTACAAGAGTTGATCTACCTCGAGATCGTAATGGCTAAACCCTAGCTATATAGCCTATGATTCTCCTTTTCCTATGGACCTAACCCTCTGGTTTATATACACACCAAAGGGGCCTAGGTTGTACAGAGTTGGTTTGCAGAGGAAGGAAGTATTACACCCGGACACCAAACTTGCTGCTATACGCACATAGGAGTCCTACCCGGACATGGGGGATAATCTTCTGCTTTGTCTTCATGGCCCATTAGTCCGGCCCATATCGAATAGACGGACACCCGAGGACCCCCCCCCCCCCTGATCCAGGACTCCCCCAGTTAGTGCTAAGTTCATCATTTTACTTGAGTTAAGGCCACCGCTCATCATGAATACTATTTAACATTGGCAGGGATATGAGGCTTGTGCCTTTGTTAACTGGCTGGATGAAGAATGGCATGGTAGGGCTCAGAGTGTTATCACCAAGCTCGCAGAAGATAACATAAAGTTGAAGAAGAAACTGGCTGATCTGGAATGTACAATCAGTATGATGAAGCAAGAAAGAATCAATCACAGACAACAGATGAAAGCAAGAGACAAGAAGGAACTAGCATGTGTACTTGTGGTTGTCGCATTAGCCATGTTCTATGCGTTGTTTGCAATGATGATTAGGGGTTTTGTTTGACAGTATTGCTAAAGCACATCTAGATGTGCTCTAAGTAATGCACATCTAGGTCCTATACCATTGATGTTATGCGAAGATTCATGCAGATATTTTCCTTTGTCTTTTTTTCTTTTCCTTTGTAGTTTGATTATTGCTGGCTTCATCAATAAGAAGAGCTCAATGTATTGCTTGCCAACTGTCCTACTTCGTTCGTACCGGTACCGGTGCATAATCCCAAAACTCGTTCCTTGTTTTTGTCATGAAAAAAGAAATCGGCCAATAGGAGTCCTGTGCAACCCCGGGAATTTGGAGCGACTGGGTACAAATAATTACAGTTGATTATATCAGCGGTTTGATAATACGTCAACCCTCGCTTCAATTGGCATTTCCTCTTCTCTACATACCCCGCTTAAGTGTCCACCATCTTAATCGTCCCCGGTAGGCCGCGCTACACACTTACACACACTCTGCAATCTCGCTTTCTCGCGGTTTTTATATGACCGCAGCCATGTCGAGCAACAGTGAGGACGACAGTTCGGTCGGCAGTCTGGTGCCCGATGATAGGTTAACATCAGAATCATCCCGCTTATCTTCCATGAGTCCGGCGTCGAGCCCAGACCTCGATTGTATCCGGATCATGGAGGAAACGCCACCTCCGGAGTCATCAGACAACAACCAGATGGACGAGGAGCCGTCGGAGGATGAAGAAGAGGACGACAATGATGAGGAGGAGGAATGGTCGAACGAGGAGGAGGAGGAAGACGACAGCAATGACGATAACGACGACGACGACGATGAAAAGCCAATGGTCAGCGGCATGAAGCGTCCTCGCCAAGACGATGTCGCGGGGTCATCCAACAACAACAACAAGGACTAAATTAAGCATATTGTATATATGTCTGTTTTCGTCCGCTCATATTAATTTGTTATCTCTGTATATCATGTCAATCTCATCGCAGATGGTTAGTGATACGTATTCGACGGAGATCTTCTACATTATCGCCCACAGGTTAGTTTGTTGAACTGTGTGCCCTGATGAGCACACAATTCACAAAATAGACCATATGGGCTGTCTATAATGATCACACACAATTCTGATTACCGACCTGTTTGCCGGGTATGAAGAAAATATGCCCTAGAGGCAATAATAAAGTTGTTATTTATAGTTCCTTATATCATGATAAATGTTTATTATTCATGCTAGAATTGTATTAACCGAAAACTTGATACATGTGTGAATACATTGACAAACAGAGTGTCCCTAGTATGCCTCTACTTGACTAGCTCGTTAATCAAAGAAGGTTAAGTTTCCTAGCCATAGACATGTGTTGTCATTTGATAAACGGAGTCACATCATTAGAGAATGATGTGATGGACAAGACCTATCTGTTAGCTTAGCACTATGATCGTTTAGTTTGTTGCTATTTCTTTCTTCATGACTTATACATGTTCCTATGACTATGAGATTATGCAACTCCCGAATACCGGAGGAACACTTAGTGTGCTATCAAACGTCACAACATAACTAGGTGATTATAAAGATTCTCTACAGGTGTCTCCGATGGTGTTTGTTGAGTTGGCATAGATCGAGATTAGGATTTGTCACTCCGATTGTCGGAGAGGTATCTATGGGCCCTCTCGGTAATGCTCATCACTATACGCCTTGCAAGCAATGTGACTAAAGAGTTAGTTATGGGATGATGCATTATGTAACGAGTAAAGAGACTTGCCGGTAACTAGATTGAACAAGGTATGAGGATACCGATGATTGAATCTCGGGCGAGTAACATACCAATGACAAAGGGAACAACGTATGTTGCTATGCGGTTTGACCGATAAAGATCTTCGTAGAATATGTAGGAGCCAATATGAGCATCCAGGTTCCGCTATTGGTTATTGAGCAGAGATGTGTCTCGGTCATGTCTACATAGTTTTCGAACCCCAAGGGTCTGCGCGCTTAATGTTCGATGATGATTTGTATTATGAGTTATGTGATTTGATGTACCGGAGGTTGTTTGGAGTCCCGAATGAGATCACGGACATGATGAGGAGTCTTGAAATGGTCGACACGTAAAGATCGATATATTGGAAGGCTATGTTCGGACATTGGAAAGGTTCCGAGTGATTCGGGTATTCTCGAAGTACCGAAGAGTTACAGGAATTCGTCGGGGGAAGTAGTGGGCCTTAATGGGCCATACGGGAAAGGAGAGAAGGGACTCAAGGGGTGTCCGCGCGCCCCCCAATGGAAAGTCCGAATTGGACTAGGGAGGGGGCGGCGCCCCCCTCTCTTTCCTTCTCCCTCTCCTACTCTTTCCCTCTCCCCCCTCTTGGAAAAGGAAGGGGACTCCAACTAGGATTGAGAATCCTAGTTGGACTCCCCCTATAGGCGCGCCCCTCCTAGGCCGGCCTCCTCTTCCCCCCTCCTTTATATACGTGGGCAGGGGGCACCCCAAAGGCTCTCCAAGATTTGTCTTAGCCGTGTGCGGTGCCCCCCTCCATAGATTTCCACCTCGGTCATATTGTCGTAGTGCTTAGGCGAAGCCCTGCGTCGGTAACTTCATCATCACCGTCACCACGCCGTCGTGCTCTCCCTCGGCCTCAACTGGCTGAAGAGTTTAAGAGACGTCACCGAGCTGAACGTGTGCAGACCGCGGAGGTGCCGTGCATTCGGTACTTGATCGGTTGGATCACGAAGACGTTCGACTACATCAACCGCGTTTCATATCGCTTCCGCTTTCGGTCTACGAGGGTACGTAGACATACTCTCCCCCTCTTGTTGCTATGCATCTCCTAGATAGATCTTGCATGATCATAGGATTTTTTTTGAAATACTGCGTTCCCCAATAGTGACATCAGAGCGAGGTCTATGCGTAGATGTTATATGCACGAGTAGAACACAAAGGAGTTGTGGGCGTGGATATATACATATTGCTTGCCGTCACTAGTTGATTCTTGATTCAGCGGTATTGTTGGATGAAGCGGCTCAGACCGACATTATGCGTATGCTTACGCGAGACTGGTTCTATCGACATGCTTCACACACATGTGGCTGGTGGGTGTCTGTTTCTCCAATTTTAGTGGAATCGATTTCAATGAACAGGGTTCTTTCTGAAGATCAAAAAGCAATCACTATACGGCATTGTAGTTTGATGCGTAGGTAAGAACGGTTCTTGCTAGAAGCCCATAGCAGCCACGTAAAACTTGCAACAACAAAGTAGAGCACGTCTAACTTGTTTTTGCAGGGCATGTTGTGATGTGATATGGTCAAGACGTGATGACATATAATTTGTTGTATGAGATGATCATGTTTTGTAACAGTTATCGGCAACTGGCAGGAGCCATATGGTTGTCGTTTTATTGTATGAAATGCAATCGCCATGTAATTGCTTTACTTTATCACTAAGCGGTTCTGATAGTCTTAGAATCAATAGTTGGCGAGACGACAACGATGCTTCGATGGAGATCAAGGTGTCAAGCCGGTGACAATGGTGATCATGATGGTGCTTTGGAGATGGAGATCAAAGGCGAAAAGTGATGATGGCCATATCATATCACTTATTTGGTTTCATGTGATGTTTATACTTTATGCATCTTATTTTGCTTCGTTCAGCGGTAGCATTATAAGATGATCTCTCACTAAATTTGAAGGTACAAGTGTTCTCCCTGAGTATGTACCGTTGCTACAGTTCGTCATGCTGAGACACCACATGATGATCGGGTGTGATAAGCTCTACGTTCACATACAACGGGTGCAAGCCAGTTTTGCACATACAGAATACTCAGGTTAAACTTGACGAGCCTAGCATATGCAGATATGGCCTCGGAACACTGAGACCGAAAGGTCGAGCGTGAATCATATAGTAGATATGATCAACATAATGATGTCCACCATTGAAAACTTCTCCATCTCACATGATGATTGGACATGGTTTAGTTGATATGGATCATGTGATCACTTAGATGATTAGAGGGATGTCTATCTAAGTGGGAGTTCTTAAGTAATATGATTAATTGAACTTTAATTTATCATGAACTTAGTCCTGATAGTATTTGCATAACTATGTTGTAGATCAATAGCTCGCGATGTAGCTCCCTGTTTATTTTTGATATGTTCCTAGAGAAAAACTATGTTGAAAGATGATAGTGGCAATGATGCGGACTAGGTCCGTGATCTGAGGATTATCCTCATTGCTGCACAGCAGAATTATGTCTTGATGCACCACTAGGTGACAGACCTATTGCAGGAGCAGATGCACACGTTATGAACATTTGACAAAGCTCAGTGTGATGACTACTTAATAGTTTAGTACACCATGCTTTACGGCTTAGAACTGGGACTTCAAAAATGTTTTGAACGCCACAGAGCATATAAGATGTTCTAAGAGTTGAAATTGGTATTTCATACTAATGCCCATGTCGAGAGGTATGAGACCTCTGACAGTACTTTGCCTACAAGATGGAGGAGAATAGCTCAACCAGTGAGCATGTGCTCAGATTGTCTGGGTACTACAATTACTTGAATCAAGTGGGAGTTAATCTTCCAGATAAGATAGTAATTAACAAAGTTCTCTAGTCACTATCACCAAGTTACTACAACTTAGTGATGAACTATAATTTGCAAGGGGTGACAAAAGTAATTCCCAAGCTCTTCGCGATGCTGAAATCGACGAAGGTAGAAATCAATAAATAGAATCAAGTGTTGGTGGTTAACAAGACCACTAGTTTCAAGAAAAGGGAAAAGGGAAAAGGGAAAGAAAGAGGAACTTCAAAGAAGATTAGAAAGCAAGTTGCTGCTCCCATGAAGAAGCCCAAAGCTAGACCCAAGCCTGGAACTGAGTGCTTCTACTGCAAAGGAAGTGGTCACTGGAAGTGGAACTGCCCTAGATACTTGGCGGATAAGAAGGATGGCAAAGTGAACAATAGTATATTTGATATACATGTTATTGATGTGTACTTTACTAGTGTTTATAGCAACCCCTCGGTATTTGATACTGGTTTAGTTGCTAAGAGTAGTAACTCAAAACGGGAGTTGCAAAATAAACAGAGACTAGTTAAGGGCGAGGTGATTATGTGTGTTGGAAGTTATTCCAAGGTTGATAAGATCACCATCGCACACTCCCTTTACCTTCGGTATTAGTGTTGAACCTAAAATAAATGGTGTTTGGTGTTTGCGTTGAGCATAATATGATTGGATCATGTTTATTACAATACAGTTATTCATTTAAGTCAAAGAAATAATTGTTATTCTGTTTACATGAATAAAACCTTCCAAGGTCATACACCCAAGGTGAATGGTTTATTGAATCTCGATCGTAGTGATACACATATTCATAATATTGATGCCAAAAGATGCAAAGTTGATAATGATAGTGCAACATATTTGTGGCACTACCATTTAGGTCATATTGGTGTAAAGCGCATGAAGAAACTCCATGCAGATGGACTTTTGGGATCACTTGATTATGAATCATTTGATGCTTGCGAACCATGCATCATGGGCAAGATGACTAAGACTCCGTTCTCCGGAACAATACTGACTTATTAGAAATAATACATACTGATGTATGCGATCTGATGAGTGTTGAGGCTCATGGCGGGTATCATTATTTTCTGACCTTCACAGATGATTTAAGCAGATATGGGTATATCTACTTAATGAAACACAAGTCTGAAACATTTGAAAAGTTCAAAGAAATTCAGAGTGAAGTTAAGAATCATCGTAACAAGAAAATAAAGTTTCTATGATCTGATCATGGAGGAAAATATTTGAGTTATGAGTTTGGACTTCATTTAAAAACAATGTGGAATAAAGTTTCACAACTAATGCCACCTGGAACACCACGGAGTAATGGTGTGTCTGAATGTCATAACCGTACTTTATTAGATATGGTGCGATCTATGATGTCTCTTACCGATTTACCACCGTCATTTTGGGGTCATGCATTAGAGACATCTCCATTCACATTAAATAGGGCACCGACTAAAAATACGTTGAGACGACACCATATGAATTGTGGTTTAGCAAGAAACCTAAGCTGTCATTTCTTAAAGTTTGGGGTTGTGATGCTTATGTGAAAAGGTTTCAGCCTGATAAGCTCAAACCCAAATCGGAGAAGTGTGTTTTCATAGGATACCCAAAAGAAACTATTGGGTACACCTTCTATCACAGATCCGAAGGAAAGATCTTTGTTGCTAAAAGTAGATCCTTTCTAGAGAAGGAGTTTCTCTCGAAAGAAGTGAGTGGGAGGAAAGTAGAACTTGATGAGGTAATTGTACCTTCTCTCGAATTGGAAAGTAGCTCATCACTGAAATCAGTTCCAGTGATGCCTACACCAATTAGTGAGGAAGTTAATGATGATGATCATGAAACTTCAGATCAAGTTACTACCGAACCTCGTAGGTCAACTAGAGTATGTTCCGCACTAGAGTGGTACGGTAATCCTATTCTAGAAGTCATGTTACCAAACCATGACGAACCTACGAACTATGAGGAAGCGATGATGAGCCTAGATTCCGCGAAATGGCTTAAGGCCATGAAATTTGAGATGGGATCCATGTATGAGAACAAAGTATGGACTTTCATTGACTTGCCCGATGATCGGTGAGCCATTCAGAATAAATGGATCTTCAAGAGGAAGACGGACGCTGATAGTAGTGTTACTATATACAAATCTCGAATTGTCGCAAAAGGTTTTTGATAAGTAAAATGTGTTGACTACGATGAGATTTTCTCACTCGTATCGATACTTAAAGTCTGTCCGAATCATGTTAGCAGTTGCCACATTTTATGAAATCTGGCAAATGGATATCAAAACTACATTCCTTAATGGATTTATTAAAAAAAGAGTTGTATATGATGCAACCAGAAGGTTTTGTCAATCCTAAAGGTGTTAACAAAGTGTGCAAGCTCCAGCGATCCATCTATGGACTGGTGCAAGCATCTCAGAGTTGGAATATATGCTTTGATGAGTTGATCAAAGCATATGGTTTTATACATACTTGCGGTGAAGTCTGTATTTACAACAAAATGAGTGGGAGCACTACAGCCTTTCTGATAAGTATATGTGAATGACATATTGTTGATCAAAAATGATGTAGAATTTTCTGGAAAGCATAAAGGAGTGTTTGAAAGAAGTTTTTCAAAGAAAGACCTCGGTGAAGCTACTTACATATTGAGCATCAAGATCTATAGAGATAGATCAAGACGATTGATACATTTTTCAATAAGTACATACCTTGACAAGATTTTGAAGTAGTTCAAAATGGAAAAGTTAAAGAAGGAGTTCTTGCCTGTGTTGCAAGGTGGGAAGTTGAGTAAAGACTCAAAACCCGACCACGGCAGAAAATAGAAAGAGAATGAAAAGTCATTCCCCATGCCTCAGCCATAGGTTCTATAAAGTATGCTATGTTGTGTGCCAGACCTATTGTGTACCTCACCAAGAGTTTGGCAAGAGCGTACAGTAGTGATCCAGGAGTGTATCACTGGACATCAGTCAAAATTATCCTAAGTGGAATAAGGATATGTTTCTCGGTTATGAAGGTGACAAAAAGTTCGTTGTAAAAAGTTACGTCGATGCAAGTTTTGACACCGATATGGATGACTCTGAGTCTCAATCTGGATACATATTAAAAGTGGGAGCAATTAGCTAGAGTAGCTCCGTGCAAAGCATTGTAGACATAGAAAAATTTGCAAAATACATATGGCTCTGAATGTGGCAGACCCGTTGACTAAATTTCTCTCACAAGCAAAACATGATCACTCTTTGGGTGTTAATCACATAGCGATGTGAACTAGATTATTGACTCTAGTGAACCATTTGGGTATTAGTCACATGAAGATGTGAACTAATCACATAAAGATGTGAACTATTGGTGTCAAATCACATGACGATGTGTACTAGATTATTGACTCTAGTGCAAGTGGGAGACTGAAGGAAATATGCCCTAGAGGCAATAATAAAGTTGTTATTTATATTTCCTTATATCATGATAAATGTTTATCATTCATGCTAGAATTGTATTAACCGGAAACTTGATACATGTGTGAATACATAGACAAACAGAGTGTCCCTGGTATGCCTCTACTTGACTAGCTCGTTAATCAAAGATGGTTAAGTTTCCTAGCCATAGACATGTGTTGCCATTTGATGAACGGGATCACATCATTAGAGAATGATGTGATGGACAAGACCCATCCGTTATCTTAGCACTATGATCGTTTACTTTGTTGCTATTGCTTTCTTCATGACTTATACATGTTCTTATGACTATGAGATTATGCAACTCCCGAATACCGGAGGAACACTTAGTGTGCTATCAAACGTCACAACATAACTAGGTGACTATAAAGATGTTCTACAGGTATCTCCGATGGTGTTTGTTGAGTTGGTATAGATCGAGATTAGGATTTGTCACTCCGATTGTCGGAGAGGTATCTCTGGGCCCTCTCGGTAATGCTCATCACTATAAGCCTTGCAAGCAATGTGAAAGAGTTAGTTATGGGATGATGCATTACGGAGCGAGTAAAAAGACTTGCCAGTAACAAGATTGAACTAGGTATGAGGATATCAACGATCGAATCTCGGGCAAGTAACATACCGATGACAAGGGGAACAACATATGTTGTTATGTAGTTTGACCGATAAAGATCTTCGTCGAATATGGAGGAGCCAATATGAGCATCCAGGTTCCTCTATTGGTTATTGACCGGAGTGTTGGGGATCGTAGCAGAAATTTAAAATTTTCTACGCATCACCAAGATCAATCTATGGAGTCATCTAGCAACGAGGGAGAAGGGAGTGCATCTACATACCCTTATAGATCGCGAGCGGAAGCGTTCAAAAGAACGGGGTTGATGGAGTCGTACTCGTCGTGATCCAAATCACCGATGATCCTAGCGCCAAACGGACGGCACCTCCGCATTCAACACACGTACGGTTGGGAGAGACGTCTCCTCCTTCTTGATCCAGCAAGGGAAGGAGAGGTTGATGGAGATCCAGCAGCACGACGGCGTGGTGGTGGAAGTAGCGGGATCCCGGCAGGGCTTCGCCAAGCACAAGCGGGGAGGAAGAGGTGTCACGGGAGGGAGGGAGGCGCCAGGGCTTCAGGTGCGGCTGCCCTCCCTCCCCTCCACTATATATAGGGGCCTAGGGGGGCGTCGGCCCCTTGTAGATCCCATCTAGGGAGGGGGAGCCAAGTGGAGGCGCCCCCACCCCTTAGGGTTTCCAACCCTAGGCGCATGGGAGGCCCAAGGGGGCGCACCAGCCCACCAGGGGCTGGTTCCCACGCCCCTTCAGCCCATGGGGCCCTTCGGGATAGGTGGTCCCACCCGGTGGACCCCCGGGACCCTTCCGGTGGTCCCGGTACAATACCGATGACCCTCGAAACTTTCCCGGTGGCCGAAACTGGACTTCCTATATATAAATCTTTACCTCCGGACCATTATGGAACTGCACGTGACATCCGGGATCTCATCCGGGACACCGAACAACTTTCGGTTTATCGCATACTAATATCTCTACAACCCGAGCGTCACTGAACCTTAAGTGTCTAGACCCTACGGGTTCGGGAACCATGCAGACATGACCGAGACAACTCTCCGACCAATAACCAACAGCGGGATCTGGATACCCATGTTGGCTCCCACATGTTCCACGATGATCTCATCAGATGAACCACGATGTCGAGGATTCAATCAATCCCGTATTCAATTCCCTTTGTCTATCGATATGATACTTGCCCGAGATTCGATCATCGGTATCCCGATACCTCGTTCAATCTCGTTACCGGCAAGTCTCTTTACTCGTTCCGCAACACATCATCCCATGATCAACTCCTTGGTCACATTGTGCACATTATGATGATGTCCTACCGAGTGGGCCCAGAGATACCTCTCCGTCACATTGAGTGACAAATCACAGTCTCGATTCGTGCCAACCCAACAGACACTTTCGAAGATACCCACAGTGCACCTTTATAGCCACCCAGTTACGTTGTGACGTTTGGTACACCCAAAGCATTCCTACGGTATCCGAGAGTTGCACAATCTCATGGTCTAAGGAAATGATACTTGACATTAGAAAAGCTTTAGCATACGAAGTACATGATCTTGTGCTAGGCTTAGGATTGGGTCTTGTCCATCACATCATTCTCCTAATGATGTGATCCCGTTATCAACGACATCCAATGTCCATGGTTAGGAAACCGTAACCATCTATTAATCAACGAGCTAGTCAACTAGAGGCTTAGTAGGGACATGGTGTTGTCTATGTATCCACTCATGTGTCTGAGTTTCGTATCAATACAATTCTAGCATGGATAATAAACGATTATCATGAACAAGGAAATATAATAATAACTAATTTATTATTGCCTCTAGGGCATATTTCCAACAGTCTCCCACTTGCACTAGAGTCAATAATCCAGTTCACATCGCTATGTGATTAACACTCAAGGTCACATCCCCATGTGACTAACACCCAAAGAGTTCACTAGAGTCAATAATATAGTTCACATTACCATGTGATTAACACTCAATGAGTTCTGGGTTTGATCATGTTATGCTTGTGAGAGATGTTATAGTTAACAGGTCTGAACCTTTCAGATCCGTGTGTGCTTTACAAATCTCCATGTCATCGCGTAGATGCAGCTACCACGCTCTATTTGGAGCTATTCCAAATAACTGTTCTACTATACGAATTCGGTTTACTACTCAGAATCATCCAGATTAGTGTCAAAGATTGCATCGGCGTAACCCTTTACGACGAACTCTTTTACCACCTCCATAATCGAGAAAATTCCTTAGTCCACTAGTTACTAAGGATAACCTTGACCGTTGTCCTGTGATCTATTCCTGGATCACACTTGTACCCCTTGACTGACTCATGGCTTGGCACACTTCAGGTGCGGTACACAACATAGCATACTATAGAGCCTACGTCTAAAGCATAGGGGACGACCTTCGTCCTTTCTCTCTCTTCTGCCGTGGTCAGGTCTTGAGTCTTACTCAATACTCACACCTTGTAACAAAGCCAAGAACTCCTTCTTTGCTGATCTATTTTGAACTCCTTCAAAATCTCGTCACGACATGTATTCATTTGAAAGTAATATTAAGCATTCATTTGAAAGTAATATTAAGCATTTTTGATCTATCCTTATAGATCTTGATGCTCAATGTTCAAGTAGCTTAATCCAGGTTTTCCATTGAAAAACACTTTTCAAATAACCCTGCATGCTATCCAGAAATTCTACATCATTTCTGATCAACAATATGCTAACAACATATACTCATCAAAAATTCTATAGTGCTCCCACTCACTTCTTTGGAAATACAAGTTTCTCATAAACTTTGTATAAACCCAAAATCTTTGATCATCTCATCAAAGCGTACATTCCAACTCTGAGATGCTTACTCCAGTCCTTAGAAGGATTGCTGGAGCTTTGCATACTTGTCAGCATCTTTCAGGATTGACAAAAACCTTCTGGTTGTATCACATACAACCTTTCCTCAAGAAAAATGTCGAGGAAACAATGTTTTTTACATCCTATCTGCAAGATTTCATAAATAATGCAGTAACTGCTAACATAATTCCAACAGACTCTTAGCATCGCTACGAGTGAGAAAGTCTCATCGTAGTCAACTCCTTGAACTTGTCAAGAAACATCTTAACGACAAATCGAGCTTTCTTAATGGTGACACTTACCATCATTGTCCGTCTTCCTTTTAAAATCCATCTGCACCCAACAGCCTTACGACCATCAAGTAGTTCTTTCAAAGTCTATACTTTGTTTTTATACATGGATCCTCTCTCGGATTTTATGGCCTCGAGCCATTCGTCGGAATCCGGGCCCACCATCACTTCTCCATAGCTTGTAGGTTCATTGTTGTCTAGCAACATGACTTCCAAGACAGGATTACGTACCACTCTGAAGTAGTACACATCCTTGTCGACCTATGAGGTTTGGTAGTGACTTGATCCATGATTACTATCATAAGCTTCCACTTCAATTGGTGTAGGTGCCACAGGAACAACTTCCTGTGCCCTGCTACACTCTAGTTGAAGTGACGGTTCAATAATCTCATCAAGTCTCCACCATCCTCCTACTCAATTCTTTCGAGAGAAACTTTTCCTCGAGAAAGGACCCGTTTCTAGAAACAATCACTTTTGCTTCCGGATCTGAAATAGGAGGTATACCCAACTATTTTTGGGTATTCTATGAAGATGCATTTATCCGCTTTGGGTTCGAGCTTATCAGCCTGAAACTTTTTCACATAAGCATCGCAGCCCCAAACTTTTAAGAAACAATAGCTTAGGTTTCTCTAAACCATAGTTCATATGGTGTCATCTCAACGGAATTGTGTGGTGCCCTATTTAAAGTGAATGCGGTTGTGTCTAATGCCTAACCCATAAATGATAGTGGTAATTCGATAAGAGACATCATGGTATGCACCATATCCAATAGGGTGTAGTTGTGATGTTCGGACACACCATCACACTATGGTGGTCCAGGCGGTATTAGTTGTGAAACAATTTCCACAATGTCTTAATTGTGTGCCAAACTCGTAACTCAGATATTCATCTCTATGATCATATCATAGACATTTTATCATCTTGTCACGACGATCTTCAACTTCACTCTGAAATTACTTAAACCTTTCAATAATTCAGACTTGTGTTTCATCAAGTAAATATACTTAGCATCTACTCAAATCATCTGTGAAGTAAGAACATAACGATATCCACTGCGTGCATCAGCACTCATTGGACTGCACACATCAAAATGGATTACTTCCAACAAGTTGCTTTCTTGTTCCATCTTACTGAAAACGAGGCCTTTCAGTCATCTTGCCCATGTGGTATGATTTGCATGTCTCAAGTGATTCAAAATCAAGTGAGTCCAAGCGATCCATCTGCATGGAGTTTCTTCATGCATATCTACCAATAGACATGGTTCGCATGTCTCAATCTTTTCAAAAAATGAGTGAGTCCAAAGATCCATCAACATGGAGCTTCTTCATGCGTTTTATACCATTATGACTCAAATTGCAGTGCCACAAGTATGTGGTACTATCATTACTATCTTATATATTTTGGCATGAACATGTGTATCACTACGATCGGGATTCCATAAACCATTCATTTTAGGTGCAAGACCATTGAAGGTATTATTCAAATAAACAGAGTAACCATTATTCTCCTTAAATGAATAACCATATTGCGATAAACATAATCCAATCATGTTTATGCTCAACGCAAACACCAAATAACAATTATTTAGGTTTAACACCAATCCCGATGGTAGAGGGAGTGTGCGATGTTTGATCACATCAACCTTGGAAACACTTCCAACATATCGTCATCTCACCTTTAGCTAGTCTCCGTAGCCTTTTATTTCGAGTTACTAACACTTAGCAACCGAACCGGTATTTATTACCCTGGTGCTACTAGGAGTACTAGTAAAGTACACAATAATATAATGTATATTCAAAATACTTCTGTCGACCTTGCCAGCCTTCTCATCTACCAAGGATCTAGGGTAGTTCTGCTTCAGTGACTGTTCCCCTCATTATAGAAGCACTTAGTCTCGGGTTTGGTTCAACCTTGGGTTTATTCACTAGAGCAGCAACCGATTTGCCATCTCATGAAGTATCCCTTCTTTCCCTTGCCCTTTTTGAAACTAGTGGTTTTACTAACCATCAACAATTGATGCTCCTACTTTATTTCTACTTTCACGGTGTCAAACATCGCGAATTCCTCAAGGATCATCATGTCTATCCCCGATATTTTATAGTTCATCATGAAGCTCCAATAGCTTGGTGGCAGTGACTATGGAGAACCATCACTATCTCATCTGGAAGATTAACTCCCACTCGATTCAAGCAATTGCAGTACTCAGACAATCTGAGCACATGCTCAACGATTAAGCTTTTCTCCCTTAGTTTGCAGGCTTAAGAAACTTGTCAGAGGTCTCATACCTCTTGACGTGGGCACTAGTCTGAAATTCCAATTTCAGTCTTTGGAACATCTCACATGTTCTGCGACATTTCAAAACGTCTTTGGTGCCACAATTCTAAACCGTTAGTATTACGTACTGAACTATCACGTAGTCATCAAAATGTATATGTCAGATGTTTCCCAATATCTACAGACGATGCTCGAGGTTCAACACACTGAGCGGTGCATTAAGGACATAGCCCTTATGTGCAGCAATGAGGACAATCCTTAGTTCACGGGCCCAGTCCGCATAATTGCTACTGTCAACTCTCAACTAAATTTTCTCTAGGAACATATCTAAAACAGTAGAACCAAAGCGTGAGCTACGACATAATTTGCAAAGACCTTTTGACTATGTTCATGATAATTAAGTTCATCTAATCAAATTATTCAATGAACTCCCACTTAGATAGACATCCCTCTAGTCATCTAAGTGATACATGATCCGAGTCAACTAGGCTGTATTCGATCATCACGTGAGACGGACTAGTCATCATCGGTGAACATCTTCATGTTGATCGTATCCACTATACGACTCATGTTCGACCTTTTGGTCTTCCGTATTCCAAGGCCATGTCTGTACATGCTAGGCTCGTCAAGTCAACCTAAGTGTATTGCGTGTGTAAATCTGGCTTACACCCGTTGTATTCAAATGTTAGAATCTATCACACCCGATCATCACGTGGTGCTTCGAAACAACGAACCTTCGCAACGGTGCACAATTAGGGGGAACACTTTCTTGAAATTATTGCGAGGATCATCTTATTTAAGCTACCGTCGTTCTAAGCAAATAAGATGTAAAACATGATAAACATCACATGTAATCAAATAGTGACATGATATGGCCAATATCATTTTGCTCCTTTTGATCTCCATCTTCGGGGCGCCATGATCATCATCATCACCGGCATGACACCATGATCTCCATCATCGTGTCTTCATGAAGTTGTCTCATCATCTATTACTTCTACTACTATGGCTAACGGTTTAGCAATAAAGTAAAGTAATTACATGACGTTTATGTTGACACGCAGGTCATAAATAAATTAAGACAACTCCTATGGCTCCTGGTGGTTGTCATACTCATCGACATGCAAGTCGTGATTCCTATTACAAGAACATGATCAATCTCATACATCACATATATCATTCATCACAACCTTTTGGCCATATCACATCACACGGCATATGCTGCAAAAACAAGTTAGACGTCCTCTAATTGTTGTTGCAAATTTTTACATGGCTGCTATAGGTTTCTTAGCAAGAAAATTTCTTACCTACGCCAAAACCACAACGTGATATGACAATTTCTATTTACCCTTCATACGGACCCTTTTCATCGAATCCGATCCGACTAAAGTGGGAGAGACAGACACCCGCTAGCCACCTTATGCAACTAGTGCATGTCAGTCGGTGGAACCTGTCTCACGTAAGAGTACGTGTAAGGTCGGTCCGGGCCGCTTCATCCCACAATGCCGCCGAATCAAGATAAGACTAGTAACGGCAAGTAAATTGACAAAATCGATGCCCACAACAACTTGTGTTCTACTCGTGCATAGAAACTACGCATAGACCTAGCCCATGATGCCACTGTTGGGGATTGTAGCAGAAATTTAAAATTTTCTACGCATCACCAAGATCAATCTATGGAGTCATCTAGCAACGAGGGAGAAGGGAGTGCATCTACATACCCTTGTAGATCGCGAGCGGAAGCGTCCAAGAGAACGGGGTTGATGGAGTCGTACTCGTCGTGATCCAAATCACCGATGATCCTAGCGCCGAACGGACGGCACCTCCGCGTTCAACACACGTACGGTTGGGAGAGACATCTCCTCCTTCTTGATCCAGCAAGGGAAGGAGAGGTTGATGGAGATCCAGCAGCACGACAGCGTGGTGGTGGAAGTAGCGGGATCTCGGCAGGGCTTCAACAAGCACAAGCGAGGAGGAAGAGGTGTCACGGGAGGAAGGGAGGCACCAGGGCTTCAGGTGCGGCTGCCCTCCCTCCCCTCCACTATATATAGGGGCCTAGGGGGGCGTCGGCCCCTTGTAGATCCCATCTAGGGAGGGGGGCGGCAGCCCTAGGGGTGGCTTGGCCTCCAAGCCAAGTGGAGGCGCCCCCACCCCTTAGGATTTCCAACCCTAGGCGCATGGGAGGCCCAAGGGGGGCACACCAGCCCACCAGGGGCTGGTTCCCACGCCCCTTCAGCCCATGGGGCCCTTCGGGATAGGTGGCCCCACCCGGTGGACCCCCGGGACCCTTCCGGTGGTCCCGGTACAATACCGATGACCCCCAAAACTTTCCCGGTGGCCGAAACTAGACTTCCTATATATAAATATTTACCTCTGGACCATTTCGGAACTCCTCGTGACGTCCGGCATCTCATCCGAGACTCCGAACAACTATTGGGTTACCGCATACTAATATCTCTACAACCCGAGCGTCACCGAACCTTAAGTGTGTAGACCCTACAAGTTCGGGAACCATGCAGACATGACCGAGACAACTCTCCGGCCAATAACCAACAGCGGGATCTAGATATCCATGTTGGCTCCCACATGTTCCACGATGATCTCATCGGATGAACCACGATGTCGAGGATTTAATCAATCCCGTATTCAATTCCCTTTGTCTATCGGTACGATACTTGCCCGAGATTCGATCGTCGGTATCCCGATACCTCGTTCAATCTCGTTACCGGCAAGTCTCTTTACTCGTTCTGCAACACATCATCCCATGATCAAATCCTTGGTCACATTGTGCACATTATGATGATGTCCTACCGAGTGGGCCCAGAGATACCTCTCCGTTACACGGAGTGACAAATCACAATCTCGATTCGTGCCAACCCAACAGACACTTTCGGAGATACCCGCAGTGACCTTTATAGCCACCCAGTTATGTTGTGACGTTTGGTACACCCAAAGAATTCCTACGGTATCCGGGAGTTGCACAATCTCATGGTCGAAGGAAATGATACTTGACATTAGAAAAGCTTTAGCATACGAACTACACTATCTTGTGCTAGGCTTAGGATTGGGTCTTGTCCATCACATCATTCTCCTAATGATGTGATCCCGTTATCAACGAGATCCAATGTCCATGGTTAGGAAACCGTAACCATCTATTGATCAACGAGCTAGTCAACTAGAGGCTTACTAGGGACATGGTGTTGTCTATGTATCCACACATGTATCTGAGTTTCCTATCAATACAATTCTAGCATGGATAATAAACGATTATCATGAACAAGGAAATATAATAATAAATAATTTATTATTGCCTCTAGGGCATATTTCCAACACGGAGATGTGTCTCGGTCATGTCTACATAGTTCTCGAACTCATAGGGTCTGCACGCTTAACGTTCGATGACGATTTGTATTATGAGTTATGTGATTTGATGTACCGAAGGTTGTTTGGAGTCCCGGATGAAATCATGGACATGGCGATGAGTCGGTAAATGGTCGAGACATAAAGATCGATATATTGGAAGGCTCTATTCTGACATCAGAAAGGTTCCAAGTGATTCAGGTATTTTTCGGAGTATCAGAGAGTTATGGGAATTCGCCGGGGGAAGTACTGGGACTTAATGGGCCATACGGGAAAGGAGAGAAGGGCCTCAAGGGGTGGCCTCAAGCCCCCCAATGGCAAGTCCGAATTGGACTAGGGAGGGGGTGGCGCCCCCTCTTTTTCCTTCTCCCTCTCCTACTCTTTCGCTCTCTCCCCTCTTGGAAAAGGAAAGGGACTCCAACTAGGATTGGGAATCCTAGTTGGACTCCCCTATAGGCGCACCCCTCCTAGGCCGGCCTCCTCTTCCCCCATCCTTTATATATGTGGGTACGGGGGCACCCCAAAGGCTCTCCAAGATTTGTCTTAGCCATCTGCGGTGCCCCCTCCACAGATTTCCACCTCGGTCATATTGTCGTAGTGCTTAGGCGAAGCCCTGCATTGGTAACTTCATCATCACCATCACAACGCCGTCGTGCTGACAAAACTCTCCCTCAGCCTCAACTGGATCAAAGAGTTCGAGGGACGTCACCGAGCTGAACGTGTGCAGATCGGAGGTGCAGTGCGTTCGGTACTTGATCGGTTGGATCACGAAGACGTTTGACTACATCAATCGCGTTTCATAACGCTTCGCTTTCGGTCTACGAGGGTACGTAGACATGCTCTCCCCCTCTCATTGCTATGCATCTCCTAGATAGATCTTGCGTCATCGTAGGAAATTTTTGAAATACTGCGTTCCCCAACAGGGTATCACACACATCTTGTTACGCCAAATCGTTTGTGTTCACCTCGATCATCGCAAACGGTTCATCAGAGGGAACTGTATGCCGTATATCACATGCACCTTGATCTGGCTGCCCGTTTCTGTTGTTCTGTCTCATCGCAAAAAGTTTATTGATCAACTGTATGCCCCGCATCACACACGCAATTAAAATTTGAACCATGTTTGTTGTATCATTCATCGCAAACGTTTTGCATCTTTTTTGACGGGTTTTTTACATCACCGTTTGCGATTAATGCATTGCACACAGTTTTGTCAAAGGGTCTCCGATCGTAGTGTCGCGTTAGCAGCATCCTGCAGTAGTGATAAGCCTCCTTATATCTTCCTTAAAATAGCCACCATACCTACCTATCATGGCATTTCCATAGCCATTCCGAGATATATTGCCATGCAACTTCCATCATCATCATATACATGAGTTCAGCATTCATTTTCATATTGCTTTGCATGGTCGTAAGATATGTAGCATGATATTTTCATGGCATGTCCGTTTTTTGATATCTTTGCTACGCTAGATCATTGCACATCCTCGTACATTGCCAGAGGCATCCATATAGAGTCATATTGTTCTAGATATCGAATTGTAAGTAAATAGAAGCGTGATGATCAGCATTATTAGAGCATTGCCCCAATGGGGAAAGGATGATGGAGACTATGATTCCCCCACAAGTCAGCATGAGACCTCAGACGATTTTTTTAAGAAAGAGGCCAAAAAAGAGCCCATCAAAAAATAAAAAATAAAAATAAGAGATAACAAAAAAGAGAAAAGAGAGAAGGGGCAATGTTACTATCCTTCTCCACAGTTGTGCTTCAGAGTAGCACCATGTTTTTCATATAGAGATTCTCCTATGTTGTCACTTTCATATACTAGTGGGAAATTTTCATAACTTGGCTTGTATATTCCGATGATGGGCTTCCTCAAATGACCGAGGTCTTCATGAGCAAGCAAGTTAGATGCGCACACACTTAGTTTTAAGTTTGAGCTTTCATACACTTATAGCTCTTAGTGCTATGTCCATGGCTCACGCTCATGTATTGCATGGGGGTTGAAAAAGCTAAAGCGCGTTAAAAAGTATGAATCAATTGCTCAGATACATCGGGGTTATACATGATTTATATTTTGTGTTAAGAAGATGGAGCATGACAAGGCTATATGATTTTGTAGGGATAACGTTCTTTAGCATTTTTTATTCCAAAAGGCATGATCGTTTATTGGTATGCTTGAGTATTTATGTCTTTATGTCAAATTATAGACTATTGTTTCAATCACTCGTGTCTTAATATTCATGCCATGATTAGATTACATGATCGACATTATGCTAGGTATCATTCCACATCAAAAATTATCTTTTTATCATTTACCTACTCGAGGATGAGCAGGAATTAAGCTTGGGGATGCTGATACGTCCCCCTCGTATCTATAATTTTTGATCGTTTCATGCCAATATTCTACAACTTTCACATACTTTTGGCAACATTTTATATTATTTTTAGGACTAACATATTGATTCAGTGCCATTTGCCAATTTCTATTTGTTGCATGTTTTTTGTTTCACAGAATATCCATACCAAACGAAGTCCAAACGTGATAAAAAATTACGATGAATTATTTTGGAATCTATGTGATTTTTGGGAAGAAAAATCAATGCGGGACGATGTCCGAAGGGGCCACAAGCCTGGAGGGCGCGCCCCTGACAGGCTTGTGGGTCCCCTGTAAGGAGGTTGGTACCTTTCTTTCGCCGCAAGAAAGATAATATTCATAAGAAAATGCCCTCCAAATTTCAGCCCAATCGGAGTTACGAATCTCCTAAAATTTAAGAAATCGTGAAGGCCAGAAAACAAGAGCGTGAAACAGAAGAGAACAGAGAGAGATCCAGTATTGGAGGGGCTCCTGCCCTTCGGGAGCCATGGAGGCCAAGGACCAGAGGGGAAACCCTCCTCCCATCCAGGGGGGGGGGCAAGGAAAAATAAGAAGGAGGGAGGCTCTCTCCCCCTCTCTCCCGGTGGCGCCAAAAAGCCACCGGGGCAATCATCGTGTGACGGTGATCTACACCAATAACTCCGCCATCTTCATCAACACCCCCATCACCTTCCCTCATCTATATTCAGCGGTCACTCTCCCACAACCCACTGTAACTCCTACTTGAACATGGTGCTTTATGCTTCATATTATTATCCAATGATGTGTTGCCATCCTATGATGATTGAGTAGATTTCTATTGTCCTTTTGGGTAATTGGTGAATTGCTATGATTGGTTTAATTTGCTTGTGGTTATGTTGTTGTCCTTTTGTGCCCATCATATGAGCGCGCGTGTGGATCACACCATATGATTAGTTGTATGTTGATAGGACTATGCATTGGAGGGCAAGAGTGACAGAAACTTCTTCCTACCATAGAAATTGATTCATACGGGATTAAACGGGGACAAATATATCTTAATGCTATGGTTGGATTTTACCGTAATGAGCTTTAGTAGTTGTGTATGCTTGCTCATAGTTCCAATCACATGTGCATAGAATTCCAAGTAAGGGATGGCATGCTAGCAGTGGCCTCTCCCACATAAAAACTTGCTATCGGTCTATTAACTTAGTGACTTGCTTAGGGAAAATTATGCAAACACTACCACCACTTATCCACACTCGCTATACTAACCTAATTGTACTTTTGGTAAAACAACATGTAACTTTTTGTCGGTGTTCTGGGAACCAGGGTACCTAGACTTGCCTGCTTGCGGCCCATGGCGTGGCTCCATCGACGGCCAGGTATGGCCCATCCACAAGGCCACCAAGACAAGACCCTCGTGAGGGGCCAAGCCTCGCGAGGCGGACAACCTCAAGACCTCCCGAGGGAGCGGCCTCCCCAGGTGGTCTTGTGCGGAGTGGAGATTTCTATGCAGATACCCAGCCTCATGAGGCTACCATGATGCAAGCCATGACGACCAAGGCAGGCGGGCGCCGGCAGGCGCAGAGAACACAGTTTCCTCTTTGGTGCTAAGGAGGCAAGGGCAGGCGTGGGTTCCTGAGGAATCAGGCAAAGGTTTCCATTCGGATGCAAAGAGACCAAGTCCGCCAGTGTGGCAGGACGGATGTCATCGCCGAGCCCACCGCTGTGTCACGACCAGAAGCTTTGTAGGCGAAGATGTAGGATCGAAAGTATGTCTAGAGGGGGGTGATTAGACTAATTGACCAAATAAAAATCTAGCATTTTCCCAATTTTAAGTTTTGGCAGATTTTAGCAACTTAGCACAAGTCAAGCAATCAACCTACACATGCAAGTCTAAGAGTATAGCAACGGAATATAAACATTGCATATGAAGGTAAAGGAAGGAGATTGGATGGAGCAAACGCAATGTAGACACGGAGATTTTTGGCGTGATTCTGATGGGTGGTGCTATCATACATCCACGTTGATGGAGACTTCAACCCACGAAGGGTAACGGTTACGCGAGTCCACGGAGGGCTCCACCCACGAAGGGTCCACGAAGAAGCAACCTTGTCTATCCCACCATGGCCATCGCCCACGAAGGACTTGCCTCACTAGGGTCGATCTTCACGAAGTAGGCGATCTCCTTGCCCTTACAAACTCCTTGGTTCAACTCCACAATCTTGTCGGAGGCTCCCATGTGACATCTAACCAATCTAGGAGACACCACTCTCCAAAAGGTAATAGATGGTGTGTTGATGATGAACTCCTTGCTCTTGTGCTTCAAATGATAGTCTCCCCAACACTCAACTCTCTCTCATAGATTTGGATTTTGTGGAAAGATGATTTGAGTGGAAAGCAACTTGGGGAAGGCTAGAGATCAAGATTCTTGTGGTTGGAATGGAATATCTTGGTCTCAACACATGAGTAGGTGGTTCTCTCTCAGAAAATGTATGTTGGAAGTGTAGTCACGTTCTAATGTCTCTCCTTACTAATGAAGGAAGGGTGGAGGGGTATATATAGCCTCCACACAAAATCTAACCGTTACACACAAATCACCAAACTTGGTGGGACCGAATCATGAAACTCGGTCAGACCGATTTAGTTCAAAATGTGAACATTAGGATTTTCGGTGAGACCGACATGTCAACTCGATGGGACCGATTTCATTAGGGTTAGGGCATAACTAATCTCGGTGAGACCGATCACATAAACTTGGTAGGGCCGATTTCTGTAATAGGCAAACAGAGAGTTGGTCAGGCAAACTCGGTGGGACCGATTCGCTCATTTCGGTGAGACCGAAATGTTATGAAAGGGAAACATAGAGTTTGCACTGCGAACTCGGTGGGACCGATCGCTCATCTCGGTTGGACCGAAACATTACGAAGGGAAATAGAGAGTTTGCAATCCCATCTCAGTGAGAACGAGATCCCTATCGGTGAGATCTAAGTGACTAGGGTTTCTGGCAGTGGCTATGTCAAGTCAACTCGGCGGCGCCAGATAGATCAAATCGCTAGGGCCAAGTTTGACTTTTGGTTTGGGACATATGTGGATATGAGAAAGTGGTTGCGGGCTTTTGGAGCATATCACTAAGCATTTTGAGCAAGCGAGCCATTAAGCAACACCTCATCCCCTTTTAATTGTATTGGCTTCTCCTATGGACTCAATGTGATCTTGGATCACTAAAATGAAAATGTAGAGTCTTGAGTTTGAGCCAATATGTGTCCTTAGCATTTTGAGGGGTCCACATTCCTAATCCATGCCATGCCAATCATTGAACTTTCTGAAATGATCATCTTGAAATAGCATTAGTTCAATGCGCTATATGTTGTTAGGAATTACCAAAACCACCCAGGGATAGTTGCACTTTCAGAAGACCACCTTTCGTCAGGATAAGATGTACTACTTGTCCCATTTCAAATTGGCCACTGTGAGATCCCTTCCTGCCTATGTTTTAGGGGAAGAGGATCGAGGTCACTATAAATATAGGTTATCCACCATCATAGAAAGGATCCGACCTTGGTTGACTCAGTCCCTCACCCATAGACCTCGTGAGGTTGTTCATCCCTTGTACTAGTTCATCCTCAGCCCCTCGTGAGGCCAATCCACCACAAAGCAGGAGTAGGGTCTTACACCGCAAGGTGGCCCGAACCTGGGTAAACTATCGTGTTCATCTCCTTCCTTGTTCATGCGAATTGAGCTAGGCAGTGGGGTGACGGGCTGGTAGGCTAGATAGGTTGAGTTCTTCGCACATGCCCTAGAGTTTGAATCTTTCTTGGGTCTGCGAAGCCCTGAATCCGACATTTGGCGCACCAGGTAGGGGCATGTCGAAGCTCTGCCTCTTCATCATCTGCGCTCCGCCGGTGCTGCGTGGTTCCCATGGCAGGCGCCACCCCACCCGTCGGGCCGCTGGGCTCATTCGGAGACATCGCGGGCCATCGGGCCTTTTCCCTCGCCCTGCGGCAGGTGCGGCGGCCACTGAAGTTCAAGCCAGCATTGCCCCCACGGTACGACGGTGCGGCGAACCCACGGAGTTCCTCCAGGTGTACGCGTGGGTCATATGGGCGGTGGGCGGCGACGACAAGGACATGGCGAACTGGCTCCCCATGGCCCGCATGGGCGTGCCGCGCTCCTGGATGCTCAGCATATCAGAGTCTTTGGTGGCTTCCTAGGAGGAGATGTGCGGCCTGCTCATCATGCGTTTGGCGGCCCCGATGCCCCATGCAGTTGCGGCCATCCTCTATGGGTCGTAGGTGCCGGCCTCGGGCCGCCACGTCAAGCAGCTTCTTCATCGGGTGGGAGCTGCTCAGCCGCGGCAGGAGGCTCCTCAGGGCCTTGTTGTGCCTCAAACCGCCATCACCTTCGACTCCAGGGATCACCCCAAGATCACGGAAGGCGTCGGCGCACTCCCGATGTTGTGCACGCCCACCATCAGCAACGTCGCGGTTATTGGGACCCTCATCGATGGCGGTGCTGGCCTCGACGTCCTCTTCGTGGAAGCCTTCAATCCGCTTCAAGTGCCATACGACCAGCTCACCCCCACCAGGCCCTTCTCAGGGGTGGTCGATGGCTCCATCGTCCCCCTAGGGAAGATCCGCCTCCCAGTCACCTTCAGCACGCGCTACAACTACCACACCGAGCTTATTGACATCGACGTCGCCCGCATCGGCGTCCCATACAACGCTATCCTTAGGTATCCGGCCTTGCCAAGTTCATGGCGGCGACACACCCTGGCTACAACGTTGTCAAGATGCCAGGAAGTAGTGGCATCATCACCATGGCGTGGGACACCAAATATGCACTCCTGGCCCTCAAGCTCGCCTTCAAGGCCGCGACGGCCACACGACCAGGCGCTAAAGACACTACAGAGGTCCCGGAAGCCACACCTACAAAGAAGAAGCAATTGTTCTCTCGGGATCGGGCCGAGACGAAGTAGGTGCCAGTCGATGACAGGGGCTGAGGCCCCACCTTCACCATAGGCGTTGGCCTCCCCCTGATCAGGAAGAGGCGCTAGTCGGCTTCCTTTGAGCGGACAAGGATGTGCTTGCGTGGGAAGCGACGGACTTGCTCGGCGTCCTGCGAGATGTGACCGAACACCATCTGATGGTGTGCCCCGTGACAAGTAGACTGACTCCTGCCTGCATCTACTACTATTACTCCACACATCGGCCGCTATCCAACATGCATCTAGTGTATTAAGTTAACAAGAACGAAGTAACGCCTTAAGCAAGATGACATGATGTAGAGGGATAGATCCAATCAATATGAATAAACCCCACCTTTTTTCCTTAGTGGCAACAATACAAATATGTGTCATGTCCCCTTCTATCACTAGGATTGAACACTGCAAGATTGAACCCATTACAAAGCACCTCTCCCATTACAAGAAAAATCAATCTAGTTGGCCAAACCAAATCAATAGATCGAAGAGAAATACAAAGCTATCTTAATCATGCATAAAAGAGTATAGAGAAGACTCAAATGATATTCATAGATAATCTGATCACAAACCCACAAGTCATCAGATCTCAACAAACGCACCGCAAAAGAAGATTACATCGAATAGATCTCCAAGAACATCGAGGAGAACATTGTATCGAAGATCAAAGAGAGAGAAGAAGCCATCTAGCTACTAGCTATGGATCCGTAGGTCTGTGGTAAACTAGTCACACATCATCGGAAGGGCAGCAAGGTTGATGTAGAGGCCCTCCATGGTCGAATCCCCCTCCGACAGAATATTAGAATAGGTCTCCAGATGGGATCTCACGAGAAAAGAAACTTGTGGTGGCGGAAAAGTATTTTTGGTGTGCCCTCTGGTATACGGGGAATATTTGGTTATTTATGGAGCTGAGATTAGGGTTAGAGGCGCCACGGTGGGCCCACAAGCTCGCCCCCCTAGGGCGCGCCTGGTGAGCTTGTGGCTCATCCGTTGCCCTTCTGGCCTCCTCCCGAAGCTTCCAAGGTGTCTTATGGTCCAAGAAAAATCGTCAAAAAGTTTTATTCCGTTTGGACTCCGTTTGGTATTGATTTTTTGTATAAGACAAAAATAAGGAAAAAACAGCAACTGACACTTGGCACTAGGTTAATAGGTTAGTCCCAAAAAATGATATAGAATAGCATAATAATGCATATAAAACATCCAAGATGGATAATATAATAACATCGAACAATAAAAAATTATAGATACGCTGAAAACATATCAGGCCACTTGACCCATATTTGGGCATCGTACTTCCGCGGAAGAATAAGAGCTAAGGCCACTAGCGCCAACAACCCTTGTTGCCCACATGGCCAAGAAGCAAGCCAGCGCCACCATCACTGAGCCTACTGAAATCGGCCCTGGTAGCCCGCCATCCAGGACCACTGCCTTGGCATCCACTATTACACATCACACCGACGCCAAAACATGCTGACGCCACCCACATGATGAGACACGACCACCCCCCACCCCCCGATCCAGGGGACCCCGCCACAACGGAAGAGCGGTGAGAGGCCAATGTTGGTGCTTCGGTCACCCGACAAAGAGGCACCATGCCACGTACAGGTGAATCTAGTCCTAGATAGGGGGGGGGGGGGGGCACACCTTTCCCTTGTACTATCGATTAGGCCTGTAGCACCACCGAAGGGGGCATCAATGAACATGCCATCAGACCTAGCCACTCCATATCTTGACATGGGTGGGGGGAGGGGGTAGGCAGCCGACACCTTCAGCCGCCCCGGTAGCCTCAGCCACACCAACCATTCCCGCCTACGACGCTGTCCCCGTCCATCATGGGCTGCCATCTAGCCGCTGAACAAAGTCAACATTCTCGTGGAGGAAAGCCTGCACCACCCTTCTGGCGATGCGTGAACGCCCCAGCACAAGCCAAACCGGCACTGACCGCCATCGAAAGTGTACCACCACGGGCCACGGGCGCGCTCTCTGTCAGCGGAATCTACCTGTGCAGAGTCGGCCGCCCGCAACCCATGCAATCCACACCCCTCGCCGCCCACAGAACAACCTAGTTGAACTCGCCGCCGCCACCATAGGCGCGCATAGGCGTCACATCACCATGCTTGCATGCAGCTATAGGACATCTGTTGACGGTGTTTTTTTTGCCCAAATTGTGACCAAATGACATTTTTTTTACATGACGCCGCCCACAGAACAATCTAGTTGAACTCGCCGCCGCCACCCTAGGCGTGCACATGCGTTACATCACCGTGCCTGCATGCAGCTATAGGACACCTGTTGAAGGCGGGGGTTCTTTTTTGCCCAACCAAATGACATTTTTTTTTACATGACAGCTATTTTTGGGTGTTTGCTGTAGATGCTTTAAGCGCGGTTTACAAGTGCCACGCCAGCCAGTTATGTGGCCTGGTTTGCGAACCACCCGTGGCTGGATGGTTAGAAAGACGGTGATATCCTCGGCCCACCATGAATCAAATACTAGTGCTCGCATTTTTCTGAATTTATTTCAGATTTTTCGGCGATGCACGTTCAGTGGGAGGAGACGTTTCTGTTGACTACGACACGTCTGTGGTGACTTCATCAATCTCAAGATCATATGGTAGCTCAGTCTCTCGAAGATGCTCATAGGGGCAGGATGCACGTGTGTGTTCATAGAGTGAGTGTATGCGCGTATATATGAGCACCTACGTGTGTACCGTGTTAAAAAATAAAATTCGTGGGCTGGTTTGTTTCTCACTTTATCACTGCCCTAAAAACGTTAAAAAAATTAAAGTTTCTCTGGCTGTTCCCGTCGCACAGCGAATTATCTCAGAGGAAGAAAAGGCCGATATTTTGGGTCCGATTCATTGAACGGCTGGACGCTTACGTCTCCGCCCTGGGCATCGCCATGCACGGCAGCTCGACAGCAATCGACACCGTAACCGCGACGGCCAACCAACAGCAATAAATCGGGGCCCTTTCCTACCATGCATCGAGCGACGATTTCAACCCTTGGCAACAGGAGAAGGGCGCAGCGTCCAAATCAGCGGAGCAAACTTCTCTGAATCGTCGTCGCGGCCGCATCCTCCATTCGTTGGCGTCTCCGTCGCTCATGCTCATCCCTGTTTCACTCCTGATCCGTGGGCCGTCACATGTTACCCGAGTTAATGGAGTACGTCGCATCCATTAACTCCGTTTACCGAGTCTTTGGGCTGTCACGGCTGATCGATTTCTTCACTGATGACATGCATCCGCCCAAGAGTACTTGTCCGTCTTTGGCGATATTTTTCAGCTAGCCGGAATTAACGGGGGATGCCATCCATCAGTAATTACTGGGTATGTCCAAACTCAGAGTGCTGTTCGCTCAAGAAAATTATACTGCACGGCTGTGCCAGTACCTGATCATCGCCTGTTTTTTTTTTTTTGAAACGGAGATCATCGCCTGTTTGTAACAGGTACACGTTTCCATTATCTCAAGTGGGACGCAGTACTCGCGCACATTGATTTCCGTTGGCCTTTTCGGTTGATGAATTGTTGAATGCGGGTGGATGAAATGCCGGGCTCCAAAGGATAACGCACGCCTTGATGCTGCGTGTGCAAGAAAACGCCAGCACGTAGTACTTGCCTAGTTGCATGATTGCATCATCTCTCGCCGCTTGCTCAACAGATCCTTCAAACAAGCGACACCAAACCAACTAACAGGCCAGTGATGAAACATAAATTATATGCTAAGTAAGCAATGCTGCTTGCAGGTCACTGCTGGCAAATGAGTGAAAATCCCGAGGCCAACTTATGAAATGATGAAAAATGAAACACAAAGGACTGGAAATGAGCCGTGCCACAGAAGATTGGCGCCTGTTCTCGCTGTTGTTTTCGGCGCTATTAAGTTCGAATGTGACATTATCATTATTTTTGAAGGGAACGTTACATTACTTGCTGACTTGCTCTCTTCCCAAAAGGTCTTACTTTTCTCCAAAATGGCAGGACGTGATACTTTTCGGAAGTACTAAATAGTTCATTTAGCATGTTCATTCTCGATGACATTTTTCGTTCTACCATGATTGATACACTGCCAAACGAAAGTGAGGCACCACCGCAAATTATTTGGGCAAAAAGACTCAGAGATACAACGGACGTTCAAAACTTTCTTACCGCCGAGTGTTCTGGCATGACTCTATTCACAAATGCTCAAATCATGATAAGTTTGGTGCAGCCTTGAAACAGGCTCGCCCCACGCATAAAGCAACGACCAAACTAAACAGTCAAATGACACATGGTGAAGAGGTAGCCCTCTTACAAAGTAGACCCCGGGATCTCTGTAGAGTACAACGCGGCGCAGGCTTTCCTCCACGAGCCTGAGCCACGTGCAGCTAGACCTCTCGCCGCCCACACGACCAAGAGGGGAAGCCGCAACACCGTCATGAGGCCCGCTGGAGAGCCAACCATGGGGGCCGCAGTTCGGGGCCGCACCCGGGCATCCTTGTCCCGAGACACCGCCACCCATCCACCTCACGACACACCAACCCCGACAGTAAAAGACCAACCTTCCTCTCCTAGCCCGACATCAGTCTCCGGATCTGGGTCAGCACCTCCAACGTAGGAGGCAACAACGCATGCATCCCCTACCAGTCCCGACCGACCTTGGGGACACGACCCTAAGCCTGCCAACGGCCGCTGCCAAGTTGAGCTTGCACAATACCAAGTCCATGGTCATCGGTGCCACACCGCAAGACGGGGAAGCATTGTCAGGACAACCACCACACCCGCGAAGACAACACTCACGAGCATATCGTGGGCCGAGCCCAACCTCGCCTACTCAGAGAATCCACCCGATCTGCCTCGGGTCCAGATCTGGCCTGCCCAAGCACAAACCCTAGGTTAGAGAAGCTGCCATTGTGCGCGTAGCCGACACCAGCCCCGCACGCTACCAATTCCGACCCGGAAGAAGGGAGATTGCCAAGCCACCGCCGCCCGAGCCGCCAGCCAGACCGCGGACACCGTGCCGCCGTAGTCAGCACCAGCACGCACCGCCGTCCTAACCCGTTGCGGCCCCCAAGATAACTGTCCGCGGCCAGGGGCCACCGCTGCCGCCGTTCCTCAGTGGATCTGCTTCAATCCGGTCTTCATTCATTTGTAGAGTCTTCTCTGTAACTGGAATTTTGTGGATTTTTTGTTTGTCAGTTGCCTGAAAATTGGGAGGAATTGACATCCAACGGTCCTGATAGAATCGACTGGAACGTAAGTCGCTTTCAGTCAGCATGATCCTTAGGCATTCCAAAAATGAAAAATATAGATTTTGGTGGGGAAAATGAAACGAGGGCTAAATTATTTCGGCTCGCCAGGTTAACCCAGGCTCGGCTACTTATTCATCGGCACCAGCAGAGTGCAGACAAACCAATCATACCCAGATCGTAGCAAAATCCTCCAATTTGCATGCCACCATGCTCCTCCTCCTCCTCCTCCTCCTGCTCTTCTCCAGCCTACAGCTCCCCACGACTGCCATCGACACCCTCGCTCTAGGCCAAGCACTCCCATGGAACGAGACACTGGTGTCCAAGGGCGGCGAATTCGAGCTCGGCCTCTTCTCCCCCGGCAACTCCGGCAAGCACTACGTCGGCATCTGGTACAAGAAGATCTCCAAGCAAACGGTCGTCTGGGTGGCGAACCGAGAGCACCCGATCGTCAAGCCGTCGACCTCCCGCTTCATGCTCAGCATCCACGGCGAGCTGCTCCTCCTCACGATGCCGTCGGACACCTTGCTGTGGTCGTCCAACGCGTCCTCCCGGTCGCCCCCGAGCACCACCGTCGCCACGCTCCAGGACGACGGCAACCTCGTGGTGCGGCGGAGCAACGCGACGTCGTCGTCTGCCTACGTGGTGTGGCAGAGCTTCGACCACCCCACCGACACCTGGCTCCCCGGGGCCAGGCTCGGCTACAACAGGGGCGCCGGCGTCCACAGCTTCCTCACGTCGTGGACGGACGCCGAGAACCCGGCGCCCGGCGCGTTCACGATGGAGATCGACGCGCGCGGGCAGCCCAAGTTCGACCTGTTTTCCGACGCCGGCGGCGCCGAGCACCGCCAGTACTGGACGACCGGCCTGTGGGACGGCGAGATCTTCGTGAACGTGCCGGAGATGCGGTCGGGCTACTTCGCCGGGTTCCCCTACGCGCGCAACGGCACTGTTAACTTCTTCAGCTACCACGACCGGATCCCGATGATGGGCGCCGGCAACTTCATGCTTGACGTCAACGGGCAGATGCGGCGGCGCCAGTGGAGCGACATGGCAGGGAAGTGGATCCTCTTCTGCTCGGAGCCGCACGACGCCTGCGACGTCCACGGTTCGTGCGGCCCCTTCGGGTTGTGCAGCAACACCACCAGCCCGGCGTGCCAGTGTCCCGCCGGCTTCGTCCCGAGGTCGGAGCAAGAGTGGAAGCTGCAGAACACCGCCTCCGGATGCGAGAGGCGGACCTTACTGGACTGTACCAAAGACAGGTTCATGCAGCTGCCGAACCCCGTGCAGCTCCCGAATGGCTCATCGGAGGCCGCCGGAGTTAGGGGTGACAGGGACTGCGAGCGCACTTGCTTGAAAGATTGCTCCTGCGCCGCGTACGTGTACGATGGAACCAAGTGCTCCATGTGGAAGGGCGAGCTCGTTAACTTGAGGGCACTCTCGATTGACCAAGGTGGCGATCCTGGCCTCGCCGGAGCTGTCATTCACCTCCGCGTCGCGCGCTCCGAGGTGGCAGCGTCGTCATCGTCACCGGCGCATTCTTGGAAGAAATCGATGGTGATCCTCGGGAGCGTAGTTGCGGCCGTGGTGGTGCTCCTGGCAAGCCTCGTGATCGGGGTGGTGGCGGCGGTGATGCTGCGGAGGCGGCGGGGGAAGGGGAAGGTGACGGCGGTGCAGGGGCAGGGCTCGCTGCTGCTGTTCGACTACCAGGCCGTGAGGACCGCGACGAGGAACTTCTCGGAGAAGCTCGGTGGAGGGAGCTTCGGCACGGTGTACAAGGGCGTACTCCCGGACGCGACGCCGGTGGCCGTGAAGAAGCTGGACGGGCTCCGGCAGGGCGAGAAGCAGTTCCGAGCGGAGGTGGTCACCCTGGGCGTGGTCCAGCACGTCAACCTCGTCCGCCTCCGGGGCTTCTGCTCCGAGGGGAACAAGAGGGCGCTCGTGTACGACTACATGGCCAACGGCTCGCTGGACTCGCACCTGTTCAAGGGCGGCGGCTCGGCGGCGAAGGTGTTGAGCTGGGGCCAGAGGTACGGCGTCGCGCTCGGCATGGCCAGGGGCCTGGCGTACCTGCACGAGAAGTGCCGCGAGTGCATCATACACTGCGACATCAAGCCGGAGAACATCCTCCTCGACGACGAGCTGGGCGCCAAGCTCGCCGACTTCGGCATGGCCAAGCTCGTGGGCCGCGACTTCAGCCGCGTCCTGACCACGATGCGCGGCACGCTCGGGTACCTCGCGCCGGAGTGGCTCGCCGGCTCGCCGGTCACCGCCAAGGCCGACGTGTACAGCTTCGGCCTCGTGCTGTTTGAGCTCGTCTCCGGCCGGCGCAACAATGCCCCATCGGAAAAGGGAGGCTACGGGATGTACTTCCCGGTGCACGCCGCGGTGAGCGTGCACGAGGGCGACGTGGTCGGGCTGCTCGACGAGAGGCTGGCCAAGGAGGCCGACGTGAAGGAGCTGGAGAGGCTCTGCAGGATCGCCTGCTGGTGCATCCAGGACGAGGAGGCTGACCGGCCGACCATGGGGCTCGTCGTGCAGCAGCTTGAAGGAGTCGCCGACGTCGGGCTACCGCCGGTCCCGTCCCGGCTTCACATGCTGGCAAAGGTGAACGCAGGCGCCGGTGGAGGTGAACAGGATGAATTCTATTCGGAGAGCAGTAACAAACTAGCGACAGAAAAGGCGTGAGAGCGAAAATTAGCCACATCATATAACTCGAGTGGATTCTCAAAAAAAAAAAAAAAAAACTCGAGTGAATATGAAATGCTTGTATGGTTTTTTTAGGGGAATGCTTGTATAGTTTGAAGGTACTCCCTCTGTAGAGAAATATATAAGATCACTAAACGCTCTTATATTTTCTTTTATACAGAGAGTAGTTAATTTTCGACCCGCAAAAAAAAAGAGTACTAGTTAATTTTGGTTGTGTGCGTCGGATCACGGAAGTTCGAAGGAGCAGTGCCCTGGTAGTAATACTCGTATTGAGTTAGTGGAGTACTATGTTGAATTTTTAGGGTGTTGTGGAGATTCCTGAATCTAGAAAAATTTAGAACTGCATTACATTTCCTTGGTCTTGTTTTCATAGGCGAAAATCCTATGCTTGCGAGCCCTACTTAGAGCATCTACAATCAAACCCCTTAAATCCCTCCTATATGGCCGGCCTCGTCGCCGTGACTCGGTCAGAGCCCCGGATGCCGCCGTACGTCCTGCTCCTCCGGTCATATACCTTGCCCTCGAAGTGTTTCACAAAATGTCCAAGCTGTTTTTTTTCTTTTTTAGGTAAAACAATGAATTTGTCAGATGAGTAGTTTCAGAATAATGATCTTGATGAATTCATCCAACAAGAGTTTGTCGATTCGTCGGGTCAAGAGTACATGATGATGATGAAATGGAGAAGGAAGTGGAGCATATTCTAAACTTCAAGGTTTCGCTCAAAGGAGGGAGAATTATACACCAGGATATGAACGCTGGCGCATGCCTGCTGTACAAGGACTGCTTTCAACCTGAGCCAAAATTCCATGATGGGTTTTTCCGACGTCACTTCTGGATGACCAAACCCTTGTTCTTGGGGTGTGGTGGAGGGTGTGGAGGCACATGATCCCTACCTCACTCTAGAAAGGATTGTTATGGACAACTGACATTCTCTCCTTTGCAGAAATGCACAACTGCTCTGAGGATGCTTGTATTAGGTACTGCCACGAATGTCGTTGGTGAGATGCTTCGGACGGGGGGGGGGGGGGGGGGGGGGGGGGGGGGGGGGGGGGGGGGAGCACATGTCTTGATGTCACTCTCAAGTTTTCTCAAGGCCTTGGAAAATGTGTTTGGAGCGGAGTACATGAGAGAACCAACTGTCGAAGACACAGAAAGGTTGATGTCTTGATGACAAGTGGAGCTGCAAGAGGTTTTTTAGGTATGTTTAGTTCAGTTGCTTGCATGCATTGGGAATGAAAGAACTGTCTCAAAGGTTTGAGCGGGATGTACCAAGGTCATACTAAAGAGGCTAGCATTATACCCAAAATAGCGGCATCAAGGGACTTGTGGGTTTGGTATGCTTACTTTGGCATGTATGCTTCTCACAACGACATTAATGTGCTCTAGCGATCTCCGCTGTCCAAGAGACTTTGTGATGTGGATGCTCCGTTGTGCAACTACACCATCAATGAAACACAACTAAAACATGGGGTATTACCTTACTGATGATATCTAGACTCAGTGGGCGGCGTTTGTCAAGACCATATACGATCTCCATGGAAACAAATAATACCACGTTGCAACAATGCAAGGGGAGCTATGAAGGATGTGCAGAGAGCATTTTTAGTGCTTCAACCTTGTTGAGGTATTGTTCATGGAGTTGCAATGATATGGGAATCAGAGACATTGTGGCAGCTGATGATTTTGCACAACATGATCGTCGAGGATGACGGTGAAGGGGCAGCCCGAACGCATGATTTCAAGAAGCCCGTAGTACAAGTCCGCCACCTAGAACAAGATGCCGAACATAATGTGAACTTTCTGGAAATGCATCAGAATCTTTGGGATCAAAACATGCACATGCAACTGTATTATGCGCTTGATTTTTGTATGTGGACCCACAATGAAAATCAAGAAATTTAATGTTTGAATTATGCGCTTTATTTTTTTATGTTTGAACTATATTTTTGTTAAGAACAAATGTTACTTGTGTATGGTATTTACGTGTATGATCGGCATGCATGTGTTTGCATTAGTTTGAGGATTTGAAATTGAAGGATGTGGTTGCAAAGGAGGACATTTGAAAAGTCTGGGGTCACGTCCGCACACGTTCAGAGAGGCGGATTTGCTCAGTCTGACTATGGATGCTCTTACCGATCTACCATTACATGTGTGTGTCATCTCCCTAGTAACCCCACTCGATTTCACTTTGTGATTTCCAATCATGTGATGCCACGCCAATCTATAAGTTTTAATTCTTAAGCTTGGCATTAGGCTGGCTACAATAGAAGTATCATAATCATGCATGTAACTAGGCATTTTTATTGAGATGACACACAATCTAATGAGAAAAATCATGTACTAGTATGTGTCATGTATGGTAATAAATGAGATCATTATAATACCAAGTTATGATATTGTGAAGATGGCATCATTCACTAATATCATGATACTAGTAGTAAGTACTACTCCTTGCAACTGAAGTGAAAGTGAAGCATCCATAACCCTTCCCAACATTAAAATAGCTAATTGCCATAACACTACTAGGAAAAGGCTTATTAGTGGCGCACCTGTTTTGGCCATTAATGGCGCCCTACAGGTGCGCCACTATCATCACGCCACTAGTAACATATACTAATGGCGCATCAGGCAGTGCGCCATTAGTAAGTCACACGGTGCGCCATTAATATACCAGACTATAGTGGCGCACCAGGCAGTGCGTCATTAGTAAGTCACACGGTGCGCCATTAGTATGCCTCCCAGGGGGGCCATATTTACCTTGTGCTCTGTGTTACTAATGGCGCACTAACAGATAATGCGTCACTAGTATTTTTTATAGCAGTGCGCCACTAATGTGCTGTATGGTGCGCCACTAGTATGAATATTAGGATTTTTTTCTTTTCTGATATTTGCATAGGTTACAAAATATATTACTGCACAGAATATAGAAAGCACAACATATAAACAGCAGATTCATCAAATACAATAGAAGATTAGTCTCTGAATACAATTCATCATATTAGTCTCCGAATTCAAAAGACCGAACAAAATTAGAACATTATAAGTCTCGAGACCGCGAGTAGCGAGTTTGTCGAAAGTAATGTTGCATTCGGAGATAATTGAGAGATGTGTCCTCTCTTATCTCCGTGCTACTGCTACTGATATGCCTAAACATGACTTAGATTGAACTGAGGCAACATGTGGTGCATGTCGAAAGTAATACTGATCCTAATTTGATCAAGTTTGGATTGTACTACTTTCGACATGCACCACATGCATGTTGCCTTCACTTCAATCCAATCCATGTTCATTTCACCCAGAGATATATAATAACTCTTCATGCTCGCATCATGCATCATCATAATAACAAGTCCTACTAATCATCATCATACAACTTATACTCGTTATTAATAACAAGTCATACGATCATCATCCTCATAGTCATCGAACCAACCCTACTTAATTGTTCTTAGCACATGATCATCAGTATTAGGTAGGACCTAAATACCCTCATTAAGGTAAAATAGCATAAAACAATATAGATCCTGACTCTCCATTATGGAGAATGGAGATCTTCCTGTCTCCAATTCTTGCGCTTTGCTTCCTTTTGCTTCCAAGAACCTCCTTACGAATGTCCAGACATTTTTTCCATACTTTGATTTGCATGTCTCCACTTCTTTTAGAAATCTGGTATGTGTTGGAAATATGCCCTAGAGGCAATAATAAAATGATTATTATTATATTTCCTTGTTCATGATAATTGTCTATTGTTCATGCTATAATTGTGTTATCCGGAAATCATAATGCATGTGTGAATACATAGACCATGACATGTCCCTAGTAAGCCTCTAGTTAACTAGCTCGTTGATCAATAGATAGTCACGGTTTCCTGACTATGGACATTGGATGTCATTGATAACGGGATCACATCATTAGAAGAATGATATGATGGACAAGACCCAATCCTAAGCATAGCACAAGATCGTGTAGTTCGTTTGCTAGAGCTTTTCCAGTGCCAAGTATCATTTCCTTAGACCATGAGATCGTGTAACTCCCGGATGCCGTAGGAGTGCTTTGGGTGTACCAAACGTCACAACGTAACTGGGTGACTATAAAGGTATACTACAGGTATCCCCGAAAGTATCTGTTGGCTTGACACGGATCGAGACTAGAATTTGTCACTCCGTATGACGGAGAGGTATCTCTGGGCCCACTCGGTAATGCATCATCATAATGAGCTCAATGTGACCAAGTGTTTGGTCACGGGATCATGCATTACGGTACGAGTAAGTGACTTTCCGGTAACGATATTGAACGAGGTATTGGGATACCGAGGATCGAATCTCGGGCAAGTAACGTACCGATTGACAAAGGGAATTGTATACGGGATTGATTGAATCCTCGACATCATGGTTCATCCGATGAGATCATCGTGGAACATGTGGGAGCCAACATGGGTATCCAGATCCCGCTGTTGGTTATTGACCGGAGAGTCATCTCGGTCATGTCTACGTGTCTCCCGAACCTGTAGGGTCTACACACTTAAGGTTCGGTGAAGCTAGGGTTGTAGAGATATTAGTATGCGGTAACCCGAAAGTTGTTCGGAGTCCCGGATGAGATCCCGGACGTCACGAGGAGTTCCGGAATGGTCCGGAGATGAAGATTTGTATATAGGAAGTCTAGTTTCGGCCATCGTGAAAGTTTCGGGGGTAATCGGTATTGTACCGGGACCACCGGAAGGGTCCCGGGGGTCCACTGGGTGGGGCCACCTATCCCGGAGGGCCCCATGGTCTGAAGTGGGAGGGGAACCAGCCCCTGGTGGGCTGGTGCACCCCCCATGGGCCTCCCCCTGCGCCTAGGGTTGGAAACCCTAGGGGTGGGGGGCGCCCCACTTGGCTTGGGGGGCAAGTCCCCCCCCCCTCAGCCGCCGCCCCCCTTGGAGATCCCATCTCCTAGGGCCGGCGCCCCCCCTAGGGGCCCTATATATAGTGGGGGGAGGGAGGGCAGCCGCACCAAGTCCCTGGCGCCTCCCTCTCCCCACGTAACACCTCTCTCTATCTCGTTGGAGCTTGGCGAAGCCCTGCCGAGATCACTGTTGCTTCCACCACCACGTTGTCGTGCTGCTGGATCTCCATCAACCTATCCTTCCCCTTGCTAGATCAAGAATGAGGAGACGTCTTCCCAACCGTACGTGTGTTGAACGCGGAGGTGCCGTCCGTTCGGCGCTAGGTCATCGGTGATTTGGATCACGACGAGTACGACTCCATCAACCCCGTTCTCTTGAACGCTTCCGCTCGCGATCTACAAGGGTATGTAGATGCACTCCCCTCTCCCTCGTTGCTAGATGACTCCATAGATTGATCTTGGTGATGCGTAGAAAATTTTAAAATTCTGCTACGTTCCCCAGCAGTGGCATCATGAGCCAGGTCTATGCGTAGTTTCTATGCACGATTAGAACACAAGTTGTTGTGGGCGTTGATTTTGTCAATTTACTTGCCTTTACTAGTCTTATATTGATTCGGCGGCATCATGGGATGAAGCGGCCCGGACCGACCTTACACGTACGCTTACGTGAGACTGGTTCCACCGAATGACATGCACTAGTTGCATAAGGTGGCTAGCAGGTGTCTGTCTCTCCCACTTTAGTCGGATCGCATTCGATGAAAAGGGTCCTTATGAAGGGTAAATAGAAATTGGCATATCACGTTGTGGTTTTGGCGTAGGTAAGAAACGTTCTTGCTAGAAACCTATAGCAGCCACGTAAAAACTTGCAACAACAATTAGAGGACGTCTAACTTGTTTTTGCAGCATGTGCCATGTGATGTGATATCGCCAAAAGGATGTGATGAATGATATATGTGATGTATGAGATTGATCATGTTCTTGTAATAGGAATCACGACTTGCATGTCGATGAGTATGACAACTGGCAGGAGCCATAGGAGTTGTCTTAATTTATTTATGACCTGCGTGTCAACATAAACGTCATGTAATTACTTTACTTTATTGCTAAACCGTTAGCCATAGTAGTAGAAGTAATAGATGACGAGATAACTTCATGAAGACACGATGATGGAGATCATGGTGTCATGCCGGTGACGATGATGATCATGGCGCCCCGAAGATGGAGATCAAAAGGAGCAAATGATATTGGCCATATCATGTTACTATTTGATTGCATGTGATGTTTATCATGTTTTTGCTTCTTATTTGCTTAGAACGACGGTAGTAAATAAGATGATCCCTCACAATAATTTCAAGAAAGTGTTCCCCCTAACTGTGCACCGTTGCTAAGGTCCGTTGTTTCGAAGCACCACGTGATGATCGGGTGTGATAGGCTCTAACGCTCGCATACAACGGGTGTAAGCCAGATTTACACATGCAATACACTTAGGTTGACTTGACGAGCCTAGCATGTACAGACATGGCCTCGGAACACGGAAGACCGAAAGGTCGAACATGAGTCGTATAGAAGATACAATCAACATGAAGATGTTCACCGATGATGACTAGTCCGTCTCACATGATGATCGGACACGGCCTAGTTGAATCGGATCATGTATCACTTAGATGACTAGAGGGATGTCTATCTGAGTGGGAGTTCATTAAATAATTTGATTAGATGAACTTAATTATCATGAACTTAGTCTAAAATCTTTGCAATATGTCTTGTAGATCAAATGGCCCACGCTAATGTTGCCCTCAACTTCAACGCGTTCCTAGAGAAAACCAAGCTGAAAGACGATGGCAGCAACTACACGGACTGGGTCCGTAACCTGAGGATTATCCTCATAGCTGCCAGGAAAGCATATGTCCTTGATGCACCGCTAGGTGAAGCACCTGTTTTCCCTGCAGAACAAGACGTTATGAACGCTTGGCAGACACATAGTGATGATTACTCCCTGGTACAGTGCGGCATGCTTTACAGCTTAGAACCGGGGCTCCAAAAGCGTTTTGAGAAACACAGAGCATATGAGATGTTCCAAGAGCTGAAAATGGTTTTCCAAGATCACGCCCGGGTCGAGAGATATGAAGTCTCTGACAAGTTCTACAGTTGTAAGATGGAGGAGAACAGTTCTGTCAGCGAGCACATACTCAAAATGTTTGGGCTGCATAACCGCTTGTCTCAGCTAGGAGTTAATCTCCCGGATGATGCGGTCGTTGACAGAATCCTTCGGTCGCTCCCGCCTAGCTACAAGAGCTTTGTGATGAACTTCAATATGTAGGGGATGGAAAAGACCATTCCCGAGGTATATTCAATGTTGAAATCAGCGGAGGTGGAAATCAAACAGGAACATCAAGTGTTGATGGTGAATAAAACCACTAAGTTCAAGAAAGGCAAGGGTAAAAAGAACTTCAAGAAGGACGGCAAGGGAGTTGCCGCGCCCGGTAAGCAAGCTGCCGGGAAGAAGTCAAAGAATGGACCCAAGCCTGAGACTGAGTGCTTTTATTGCAAGGGAAACGGTCACTGGAAGCGGAATTGCCCCAAGTACTTAGCGGAAAAGAAGGCCAGCAATACCAAAGGTATATGTGATATACATGTTATTGATGTGTACCTTACCAGCGCTCGTAGTAGCTCCTAGGTATTTGATACCGGTGTAGTTGCTCATATTTGTAACTCAAAACAGGAACTGCGGAATAAACGGAGACTGGCGAAGGACGAGGTGACGATGCACGTCGGGAATGGTTCCAAGGTCGATGTGATCACCGTCGGCACGCTACCTCTGCATTTACCTACAGGATTAGTTTTAAACCTCAATAATTGTTATTTAGTACCAGCTTTGAGCATGAACATTGTATCTGGATCTCGTTTAATGCGAGATGGATACTCATTTAAATCTGAGAATAATGGTTGTTCTATTTATATGAGAGACATGTTTTGTGGTCATGCCCCGCTGGTCAATGGTTTATTCTTATTTAATCTCAAATGTGATGTTACACACATTCATAGTGTGAATGCCAAAAGATGTAAGGTTGATAATGATAGTCCCACATACTTGTGGCACTGCCGCCTTGGTCACATTGGTGTCAAACGCATGAAGAAACTCAATGCAGATGGACTTTTGGAGTCTCTTGATTATGAATCATTTGACACGTGCGAACCATGCCTCATGGGTAAAATGACCAAGACTCCGTTCTCCGGAACAATGGAGCGAGCAACCAACTTATTGGAAATCATACATACTGATGTGTGCGGTCCAATGAGCGTTGAGGCTCGCGGTGGCTATCGTTATGTACTCACCCTCACTGATGACTTATGTAGATATGGGTATGTCTACTTAATGAAACACAAGTCTGGGACCTTTGAAAAGTTCAAGGAATTTCAGAGTGAGGTTGAGAATCAACGTGACAGGAAAATCAAGTTCTTACGATCAGATCATGGGGGAGAATATTTGAGTCATGAATTTGACACGCACTTAAGGAAATGTGGAATAGTTTCACAACTCACGCCGCCTGGAACACCACAGCGTAATGGTGTGTCCGAACATCGTAATCGCACCCTATTGGATATGGTACGATCTATGATGTCTCTTACCGATCTACCGCTATCTTTTTGGGGTTATGCTATAGAGACTGCCGCATTCACTTTAAATAGGGCTCCGTCGAAATCCATTGAGATGTAACCATATGAATTGTGGTTTGGCAAGAAACCTAAGCTGTCGTTTCTGAAAGTTTGGGGATGCAATGCTTATGTCAAGAAACTTCAACCGGAAAAGCTCGAACCCAAATCGGAAAAATGCGTCTTCATAGATACCCTAAAGAAACTATTGGGTATACCTTCTATCTTAGATCCGAAGGCAAGACATTTGTTGCCAAGAATGGATCCTTTCTAGAGAGAGTTTCTCTCGAAAGAAGTAAGTGGGAGGAAAGTAGAACTTGATGAAGTATTGCCTCTTGAACCGGAGAGTGGCGCAGCTCAAGAAATTGTTCCTGAGGTGTCTGCACCGACTAGGGAGGAATTTAATGATGATGATCATGAAACTTCAGATCAAGTGTCAAAGCTTGCATCAACGTAACCTTTTACGATGAGCTCTTTGTCACCTCCATATATGAGAAACATATCCTTAGTCCTTTTCAGGTATTTCAGGATGTACTTGACCGCTGTCCAGTGATCCACTCCTGGATCACTTTGGTACCTCCCTGCTAGACTTATAGCAAGGCACACATCAGGTCTGGTACACAACATTGCATACATGATAGAGCCTATGGCTGAAGCATAGGGAACATCTTTCATTTACTCTCTATCTTCTGCAGTGGTCGGGCATTGAGTCTTACTCAACTTCACACCTTGTAACACAGGCAAGAACCCTTTCTTTGCTTGATCCATTTTGAACTTCTTCAAAACTTTGTCAAGGTATGTGCTTTGTGAAAGTCCAATTAAGCGTCTTGATCTATCTCTATAGATCTTAATGCCTAATATGTAAGCAGCTTCACCGAGGTCTTTCATTGAAAAACTCTTATTCAAGTATCCCTTTATGCTATCCAGAAATTCTATATCATTTCCAATTAGTAATATGTCATCCACATATAATATCATAAATGCTACAGAGCTCCCACTCACTTTCTTGTAAATACAGGCTTCTCCAAAAGTATGTATAAAACCAAATGCTTTGATCACACTATCAAAGCGTTTATTCCAACTCTGAGAGGCTTGCACCAGTCCATAAATGGATCATTGGAGCTTGCAAACTTTGTTAGCTCCCTTTGGATCGACAAAACCTTCTGGTTGCATCATATACAACTCTTCTTCCAGAAATCCATTCAGGAATGCAGTTTTGACATCCATCTGCCAAATTTCATAATCATAAAATGCGGCAATTGCTAACGTGATTCGGACAGACTTAAGCATCGCTACGGGTGAGAAGGTCTCATCGTAGTCAATCCCTTGAACTTGCCGAAAACCTTTTGCGACAAGTCGAGCTTTGTAGACAGTAATATTACCGTCAGCGTCAATCTTCTTCTTGAAGATCCATTTATTCTCAATTGCTTGCCGATCATCGGGCAAGTCAACCAAAGTCCATACTTTGTTCTCATGCATGGATCCCATCTCAGATTTCATGGCTTCAAGCCATTTTGCGGAATCTGGGCTCACCATCGCTTCTTCATAGTTCGTAGGTTCATCATGATCTAGTAGCATGACTTCCAGAATAGGATTACCATACCACTCTGGTGCGGATCTCACTCTGGTTGATCTATGAGGTTCAGTAGTATCTTGTTCTAAAGTTTCATGATCATCATCATTAGCTTCCTCACTAACTGGTGTAGGTGTCACTGAAATAGTTTTCTGTAATGCACTACTTTCCAATAAGGCTACTTTCCAATAAGGGAGCAGGTACAGTTACCTCGTCAAGTTCTACTTTCCTCCCACTCACTTCTTTCGAGAGAAACTCCTTCTCCAGAAAGTTTCCGAATTTAGCAACAAAAGTCTTGCCTTCGGATCTGTGATAGAAGGTGTATCCAATAGTTTCCTTTGGATATCCTATGAAGACACGTTTCTCCGATTTGGGTTCAAGCTTATCGGGTTGAAGCTTTTTCACATAAGCATCGCAGCCCCAAACTTTCAGAAATGACAACTTTGGTTTCTTGCCAAACCACAGTTCATAAGGCGTCATCTCAACGGATTTTGATGGTGCCCTATTTAACGTGAATGCGGCCGTCTCTAGAGCGCATCCCCAAAATGATAGCGGTAAATCAGTAAGAGACATCATAGATCGCACCATATCTAGTAAAGTACGATTACGACGTTCGGACACACCATTACGTTGTGGTGTTCCGGGTGGCGTGAGTTGCGAAACTATTCCACAATTTTTCAAATGTACACCAAACTCGTAACTCAAATATTCTCCTCCACGATCAGATCGTAGAAATTTTATTTTCTTGTTACGATGATTTTCTACTTCATTCTGAAATTCTTTGAACTTTTCAAATGTTTCAGACTTGTGTTTCATTAAGTAGATATACCCATATCTGCTTAAGTCATCTGTGAAGGTGAGAAAATAACGATATCCGCCACGAGCCTCAATATTCATCGGACCACATACATCTGTATGTATGATTTCCAACAAATCTGTTGCTCTCTCCATAGTACCGGAGAACGGTGTTTTGGTCATCTTGCCCATGAGGCACGGTTCGCAAGTACCAAGTGATTCATAATCAAGTGGTTCCAAAAGTCCATCAGTATGGAGTTTCTTCATGCGCTTTACACCGATATGACCTAAACGGCAGTGCCACAAATAAGTTGCACTATCATTATCAACTCTGCATCTTTTGGCTTCAACACTATGAATATGTGTGTCACTACTATCGAGATTCAATAAAAATAGACCACTCTTTAAGCGTGCATGACCATAAAAGATATTACTCATATAAATAGAACAACCATTATTCTCAGATTTAAATGAATAACCGTCTCGCATCAAACAAGATCCAGATATAATGTTCATGCTTAACGCTGGCACCAAATAACAATTATTTAGGTCTAATATTAATCCCGAAGGTAGATGTAGAGGTAGCGTGCCGACTGCGATCACATCGACTTTGGAACCGTTTCCCACGCGCATCGTCACCTCGTCCTTAGCCAATCTTCGCTTAATCCATAGTCCCTGTTTCGAGTTGCAAATATTAGCAACAGAACCAGTATCAAATACCCAGGTGCTACTGCGAGCATTAGTAAGGTACACATCAATAACATGTATATCACATATACCTTTGTTCACCTTGCCATCCTTCTTATCCGCCAAATACTTGGGGCAGTTCCGCTTCCAGTGACCAGTCTGCTTGTAGTAGAAGCACTCAGTTTCAGGCTTAGGTCCAGGTTTGGGTTCCTTCTCTTGAGTAGCAACTTGCTTGATGTTCTTTTTGAAGTTCCCCTTCTTCTTCCCTTTGCCCTTTTTCTTGAAACTAGTAGTCTTGTTGACCATCAACACTTGATGCTCCTTCTTGATTTCTACCTCCGCAGCTTTCAGCATTGCGAAGAGCTCGGGAATAGTTTTATTCATGCCTTGCATATTATAGTTCATCACGAAGCTCTTGTAGCTTGGTGGAAGTGATTGGAGAATTCTGTCAATGACGCAATCATCTAGAAGATTAACTCCCAATTGAATCAAGTGATTATTATACCCAGACATTTTGAGTATATGCTCACTGACAGAACTGTTCTCCTCCATCTTGCAGCTATAGAACTTATTGGAGACTTCATATCTCTCAATCCGGGCATTTGCTTGAAATATTAACTTCAACTCCTGGAACATCTCATATGCTCCATGATGTTCAAAATGTCGTTGAAGTCCCGATTCTAAGCCGTAAAGCATGGCACACTGAACTATCGAGTAGTCATCAGCTTTGCTCTGCCAGACGTTCATAACATCTGGTGTTGCTCCAGCAGCAGGCCTGGCACCCAGCGGTGCTTCCAGGACGTAATTCTTCTGTGCAGCAATGAGGATAATCCTCAACTTACGGACCCAGTCCGTGTAATTGCTACCATCATTTTTCAACTTTGCTTTCTCAAGGAACGCAATAAAATTCAACGGAACAACAGCACAAGCCATCTATCTACAATCAAGCAAAAACAAGCAAGATACTATCAGGTACTAAGTTTCATGATAAATTTAGGTTCAATTTACTTAAAGAACTCCCACTTAGATAGATATCCCTCTAATCCTCTAAGTGATTACGTGATCCAAATCAACTAAACCATGTCCGATCATCACGTGAGATGGAGTAGTTTCATTGGTGAACATTACTATGTTGATCATATCTACTATATGATTCACGCTCGACCTTTCGGTCTCCGTGTTCCGAGGCCATATCTGTATATGCTTGGCTCGTCAAGTATAACATGAGTATTCCACGTGTGCAACTGTTTTGCACCCGTTGTATTTGAACGTAGAGCCTATCACACCCGATCATCACGTGGTGTCTCAGCACGAAGAACTTTCGCAATGGTGCATACTCAGGGAGAACACTTTTTGATAATTAGTGAGAGATCATCTTATAATGCTACCGTCAATCAAAGCAAGATAAGATGCATAAAAGATAAACATCACATGCAATCAATATAAGTGATATGATATGGCCATCATCATCTTATGCTTGTGATCTCCATCTTTGAAGCACCGTCGTGATCACCATCATCACCGGCGCGACACCTTGATCTCCATTGTAGCATCGTTGTCGTCTCGCCAATCTTATGCTTCCACGACTATCGCTACCGCTTAGTGATAAAGTAAAGCATTACAGCGTGATTGCATTGCATACAATAAAGCGACAACCATATGGCTCCTGCCAGTTGCCAATAACTCGGTTACAAAACATGATCATCTCATACAATAAAATTTAGCATCATGTATTGACCATATCACATCACAACATGCCCTGCAAAAACAAGTTAGACGTCCTCTACTTTGTTGTTGCAAGTTTTACGTGGCTGCTACGGGCTTAAGCAAGAACCAATCTTACCTACGCATCAAAACCACAACGATAGTTTGTCAAGTTGGTGCTGTTTTAACCTTCGCAAGGACCGGGCGTAGCCACACTCGGTTCAACTAAAGTTGGAGAAACTGTCACCCGCAAGCCACCTATGTGCAAAGCACGTCGGGAGAACCGGTCTCGCGTAAGCGTACGCGTAATGTCGGTCCGGGCCGCTTCGTCCAACAATACCGCCGAACCAAAGTATGACATGCTGGTAAGCAGTATGACTTATATCACCCACAACTCACTTGTGTTCTACTCATGCATATAACATCAACATATATAACCTAGGCTCGGATGCCACTGTTGGGTTTTGTAGTAATTTCAAAAAAATTCCTACCCACACGCAAGAACATGGTGATGCATGGCAATGAGAGGGGGAGAGTGTGATCTACGTACCCTTGTAGATCGACAACGGAAGCGTTAACTTGGTTGATGTAGTCATACGTCTTCACGGCCCGACCGATCAAGCACCGAAACTACGGCACCTCCGAGTTCTAGCACACGTTCATCTCGATGACGATCCCCGGACTCCGATCCAGCAAAGTGTCGGGGAAGATTTCCGTCAGCACGATGGCGTGGTGACGATCTTGATGTGCTACTGTCGCAGGGCTTCGCCTAAGCACCGCTACAATATTATCGAGGACTGGTGGAAGGGGGCACCGCACACGGCTAAGAATATGATCACGTGGATCAACTTGTGTGTCTAGGGGTGCCCCTTGCCTCCGTATATAAAGGATCCAAGGGGGGTGCGGCCGGCCCTAGTAGGAGGCGCGCAGGAGGAGTCCTACTCCTACTGGGAGTAGGACTCCCCTCCCTTTCCTTGTCCAAGTAGGAGAGGGGGAAGGAGAGAAGAAAAAGGGGGGGCCTCCCTCCTTGTCCAATTCGGACTAGGGGGAGAGGGGGCGCGCGGCCTGCCCTGGCAGGCCCTCCTCTTCTCCACTTTAGGCCCATGAGGCCCATTAACCCCCCGGGGGGTTCCGGTAACCCCCCGGTGCTCCGGTTTTATCCGAAACTTCCCCGGAACACTTCCGGTGTCCGAATATAGTCGTACAATATATCAATCTTTATGTCTCGACCATTTCGAGACTCCTCGTCATGTCCGTGATCACATCCGGGACTCCGAACTAACTTCGGTACATCAAAACTCATAAACTCATAATATAACTGTCATCGAAACCTTAAGCGTGCGGACCCTACGGGTTCGAGAACAATGTAGACATGACCGAGACACGTCTCCGGTCAATAACCAATAGCAGAACCTGGATGCTCATATTGGCTCCTACATATTCTACGAAGATCTTTTATCGGTCAGACCGCATAACAACATACGTTGTTCCCTTTGTCATCGGTATGTTACTTGCCCGAGATTCGATCGTCGGTATCCCATACCTAGTTCAATCTCGTTACCGGCAAGTCTCTTTACTCGTTACGTAATACATCATCTCACAACTAACTCATTAGTTGCAATGCTTGCAAGGCTTATGTGATGTGTATTACCGAGAGGGCCCAGAGATACCTCTCCGACAATCGGAGTGACAAATCCTAATCTCGAAATACGCCAACCCAACATGCACCTTTGGAGACACATGTAGAGCACCTTTATAATCACCCTTTTACGTTGTGATGTTTGGTAGCACACAAAGTGTTCCTCCGGAAAACAGGAGTTGCATAATCTCATAGTCATAGGAACATGTATAAGTCATGAAGAAAGCAATAGCAACATACTAAACGATCGGGTGCTAAGCTAATTGAATGGGTCATGTCAATCAGATCATTCACCTAATGATGTGATCCCGTTAATCAAATAACAACTCTTTGTTTATGGTTAGGAAACATAACCATCTTTGATTAACGAGCTAGTCAAGTAGAGGCATACTAGTGACACTCTGTTTGTCTATGTATTCACACATGTATTATGTTTCCGGTTAATACAATTCTAGCATGAAAAATAAACATTTATCATGATATAAGGAAATAAATAATAACTTTATTATTGCCTCTAGGGCATATTTCTTTCAGGAGGCAACACAAGAAGCAATCTTGGTCAAGGAGTTCATTACCGACCTAGGAGTTATTCCCAATGCGTCGGGCCCGATGACTCTCTTCTGTGACAACACTGGAGCTATTGCCCTTGCCAAGGAGCCCAGGTTTCACAGGAATACCAGGCATATCAAGTATCGCTTCAACTCCATTCGTGAAAATGTTCAAAATGGAGACATAGATATTTGCAAAGTGCATACGGACCTGAATGTCGCAGATCCGTTGACTAAACCTCTTCCTCGAGCAAAACATGATCAACACCAGAACTTTATGGGTGTTCGATTCATCACAATGTAACTACATTATTGACTCTAGTGCAAGTGGGAGACTGTTGGAAATATGCCCTAGAGGCAATAATAAAATGATTGTTATTATATTTCCTTGTTCATGATAATTGTCTATTGTTCATGCTATAATTGTGTTATTCAGAAATCATAATGCATGTGTGAATACATAGACCATAACATGTCCCTAGTAAGCATCTAGTTAACTAGCTCGTTGATCAATAGATAGTCATGGTTTCCCGACTATGGACATTGGATGTCATTGATAATGGGATCACATCACTAGGAGAATGATGTGATGGACAAGACCCAATCCTAAGCATAGCACAAGATCGTGTAGTTCGTTTGCTAGAGCTTTTCCAGTGTCAAGTATCATTTCCTTAGACCATGAGATCGTGTAACTCCCGGATGCCGTAGGAGTGCTTTGGGTGTACCAAACGTCACAACGTAACTGGGTGACTATAAAGGTATACTACAGGTATCCCCGAAAGTATCTGTTGGGTTGACACGGATCGAGACTGGAATTTGTCACTCCGTATGACGGAGAGGTATCTCTAGGCCCACTCGGTAATGCATCATCATAATGAGCTCAATGTGACCAAGTGTTTGGTCACGGGGTCATGCATTACGGTACGAGTAAAGTGACTTGCCGGTAACGAGATTGAACGAGGTATTGGGATACCGACGATCGAATCTCAAGCAAGTAATGTACCGATTGACAAAGGGAATTGTATACGGGATTGATTGAATCCTCGACATCATGGTTCATCCGATGAGATCATCGTGGAACATGTGGGAGCCAACATGGGTATCCAGATCCCGCTGTTGGTTATTGACCGAAGAGTCGTCTCGATCATGTCTACGTGTCTCCCGAACCCATAGGGTCTACACACTTAAGGTTCGGTGACGCTAGGGTTGTAGAGATATTAGTATGCGGTAACCCGAAAGTTGTTTGGAGTCCCGGATGAGATCCCGGACATCATGAGGAGTTTCGGAATGGTCCGGAGGTGAATATTTATATATATGAAGCCCAGTTTCGGCCATCGGGAAAGTTTCGGGGGTAATCGGTATTGTACCGGGACCACCGGAAGGGTCCCGGGGGTACACCGGGTGGGGCCACCTATCCCGGAGGGCCCCATGGTCTGAAGTGGGAGGGGAACCATCCCCTGGTGGGCTGGTGTGCCCCCCATGGGCCTCCCCCTGCGCCTAGGGTTGGAAACCCTAGGGGTGGGGGGCGCCCCACTTGGCTTGGGGGGCAAGTCCCCCCCCCTTGGCCGCCGCCCCCCCTTGGAGATCCCATCTCCTAGGGCCGCCCCCCCCCTAGTGGCCCTATATATAGTGGGGGAGGGAGGGCAGCCGCACCAAGTCTCTGGCGCCTCCCTCTCCCCACGTAACACCTCTCTCTATCTCCTTGGAGCTTGGCAAAGCCCTGCTGAGATCACCGTTGCTTCCACCACCACGCCATCGTGCTGCTGGATCTCCATCAACCTCTCCTTCCCCTTGCTGGATCAAGAAGGAGGAGACGTCTTCCCAACCGTACGTGTGTTGAACGCGGAGGTGTCGTCCGTTCGGCGCTAGGTCATCGGTGATTTGGATCACGACGAGTATGACTCCATCAACCCCGTTCTCTTGAACGCTTCCGCTCGTGATCTACAAGGGTATGTAGATGCACTCCCCTCTCCCTCGTTTCTAGATGACTCCATAGATTGATCTTGGTGATGCATAGAAAATTTTAAAATTTTGCTACGTTCCCCAACAGTATGAACAGTTGAGATTCGTAGGATGACCTGGATGTATGTTCAAAACATTAAGGCTACCTTTCTGATACATCAAATGAGGCACACAATTCTCTGGGATTATCTGTTGAAAAACATAGTAATAACTTCATAGTTAGCAATGATGTAGTAGTTTTAGAAGTATGCAAAAGATGCACGGATGTCGTAATAGTAAAAAATCTTACCAGGGTATCCCCATGGTAGTTACCGTAGTTCAACACATGCACTAGTGGCACGTATTGACCATAATGTTGAGGAGTTTGATTGTAGATATTGTAATTCTCAATGTCGGTACAAAATCCGACCAGACGATTTTTCTCCTTGTAAGTTAATTCGGAGCCATCGGTGTAGTGGGTTTTGTCTACCATCTCCCACACATTCTTTGAAGAATGAAAATAAGCTGTCAATGAAAATAAGCTGTCAACTATTTTGAAATGAATAATATAAATTAGTTAATGATTAACTATGTTTGAGAAACTCACATAGCGGTAGAACTGGAGACGTATCAACAAGGACCCAAATGTCCATATTGTCTTGGTCGATGTCAGGATCACCAAGATCCATGGTGACAAGCATACCCTCATCAAAACCATACATCTTGCAAAATGCTTCCCAATTTTTGCAACCAAAATGGGTTACGCTCCCAGAATTATACAAATTTACTTCAAAATCCACATCATGATGAGTCCTTAGGTGAATTTTCTTTGTTTCATAATAATTTTCATGGTCTTCAAAATCCATCCTCTCCAAGACATAGCGTCTTGCATGGCATGGGATAAGCCATACTCGAATTGTAACAGATGAAAATTACACGTTGAAATAGTTTGAAGTCATGCTTAATTATGAAAAAACACTTGTCGTCGTTGTGTACCGTTTCAACTTCGAAGGTCTCCTCGAGCTTAATGCTGAAGCGCCGATCATTGTCCAAGTGAGACCTGTCGCACAAACCTCGATCATCGTGGCACCAGCCGCACTCCCCCGGGAGACTTTCGCCGTCCGATGACGACATTTCCTACGTTCATAATTCAAAACTACATCATCTCTTGCGTCCGATGACTTGTGCATTTTCAGCCAGGCCCAGTGGAGTTGGCCTAAAAACATTTCTTTCTTTAAGCCTGCTACATCCATCTCAAGTATTTATGGTCAAGGGTTAGCAGGGCCATCCAAATAAAATATGTGGTATGGGCTTTTTTAGTAGGTCATCCTACCAGATTAGGGTTTATCGATGACGAGCAACTGACATTAGTAATAACTATGAGTTGATATCACACTTCTATATGTATAACACAAGAGGCAGTTGATCCTACTTAATTAAGTACTAAGATACCCCGGCCCATGCATTAGTCGCAAGTACCCCATATGTCCTATTTTTAGCAAAGTCATGCTAAAATTCACGGAAAATTTCAGCATGACCTTTGCTGAAAATAGGACATATGGAGTACCCGAATTTTCCGGAATGGAAGTTAATCGACATTCCGGCAAACTCAAGGGCCTCTCGGGGTACCTGCAAAATCATTATCCCACCCCCGCCCCGCTGCAACCCCACAACACCCCACAATATCATCATGACACGATGGTCGGAGACAAAACCCCCCAATATCATCACGACACGATGGTCGGAGACAAAACCCAGCAATATATCTTCTAGCCATGAAACTCTACCATGATTCTCCTTTCTTCCCCTTTTTCACTTAAACCTGCAAACATGTAGGGAAAGCAATTAATACAAGGCACAAAAATGGCATGCTATGTAGCCTTAATGCTACAGAACATATGAAATACATGCCAGCAATATATATGATATAAACTCCAATAATTTTTTAATAAAAACAGTAGCTAAAAAAAGTAGCAAGCAAGCAATTCATTTGACTAACTATTTAAGTGTTCTGGACTCCAACAACCACTTTGCAGACAAGCAGGAAAGTGGTTCTTCATGGATAGCTGAAAGTGGTTCTTCCTTGAGGGATGTGTGATCTATGATGGTGTTGTCTTTTTGCTTAATTGGCTTTGCTTAATCCTATGAGGAGCACTGGATTGAAGCAACGACTCAGAACATGTCAACTGCCTGTGCAGGCATAAAGCATGTTGTTAGGATGGAGGTGGTGGAATCCACTTGTTGTCTGGCTAAGAGGTTGAAGTTGGCACTGATTAGTGTTGAAGTTGGCACTCTTTAAATTTAGAAAAGAAAAGGCACCACATAATATTGATGGACAGGGGAAAGCTTTGCAATTGCACCCACAAGTGTCAAGCACCAACTTAATAGCCACTCCTAATAAATCCTTCCCATGACAGTATGACGCTCACTCTCGGTTCGACACATAATATTATTCTCGCGCATTAGCTAAAATGGCTAAAACCGAATGCGATAATCCTAGTGTTCTCTTGTGGTGGTGGTGAGATGCCCATATCATGCATTGGTGGGCAACGATGATTAGATTAAACTGTAACCAGGCACATACTTACAGGTGTTTGCTAATATGAAAAAAGCAGTGGACCTTTGGGTACAAAGGAGTGGGCCTGAACGGTGCAAACAAAAAGAAACTGATAAAAAAGATGAGTGTTGTGTTCCCGGGGGTGGAAGAACATGACAGGGCCAGCCGACGATTAGTAACTCGATCAAAAAGTGATTATTACCCATGGAAATGGCACCAAATCCCTCCGGATCGTTAACAAGGGAGGATGCAGACAGGGGACTTCAATCAATCGAGCATCAGCAACACAGCGGCGTAACCAGATGGAATGGAATCGGGTTGGAAGGGCAACTAGCAAGCAACATGCAGAGCAGTAGTGTGGCGGCAGCAGAGAGCAGCATCAGCAGCGGGAAAGAGCAACGCCAAGGCAGCAGCAAGCAGCGGCCAAGCAGCGAACATCAACAGCAGTAGTAGTGCAGTCAGTAGAGCAACAACGGCAGCGGGGGCGGCGCGACAACAGTCAGCACGGGCGCGCGCAAGCGGCAACGGGCGGACGAGCACGGGCGAGGGATGGCCAGGGGCGCGCAGGAGGATGCGTGCCCAAGGGCAGGAGCAGCAGGGAGGGCGTGCGCCGGGGCACGGCAGAGGAGCCCGAGGGCATGGGCCGGCTGTGGGGTGAGCGCGAGGTCGACGGCGGCGGCTTACGGCGGCCTATGGAGGCGGATCGAAGGGGGGAACGGCTGAGGGACTCACCGCGGAGATCGTGGCAGGCTCGGTGAAGGCCGGGGTGGACCGGGGAGACGGTGGCGACCGCGAGATGGCGACGACTGGAGGAAGAAGGACTCCTCCTCCTAGTGCTCCGGCGGCGACTCCGGGGGCGGAGCGGGCGCGGGGGTCGCCGGCGGCGGTGGAGAGCGGGCGCGGGGGGTTTGCTCAGCGGCGGTGGAGAGCGAGAGCGGGCGAGGGGGAGGAGGGGGGTCGATCTGGCGAGAGGGAGGGTTAGCGAGGGGGGAAGGTTAGTAATGGCGCACCTCCTAGGGGTGCGCCATAAGTACTTTGATAGGAATGGCGCACCTTCCCCTGGTGCGCCATTACTAACTTTTTTTTGGATTTTTAGTTGCATCTAATATTTTTTTAGAAAATGACGATCAAATTTGAAAACATTTATGAATGTGAAAAAATATCATCAAATTTGTTATTTAAAAATATTTATGAATATGAAAAAATATCACCAAATTTGGTATTTTAAAATATCATCAAATTTGTTATTTGCAAATATCATCAATTTTTTTGGATTTTTAGTTGCATTCATTTGTGAATTGGTAAAACATTTGTGAATGTGAAAAAATATCATCAAATTTGAAAAAATATTCATGAATTCAAAAGGTGCCGATGAAATTTAAAAATATTCATCAGTTCAAAAAATATTAACAAATTTAATACTTTTTGTGAGTTAGAAATTCAATACCAGAATAAACACATAAATAAATATTCATGAGGACTAGAACAGAAAAAATATCATTACTAGTTTTGCAAAACAAAAAAAAATTGTTAGTAGTGGCGCACCTTGGTTGTGGTGCGCCATTACTAGTTTGAACTAGTAATGGCGCACTGTACCCTAATGCATCATTACTAGTTTTGGAAAGAAAAAAAATTAGTAATAGCGCACCGTGTGTGTGGTGCACCATTACTAGTTAAAACTATTAATGACGCACTGTGCGCTGGTGCGCCATTAATAGTTTTGAAAAAAAATTGCTAATAATGGCGCATCGTGTGTGTGGTGCGCCATTAGTAATGATGACACTAATGGCGCACCTGTATCTGGTGTGCCACTGCTATATAGCAGTGATGCACCATATACATGGTGCACCATTAATGTCTATATTGGCTATAGCCCTTCTCCTAGTAGTGTAATATCTTTTACGCTCAGACACCTTTGTCGGTACAACTATAAGTTGAGAAAACTGTCATGAACGAAGAAAATGTCAGAAAAAAAAACAAGGAAAGTAAATCTGATAACTCGAAAGAATAAGAAAGTAAGCATGCAATAAGAGAGGTACTATAATGAACATAGTATTACTTCCCCATTTTAAAATAAATGACTCGACTTTATACTAGTTTTAGTATAAATTAACAGCTAAATTGTTAAAAAAAACCAAAGAAAGAAAGGAATCACTATACGAGAGTGGACGATTTGCAGACGGGGGCATCTGCACCCTCTTTTTAAAAATGTACTTTTTACGTGTTTTGTAATGTTCAAAAATTCTTAAAAAAAATTATGCATACATGTTGGCAAAGGTATGTCCACGGCACAAAGTTTTGTGTAAAAAAGTATTTTTGTTTTGTCTCAGTAAAAAAGACAAATTTTACTGCTTCTAAATAGCGTTTCACGGCACAAAATTTTATCTTTTTTGCACAGGCTAAAAAAAAGTTGTTTTTCTGTGAAACTTTCTGCACACACATAGAATATGGAGATGTCCGCGCGTATCTTTTTTCAGATTTTTTTGACATTGCAAAATGTGTTTTTCAAAGTGGGTTCATATGTATCTGGATTCATCCATGCATTTCTCATCACTATAATAGCAACAAAAATGAAAATTAACAAACCATGGACATGGAGTTTCTAGTCGTGAGCTGAAATTCTCTCTCATGAACACTAAGCTCTAAAAACAGTAAAAAAACACATTTTGACAACAAACATTGACGAAATGTCTACATGCTCAGGGCAAAAAAATGATGCTCCAAAAAGACTACTTTTAAAAGCAATTCGGATCATGATTTTTCCCCAGAACATTAGGGATGTTTTTTCATCATGGAAATCTGCATGTGTGTAGATAATTTGTCAGTGTTTGTTGCCAAATAATTTCAGATTTTGTACTATTTTTTTAATTATACTGTTCATCATTGATGCATTTGAGCCCGCACGCAGAAGAAGATTTTCGCACAAACCACCAACTATCGAGGCTGATTTTTCACATAACGCCTACTATTTGGGTTGCACAAAATGTAATCTGTTGAGCTAGCTCTAATCCGTCATTTGACACCGTTGATACAATTCCTGATGAGTTGTCCGGTTTTAAGTGCACACGTGACAGAAAAAAGCCACACTAGTTGGCCAACCGAAGCTACCTATATCTCCCAAAGTAGTGGTCAAAAAGAGTAGAAAAAAAATCCAAATTAATAGTAGGTACATGTATGCTTGAAATGTTTTGAATTTTAACCAATTTTTTATTGAGCCAACTAAACCACCAACATCTCCCAAATATATTATCTTTAGCCAAATAAGTTTTTAAAACTAAGGTGCATATATGATTTAATAAAAAAATAAACATTGCATTTGAGCCAAAAAATTGAATGAGAAACTAAAACTGCAATGGTTTTAGCTGATCTGGCGGCACGACAGCGTAAATCCAGCCGCACATGCAGTCGACTAAAAGGGCAACAACCGCTCGATTCCATGGTCGTGCGAAATTGGCTGCACTTGTCTTCTGTGGAGCAGTTTCGCGGAACAAATTGTTTGAAACAGCTGCCAAAATTGCATTTACACTCATTCACTCAGTTTACCTCTGTTCTGTACAGCTTTAATGCGAGGAATTTTTTGATAAATCAAAAGAATAAAGGAAGCACAACCTAGAGAGCTAATGGACAAACTGTACAGATTAACAGCTAAATACAACCCCCAAACAAATGAATGAAATCACTACATGACTACAAGAACTAACACATCAGGATATACACTTTACAGGTAACGGCGAAGAAACTGCTCCAGAGTAAAGAGCCTTAAGTACAGAAATGAACTTCAAAAGAGTTTCTTCAGAAAACCACCTCAGTTTCCATGTATGTACTGTGTAATTTTCATCTGCTTGCTTGTTCTGCGAATTTCCAGTGCTGCTGTTAAATCTTCCTTCGTTTATGTGTTTGTGCAAGATTAATGTCAAGCATTCCTTGTCGTGCTGATCCACAACCTAAGTATAGGAAATGCAGTAGGAAAATTTAGAAATTGTCAACAAAACGATATCAACTCTTTTAGTATGATGAAGCAATATATTTAGCTCGTTTTAAATCACAGCTCAGTAAAATAAGAGGGGATTGCCCTTTAGAAATATCGAGTATAAGAACAATAAGATGATAAGTACTCTGTACAATAAAAATACAAGTTTAGAGACAAGGATCAGACCTGTGTGCGAGAATACACAGAGCCACACTTATGCATATTCCACAATTGACAAGAATATAACAAATATCCCCTTATGGGCAAGGGAACTATCTCAGAGCGAACTATTTTATGAAAAGAACATTGTTGCAATGCAAAGTAACCTAGATAAATTGGAAATCTTAGAGGTCAAACACAACTTACCACTTCCTTAATACTGTTGATAGAACAGCATTCATCGAGAGAGAAATATGGAGGGTGTGAATCATCAGGAAAGCAACCAAACTGATGTAGGTTCTCAATGCACACACATATTGATCCTTCAGTAACAACAAGGGATCGAATAACCAGGGATTCCTCTGCAAAACAGAAATGGACATTAATTCAGCAATTTCTAAGTAAAAGAACTACCATATGCCATGTCATGCCAGATGTGGCATCGTCAATATTTGGTGATGATGCATGTCACTATCAGATCGTTTACAGGATTTAACAAAATGGACCCAATTAAAGCCAGAAGGAATTTATGCACCTGGGTGCTGAAATTGAAAAAATGGGTAAACATCTAAATATTCATGTAAAGAATTGGGGATGAAAAATGGAAATTGCCTTGCAAACATCTAACCATGAAGAATTAAACAAGGTACCCTTAGGTTTCTTAAAGATCAAATTACATGACCACCCAGCAGACATACTATGTAGTTATCTACCTTGCAAACTAACATAACATATGCATATGCCAAAGTCCAAGTAATCATCATGACGACTTCAGCTCAATGGCAGCATGTTGTGTCATGATGGGCTTGAGTCTTTGATCAATTAATCCCCAGCTCTCTCACCATAGGACTGAGTGCACTGTACTCGAACTAGAGATGATGCTACAGAACAAAGTTTAACACTTCGATGTTGAATCATTGATACTGAGCAAGAAATTGTGTGCATTCTGGACAAAACATCATAATGATTGCCCAGGATAAAGCTTGTGGGCTCATTGCTCTAGTTATCATATGTCCAAACGAGATTTTGGACAGTAAGCATAAAAAATATTCATTTAGAAACAAAATGGCTTAAATAGTGTTACTCAACTTACCATAATACAGATGATAAAAAGCAACATGTTTTCTTTCGCAAGGATAAGATGTGTATCAATCCTACTCTACTTTGTCAGGCTTTAAGGGAGAAAGCCAAGACTCAGCCAAGTAAGTAACATCATAAGAACTCAAAAGGTGAAGAAAGTTTTAGTCTAGATCCCATAGACAAATAGGGGTTATTTTCACCACTCAAAGAACAGTACCTTCAGCATCATTCTTCCAAAACATCAACATGGAGTAGAGAAATATCCCCATCTTCAAACTTGCACATATACATTTCTCGAGCAATTTAACTTGGATCTTCTCCCAACTGCGATTTAAATTATAGGAGAGAGTGTAATCAGAAAATGAAATAGAAGGCACAATAAACACACACAAAATCCTTTCTTTGTTTATCTAAAAGAGAAGGCCTTTGCTCACGGAGAAAACATAAAGCTAAATAGACAAACCTTTGCAAAGATACCCCGCTGGTTAACTGTGGAAAGCTGAACAGATTCAAGAGCCAAAGTACATCTTGCGCTTCCTTGGAAGTACGTGTCAAGAATAGATGAGCTGTATGATCTGCCATGTGTACCCTGCGATACGACAAAACAAAAGTAAGCCTCAGATAAGCCAAAAAAAAACCACTTATGATTGATATGCTAATAGACCTTAGTGCTTGTAGACCCAGCCCAGTCAAAACTTTTTCCAGATCTTCAAGCCTATAGCACCCCAAAACTCTTGGCATAATTTCTGTAAATTAATCAGTGTGTAAGAACTATTAATACAGTTTTAGAATAGAAACATGAGAAAATAAATTTCCGTACAACAATAAAAATGTAAAATTCCAGTTGCGATAGTCTTATAACTGTCTAACAGAGACAAAAGAGAACCAAGAGAAAGGCTTTGGAAGAAAAGAAAACAATGTGTAGAAAACTAACCTTGTTCATCTTGCTCCATATCAACTAGCAGAACATACAATTTATTCTGAGAACTTCTCAACAAGGCTACTTCTCTACAATAAGTAACAATACACTAGTCAGGTACAGTACCTAAAAAAATATCGCATGCAGACAGGCTTTCAGAACTGCTGTTAAGTTCAACAGAAGTTAAGAGAGCATTTACTGGGAATGGTAGAGGATTAAATGCTATACAAGAAGGTACTTAGAATTAAAAAATCCAACAAAATGTCCTGTTCAAAGGGCTCTTATTGATAACTACTTATTGTGCATTTAAGTACTTTGAAGTCTGAATCATGAGATATATTACTGGACATTTACGCATTTTATGTTCTATGCAAATGCCATCAACATCGGTGAAGACGGTGGTGGAGCCAAGGATTCAGGTCCCCATATCTTGGATTCAATTTCATTAGAAGTTTGGCCTAAAAAAGTTGGTTTGTAGACCCCCATACTGCACAAGGCCTCGACAGTCTCTCATCATTCGCCTACGGGTACAAATCATGGACTCCTGCATACCGTCTCTAACATGTCAAATTGTTACTTGATTAAAGTAACGAAAATTAAGTAGACCCAACACATACAGCCCTGTCATGTGTTGCATGACCATGGTGTTTTCATATACTTTGAATACATTCATCATCAATTAGAAAAATCTTGAGCTTCAATTTTCTCTAAGAAAGCACATGAATAAAAAATGTAATAGATATAGTTATGATTTTGAATATAATTGCATTCGCTACTCCAAAGCACTAATGGTCAGCAATTACCTGACTAACAGGTTAAGGCAGTTCTATTCTGCTAACTTTAACCGTCAGTGCATGTTTTGTTGTGCTGCATGGTGTTTAGTTTGAAAAACAAACTAGAAAAACAGAGGCAAATAAGTAACCATATTAGTCTGATATGCTGCAGCTAGTCCTTAATTTGCGAACTTACAGAAAAAGAAGTAATACGTACTTGTACTGATAATCTTTGGTTCTACAAAATGTACTTCGATAGTCAGCGACTCGTTCATTCAGATTCAATAGCTGTTCATCATCAATTTCTAGTCTCTACTCTCTACACATGTCAAATATAGGTAAAACAACTCTAACCTTTGAATTAAATCGCTTCCATCTTGAAATATGTATCCACAACGAGCTCCTTGTTCACATATTTCGGACTCTTCAACATTAGCAACTTCCAAATTGAAGAAATCCTCTATAAGCTTGTACTTATCCCTATCAGTGTTGCAAGTAACTGAATTGGCATCAATCGACAAGTTATTCTTGTGCAAGATACTTGAATAGTGTTTTTTTGAGCTTTGATCCTTGCAAATAGTACTTCCGCTTAGGTCGTAGTTCAGATGACCATTTGCACCCACTGAAACCCCCTCATCCAACTTATCTTCATTAGCCTCTGGAAATTCTAGTTTAGTGCCATTACGGTTCTTAAAAATAGGAAATATCTTCCTCTTAACCTTTTGCTTGCCATTTTGTCTAATCAGATGGCCACCTGAATCTTGATCTAGATGTCCATTCCTCTGGTTACTTTCATCTGGCTCCTTAATACCAAACTCTATGGCATCTGTAAAAGTTGGGTCATCTTCTGCCGAACAGTCAGACAATTTTTCCTCTTGTGAGAAAAACTCCATCCCATCCATTTCCTCATGATCAATATCTGCATAAGGAAATGAAGCAATCTGACCATTCAGGGCTAGTTCCCTTTTTGTCTGAATTGCTACGCAATCATCTTCTGAATTGCACGAACATAAATCACCTGAAGAGTCATCACTGCAGCTGCTACCACTACCAAGAGAACCAACACATTGGAAATCTCCTGAACTCTGCAAAAACTCTTCCTCCAGAAAAAGTCTTCGACGTAGGATGTCTTCCTTGTATTGTGGGGGTGACTGTGGACTAGGGTATGCAAAGGATGGACTTGGTTCTATCAACTTGCTTGTTGTGTTAGAGGGTGTTCCGTTCGTATGCAAAAAAATTGCACCACCTTCCACATCAGAAAAAGAATCTGGATGTGAAGTGCCCACAAATTCTAGTGGAGGAAGCTGTACGGCAGAATTCAAGTGTACCCTTACATGAGTTTGGTCAGCATTCACTTCGTTCAAGGATCCTGCAGTGAAGCCATTAGCGCCATTGCATGCATCATCTGTGGAAGACAATTTAGACTCCAAAAGGTTTGAGCTGCTTCCACCTTCTGATGTCTTTGCCAGGTCTGTGACGCTCTTGGAGCTCTCTATGTTCAATTTTTCTCTTCTGTTTTGTTTGTTCTGACTTCCATTTCTGTTAGTGAAATCAACATAAAGGCTGTCACCATCTGTGCTCTCTGTATTTTCATCCATCCACTCCTTAAATTCACGCAGCCAGTCAGTCGATCTTTCTTTCTTCATCAACTCTGCTGTGCTTATCAAAGAAGTAATTTTTACGTCATTATCAGCAACGGCAACTTCATCCTTCTTAGAACTAGCACTATCACGGGGGCTGGACTGCTGGTCCACACCTTCATCACAAGGACTTCTCTCTTCCTCCAGAATACAGGCAAGTCGGGAAATCTTTTTCTAATATAAGTGGAAAGCAGAATGTCATTAAAATAGTCATACACGGTCACATTCAGCCGCGTTCAGGATACAACTGCAGGATGCCAAACTTCTGTAAAATTATTTCAGTTTTGCTAAGATATATTGATGGTTTTATAGTGCATTTATAGAAACTAAGATGTCATATATGGGAGCACCTAGGCTGAACCAAGCAAAAAAAGGAATCCTGACAACATACAGAAATAATGCTCCTGCATCACACATGAAAATAATGTATATCCAAGGGGGGAAATGAAGCCTAATACCAATTCACTAAGCAGATGCATTGACTTACCTATCCTCCAGGGAATAATAAAATCAAAAGTGTTAACTGAGGAAGCTTATAATTGGTGTGACATGCTGATATATAATAGATCAGACTATTAGCAGTCGGTAAAAGAGATGCATACCATCATGGAATTTGAAGTGTATTCATCCTCATGATCATCTTTTGCAGGGAAATAAAATCCATAGCCAGCAGGTTGTTTTTGTCTGCTTCCAAACAGTACTTGCTTTTCCCAGTATTCTTGTGTGTTCATGCCTTTATCATCTAACTTTAACTGAGGCAGAAAAATCATGGAACAGAATATTCATGTTACTCCAATACTGTGGAAGAGACTTATAATAAACAAGACTATGGACAACCAAAATAGTTTAACATGCTTGAGCTAAAGCACTTACATTTTCTGAATTATGGAAAAAACTAAAAACACGTGCTCGATACCAACGAGCACAGCAGATTGGATTGCCTTCCAACCATACGTTCTGTAGCAAAGAAAAGCTGCCAAGAATTTCCAACTCTGAGAAATTTGATATGATGTTGTAAGAAAGATCAAGGCCCACAAGCGACGTGAGATTTTCAATCCCATGTATAGTAGTTAAAGCATTGTTTCTAAGTACTAGTTTACCAATCCGACTGAAAACCTGCACAAAGGTAACATGTAATCAGACAACAAAAGTAATGTCAAGAAGCTTGTTTACTATTTTAAACTGAACTGTGAAGGAAGTTAAACCTCACTCAAGGATGATATAGAGCGCAAATGATTAAATCCAAGGTCCAGATTTCGCAACTTTGTACATTTCCGCAGATTATCCACCTTTGCAAATCGGTTCCGACTAAGATCAAGGGTTTCAACCGCAGGTAACAATTGCAATGACTCGTCCATGAGTACAAGATCATTAGAAGCACAAGAGACATACGAAAGCCGAATCCATACAGGAGAGTCCTTGATATCCATCACTCTACTCACAAATATATGCCTAAGAGCATCCTGCGGTAGCACAAAAATTAACTGTTATGAATCTGGTAACATCGCAATATTTCGTACAAGTGCTTGGAAAGGAAGCATAAATTTCAATAACTGCTCAATGAATACAAAGACATATGCATCACTTTTTGCTGCTAGCTGAGCTTTTGGTTGCATGCCATGATACGAATAGAGAGAAGATGTAGCACACCCGATCAACCTGCGGCCATCACATCAGGAACCAATACCGAAGTTCTCAAGCTACAACCCTCAATAATAATTCTGCCGTCCATCGGCCAACAAAGAACATTATTTAAAACAGAATAACAGATGCCGGATGACATGTCATGATTGGCAATGCAAGCACATGGGAGTAAGGTAAATCTGGTGTACTTATAATTAAGTAGTCCATGGGCCAACAAAAGAACTATGTTTAAAATAGAATAGCAGGTGCCACATTAAATCTTTATTAGTTCCAGATATCACTATTAATCCACCAAACATCTAAGGTTCTAGCTCAGAGGGAGCGATAATGTCCATAAGAGTTTCCGTCAGAATTTGGAAAACAAAGTACATGAGGTGCATAAAGCAACATTTCCAGCTGCATACAAGTACAGACATGACAATCTATCAGGAATCCACATGGCTGGGCATCTTTTTAATCTCACGGAATGACTAATTATATCAGGGGATAAATGCAGCATGTGCGAAAGACATAACCATTAGATAGCACTATGGTGATGTTGATCATGTGCTACAACAATTGCGTTACAGCAACATTGCAAGATGCCACAGTTGGTCTACTTCAGACAAGATAAATGGCGCAGACTAAATTGGTAAATTTGCATCGAAGTTGCAAGAGCAATACTCAGTGAAATCTAAATATAACCAACAAGATTCCATTAAACCCCACCAAAAAGACTGTAAACATCAGTAAACACAGAAGTTTCACACTAGAAAGGCATCTTAACACTACGAGAACAGCATACCACCAAAAATATTGTCAGGAACCTAATGAGTAAATAGAACATAATTAATGCATGCAGCGGACCAGATTGGATCCTAGGAACATAGTATTAACTATGGACCATACCAAACTACTGCAGCAAGTGGGCTGAAACTAAACCCCCCTTTGCTGGCTGTAGATGAACCAAACAGCGAACAATAATCATGATTCACAGCTCAGCTTAGCTCATAGACTCATAGTTTAGTAGGGGGTCATAATTAGCTGAATTGTCACCAGCGACAAATTACGTTAGCTGTATATGGCCAGAATTACGGGGAAACATGACAGAATCGCACCGTGGAGTTGTGGCAGACGAGCCTCTCGAGCGTGTGGCGGAGGTCGAGCAGTCCCCTGGCGGCGGAGGTGGAGAGGTCGCAGCCCCGCAGCTCGAGCACGCGGAGGCGCGCGAACGGCAGGAGCGAGAGCGGCGCCGGGTCGCGCCCCGGCCCCGCGGCGACGACCTTGAGCGAGGTGAGGAGGCGGAGGATCCGGCGGAGCTGCTCGAGCGCGCGGTGGTCCCCGAGGTCGGCGACGTAGGCGCGGAGGTAGTCGACGGGCGCCCCCGCGCCGACGGCCTCCAGCTCGCGCAGCGCCTCGAGGCGGGAGGCGACGTAGTGGAGGCCGACGGGGTGGAGGCGCAGGGTGAAGGAGCCGTCGAGCAGCTCGCCCGCGTGGCTGGCCACGAAGCGGACGAGCAGGTCGAGGTAGCGGTCGCCGGTGACCGGCGGCGCGGCCCCGGAGCGCGGGGTCGCCATTGGGATCCGGCTAGGGTTCGGGGGCGGGCCGCATCGGCGGAGGGGGGTGGGGGGTGGGGGTGGGGGGAGAAGGGACGGCGGGGCCGGCGGGCCGGCGGGCGGGCGGGGGAGAGGAAACGGACACGGGCGCGGCGCGGCGCGGCTGGCTGCTATGATTGAGGGACACGCACGCACGCGGGTGGGGGAGGGAACGGAAGGCGACGGGGTGCGAATGCGCAGCGCGACGCAACTGCAAATTGTATCGCCGGTTTCGCTTTGGCTTCGGCAGATTCCTTTTTCTTTGAGAGAAGGTCCTGTTTGTTTAAGCTAGACTATAGAGTACTGGAAACTGACGGGATCGCCTGGCCTGGGTACTCCACTGTGCAGCTGTCGTGCTGCCGCGTGACTTTGCATGCTCCTTCACCGTGCGCTGGTGTGTGTCCAACGATTTGTGTTAATCTATACTAGCACATACGCCCGTGCGTTGCAACGGAAAAAATTAATGTTTTGTGCAAGTATAATGTCCCATAGCACCGGATTCACTATGAAAAAACGCTCCTTCTACAAAATGAACATAAAAAATACGATGCAATTTAGCCGTGTTCATATTTTCTTTGTTGGGCATAATCTCCCACTGATTCCATCTAAGTATAATCCTTCCTTTAGTTACCGTGACGTCCTCATCCGTTTTAGTCGGGAATCAAATCCTTCCTTCTCTAATTTAATATCCCCAACACATTGAAGCATGCATAGCCTTCTTTTTAACTATCTTACTTTTTTACCTCAAGTTCTTCCTTTAATTAGCCTCATCTATTTGAAAATTCTATTTATTAAGACCACAATCTTTCTTTCAATTAGTCCACCAGTTTATCCATAGTCTTTTTTTTAATTAACCACATCCATTTAAATATTTTATTTAAGTCCACAATTCTTTCTTTAATTAGCTCATTCGCTTAAACACGAGGACTGCCACTCATATATTTAGAGCGAGTTGGGATTTAGTAAATATGAATGGCGCATAGGTTGTTGCATCGAAGATTCAAACAGGAGGTCCTGTTTAAATTCCCATAATGTTAATTTATTTTGACCTAATTATTTTTCGCGGACTCTATGAAGCCCATAAAAGGCCCATCAAAATGAAAAGGACTGAACCAAACCAAGAATATCTATTCCCTTTAATAGTTGAACTGAACCAAACCAATAATACTTATTCCCTTTAATAGTAGGTATAGATATAAGCATGATTATATCATCTACTCCCTCCGTTCCTAAATATTTGTCTTTCTAGAGATTTCAAATGGTTACCACATACGGATGTATATAGACATATTTTAGAGTGTAGATTCACTCATTTTGCTTCATATGTAGTCACTTGTTGAAATCTCTATAAAGACAAATATTTAAGAACGGAGGGAATACTATCACTAAATGGAAATAGCCAACAATGGCACATCAACCACGACAAACGCCTTCAACAAAAGACTACAACTAATCTACAACTAAATTGCCAATCTTCCACGGCAAACGCCTTCAACAAAAGACTACACACTCTCCTGGCGTCGCTGAGTCAGGACTGTGTAGACCTGAATAATTAATCATGAATGACTGATCCAATCAAGTCCAGGAAATAAACATAAAAATAATGCCTTGAACAAATAGACGGCGCAAAGCTTGTTGTGGATGCCGGATTGCAGATTTTCATCATCGTGATGAAGTATGTTCCGGTCGCCATCTTGATGATAGATCTTCTTATAGCTGCTCCATCCTGGTGCCCTCCGGAGATAGATGGCGTAGTCTACCATTGGTACCCCTCACGATCATGCACCGACTAGGCCAAAATCATCTTCTATTCAAACTAAATTAGTAGTTCTCCACCTATACGGCCACACCATTGGAATCACGTGTGGGCACTGGGCATATCATCTATATGGCCACACCATTGGATCAAAGCCTCGTCGCTATATCGCCACACAAAGGTCACACACGATGGAGTCATCTCTGTGGCAGCAAGGGGAATAACCCCCTGATGGGCGTTGGGGCTGACCGAGTCGGCAAGCATCCATGTTTGAAATGTGACCTGACCATGGTAGTTCCTATCAGGGGGCACTCACACCGCACGGTAGCCCCGCGTAGACTTGTTGGTTTGGAAACATACAAACTTGTACAACATCATGTAAATTACTACATGACAAGCTTTATGACATTTCCAATAAGGTTTGACTTCTCCCACCACGTAATGTCAGCCAGGCAATGGACACGTTGTACAATGAGTTGTCATTGATGTCGTCTTGCGACCATCATGTAACGTCATAACATGTACATATTAGACTTTATTAACGATGATGACAAAAATTAGGTCATATCTGATAGTAGATAAGGTTGACTTATGTGGTTTCTATTACGTGACAATAAAACTTTAGCGTGCAATGAGTTGTCGTTGGTATCGTCCTTGCATTTCTCTCGTGTCGCATCATCAGGTAGCGTCATAACCGGCAAATGGAAAACTTTACCAACTATGACAAATTTTAGATCATCTCCAATAGTAGGGAAGGCTGACTTCTTCTAGGCCTCCTACCCCATCTAGAGGAGATAATGAAATTTTGTTTGTGCAATGAGTTGCCCTTCATGTCATATCTTGTGATTTTTCAGGGGCACATCATCATGCAACTTTGTGACCTATTTACATGACAAACTTTAACAAGAATGATGGTATACTTTGGATCATGTTCAATGGTTAAGAGTGTGACTTATTTTCAACCTCCCACATAATATAGAGAAGATAATAAAACATTGGTGTATAATGAGTTGTTTGTTGATCGTCTCTTGCAGCTGATACCATGACGATGCGTGACTTAATTAGAGTAAGTTTCACTTATTACCTCTAGTTCTGACATTTGTGACAACAAGTTTTACTCCATTTGAAAAGTTTGCCACATATTACCCCCTTCGTTTCTTTTTACTCCCCGTATAAGATTTGTTTAAAGTCAAACTACGCAAAGTTTGACCAAACTTATATTAAAAAATATCAACATTTACAATACTAACATTATGTAGTATGAAAATTAATTTCATAATGCACCTAATGATATTGATTTCATATTGTGAATGTTGATTTTTTTTCCTATGAAAATGGTCAAACCTTATGAGGTTTGACTTCAAATAAATTTTATATGTAGACTAAAGAGAAATGGAGGGGTTACCTTTTAACAAATGACATAGCATAGTTTTTGTTGGAAATATGCCCTAGAGGCAATAATAAATTGATTATTATTATTATATTTCCTTGTTCATGATAATCGTTTATTATCCATGCTAGAATTGTATTGATAGGAAACTCAGATACATGTGTGGATACATAGACAACACCATGTCCCTAGTAAGCCTCTAGTTGACTAGCTCGTTGATCAATAGATGGTTACGGTTTCCTGACCATGGACATTGGATGTCGTTGATAACGGGATCACATCATTGGGAGAATGATGTGATGGACAAGACCAAATTCTAAGCCTAGCACAAAGATCGTGTAATTCGTATGCTAAAGCTTTTCTAATGTCAAGTATCATTTCCTTAGACCATGAGATTGTGCAACTCCCGGATACCGTAGGAGTGCTTTGGGTGTGCCAAACGTCACAACGTAACTAGGTGGCTATAAAGGTACACTACAGGTATCTCCGAAAGTGTCTGTTGGGTTGGCATGAATCGAGACTGGGATTTGTCACTCCGTGTAAACGGAGAGGTATCTCTGGGCCCACTCGGTAGGACATCATCATAATGTGCACAATGTGACCAAGGAGTTGATCACGGGATGATGTGTTACGGAACGAGTAAAGAGACTTGCCAGTAACGAGATTGAACAAGGTATCTAGATACCGACGATCGAATCTCGGGAAAGTATCATACCGCTAGACAAAGGGAATTGTATACGGGATTGATTAAGTCCTTGACATCGTGGTTCATCCGATGAGATCATCGTGGAACATGTGGGAGCCAACATGGGTATCCAGATCCCGCTGTTGGTTATTGACCGGAGGACGTCTCGGTCATGTCTGCATGGTTCCCGAACCCGTAGGGTCTACACACTTAAGGTTCGATGACGCTAGGGTTATAAAGGAAGTTTGTATATGGTTATCGAATGTTGTTCGGAGTCCCGGATGAGATCTCGGACGTCACGAGGAGTTCCGAAATGGTCCGGAGGTAAAGATTTATATATGGGAAGTCATGTTTTGGTCACCGGAAAAATTTTGGGTTTTATCAGTAACGTACCGGGACCACCGGGAGGGTCCCGGGGGTCCACCAAGTGGGGCCACCAGCCCCGGAGGGCTGCATGGGCCAAGTGTGGGAGGGGACCAGCCCCAGGTGGGCTGGTGCGCCCCCCCACCAAGGCCCAAGGCGCAAGGGAGAGTGGAAGGGGGCAAACCCTAGGCTCAGATGGGCCTAAGGCCCACCTAGTGGTGCGCCTCCCTCTCTCCCCCTCTTGGCCGCCCCCTCAAACCCTTCTAGGGCTGCCGCCCCTCTAGGGGTGGGAACCCTAGAGGGGCGCACCCTCCTCCCCTCCTCCTATAAATAGTTGAGGTTTGGGGCTGCCCAACACATGACGATTTGATCTCTTCTTGGCACAGCCCTACCCCTCTCTCCTCCTCGTCTCTTGCGGTGCTTGGCGAAGCCCTGCTGGAGTACCACGCTCCTCCACCATCACCACGCCGTTGTGCTGCTGCTGGATGGAGTCTTCCTCAACCTCTCCCTCTCTCCTTGCTGGATCAAGGCATGGGAGACGTCGTCGGGCTGTACGTGTGTTGAACGCGGAGGTGACGTCTGTTCGGCACTAGGATCTCCGGTGATTTGGATCACGATGAGTACGACTCCTTCAACCCCGTTCTCTTGAACGCTTCCGCATAACGATCTACAAGGGTATGTAGATGCACTCTCCTTCCCTTCGTTGCTAGTTTCTCCATAGATAGATCTTGGTGACACGTAGGAAAATTTTGAATTTCTGCTACGTTCCCCAACAGTGGCATCATGAGCTAGGTCTATTGCGTAGATTCTATGCACGAGTAGAACACAAAGTAGTTGTGGGCGTTGATTTTGTTCAATATGCTTACCGTTACTAGTCCAATCTTGATTCGGCAGCATTGTGGGATGAAGCGGCCTGGACCGACCTTACACGTACTCTTACGTGAGACTGGTTCCACCGACTGACATGCACTAGTTGCATAAGGTGGCTAGCGGGTGTTTGTCTCTCCCACTTTAGTCGGATCGGATTCGATGAAAAGGGTCCTTATGAAGGGTAAATAGCAATTGGCATATCACGTTGTGGTTTTTGCGTAGGTAAGAAACGTTCTTGCTAGAAACCCATAGCAGCCACGTAAAATATGCAAACAACAATTAGAGGACGTCTAACTTGTTTTTGCAGGGTATGCTATGTGATGTGATATGGCCAAGAAGAATGTGATGAATGATATGTGATGTATGAGATTGATCATGTTCTTGTAATAGGAATCACGACTTGCATGTCGATGAGTATGACAACCGGTAGGAGCCATAGGAGTTGTCTTTATTAATTGTATGACCTGCGTGTCATTGAACAACGCCATGTAATTACTTTACTTTATCGCTAACCGGTAGCCATAGTAGTAGAAGTAATAGTTGGCGAGCAACTTCATGGAGACACGATGATGGAGATAATGATGATGGAGATCATGGTGTCATGCCGGTGACAAGATGATCATGGAGCCCCAAGATGGAGATCAAAGGAGCTATATGATATTGGCCATATCATGTCACTATTATTTGATTGCATGTGATGTTTATCATGTTTTTGCATCTTGTTTACTTAGAACGACGGTAGTAAATAAGATGATCCCTCATAATAATTTCAAGAAGGTGTTCCCCCTAACTGTGCACCATTGCGACAGTTCGTTGTTTCGAAGCACCACATGATGATCGGGTGTGATAGATTCTAACGTTCACATACAATGGGTGTAAGACAGATTTACACACGCGAAACACTTAGATTGACTTGACGAGCCTAGCATGTACAGACATGGCCTCGGAACACAAGAGACCGAAAGGTCGAGCATGAGTCGTATGGTAGATATGATCAACATGAAGATGTTCACCGATGATGACTAGTCCGTCTCACGTGATGATCGGACACGGCCTAGTTGACTCGGATCATGTAATCACTTAGATGACTAGAGGGATGTCTATCTGAGTGGGAGTTCATAAGATGAACTTAATTATCCTGAACATAGTCAAAAGGTCTTCGCAAATTATGTCGTAGCTCGCGCTTTAGTTCTACTGTTTAGATATGTTCCTAGAGTAAATTTAGTTGAAAGTTGATAGTAGCAATTATGCGGACTAGGTCTGTAAACTGAGGATTGCCCTCATTGCTTCATAGAAGGCTTATGTCCTTAATGCACCGCTCAGTGTGCTGAACCTCGAACGTCATCTGTGGATGTTGCGAACATCTGACATACACATTTTGATAACTACGTGATAGTTCAGTTAAACGGTTTAGAATTGAGGCACCGAAAATGTTTTTGAAACATCGCGAAACATATGAGATGTTTCGAGGGCTGAAATTGGGATTTCAGGCTCGTGCCCACATCAAGAGGTATAAGACCTCCAACGATTTTCTTAGCCCACAAACTAAGGGAGAAAAGCTCAATTGTTGAGCTTGTGCTCAGATTTTTTGAGTACAACAATCATTTGAATCGAGTGGGAGTTGATCTTCCAAATGAGATATTGATGTTTCTCCGAAGTCATTACCACCAAGCTACTAGAGCTTTGTGATGAACTATAATGTATCAGGGACATATATGATGATCCTTGAGATATTCGTGATGTTTGACACCACAAAAGTAGAAATCAAGAAGGAGCATCAATTGTTAATGGTTCGTGAAACCACTAGTTTCAAGAAGGGCAAGGGCAAGAAAGGGATACTTCATGGAACAACAAATCAGTTGCTGTTCTAGTGAAGAAACCCAAAGTTGAACCCAAGCCCAAGACTAAGTGCTTCTGTAATAAATGGAACAACCACTAGAGCAGAATTACCCTAGATACTTGGTAGATGAGAAGGCTGGCAAAGTCGATAGAAGTATATTGGATATACATTGTGTTAATGTGTACTTTACTAGTACTCCTAGTAGCACCAGGGTATTAGATACCGGTTCGGTTGCTAAGTGTTAGTAACTCGAAATAAAAGCTACGGAATAAACGGAGACTAGCTAAAGGTGAGATGACGATATGTGTTGGAAGTATTTCCAAGGTTGATCAAATATTGTACGCTCCCTCTACCATCGAGATTGGTGTTTGCGTTGAGCATAGACATGATTGGATTATGTCTATCGCAATACGGTTATTCATTTAAGGAGAATAATGGTTACTCTGTTTATTTGAATAATACCTTCAATGGTCTTACACCTAAAATGAATGGTTTATTGAATCTCGATCGTAGTGATACACATGTTCATGCCAAGAGATAGTAATGATAGTACCACCTACTTGTGGCACTGCCACGTAAGTCATATCGGTATAAAACGCATGAAGAAGCTCCATGTTGATGGATCTTTGGGCTCACTCGTTTTTGAAAAGTTTGAGATATGCGAACCATGTCTATTGGTGTATATGCATGAAGAAACTCCATGCAAATGGACCGTTTGGACTCACTTGATTTTGAATCACTTGAGACATGCAAATCGTACCACATGGGCAAGATGACTGAAAGCCTCGTTTTCAGTAAAATGGAACTAGAAAGCAACTTGTTGGAAGTAATACATTTTGATGTGTGCAGTCCAATGAGTGCTGAGGCATGTAGTGGATATCGTTATGTTCTTACTTCATAGATGATTTGAGTAGATGTTGAGTATATTTACTTGATGAATCACGAGTCTGAATTATTGAAAGGTTCAAGTAATTTCAGGGTGAAGTTGAAAGATCGTCGTGACAAGAGGATAAAATATCTATGATATGATCATAGAGATGAATATCTGAATTACGAGTTTGGCACAGAATTAAGACATTGTGGAAATTGTTTCACAACTAATACAGCCTGGAACACCATAGTGTGATGGTGTGTCCGAACATCATAACTGCACCCTATTGGATATGATGCATACCATGATGTCTCTTATCGAATTACCACGATAGTTTATGGGTTAGGCATTAGAGACAACCACATTCACTTTAAATAGGGCACCACGTAATTCCGATGAGATGACACCGTATGAACTATGGTTTAGAGAAACCTAAGCTGTCATTTCTTAAAAGTTTGGGGCTGCGACGCTTATGTGAAAAAGTTTCAGGCTGATAAGCTCGAACCCAAAGCGGATAAATGCATCTTCATAGGACACCCAAAACAGTTGGGTATACCTCCTGTCTCAGATCCGAAAGCAATAAGGGATTGTTTCTAGAATCGGGTCCTTTCTCGAGGAAAAGTTTCTCTCGAAAGAATTGAGTGGGAGGATGGTGGAGACTTGATGAGGTTATTGAACCGTCTCTTCAACTAGTGTGTGGCAGGGCACAGGAAGTTGTTCCTGTGGCACCTACACCAATTGAAGTGGAAGCTTATGATAGTGATCATGAAACTTCAGATCAAGTCACTACCAAACCTCGTGGGATGACAAGGATGCGTACTACTTCAGAGTGGTACGTAATCCTGTCTTGGAAGTCATGTTGCTAGACAACAATGAACCTACAAGCCATGGAGAAGCGATGGTGGGCCCGGATTCCGATAAATGGCTCGAGGCCATAAAATCCGAGAGAGGATCCATGTATGAAAACAAAGTGTAGACTTTGGCAGAACAGCTCGATGGTCGTAAGGCTATTGAGTACAGATGGATTTTAAAAGGAAGACGGACAATGATGGTAAGTATCACCATTAAGAAAGCTCGACTTGTCGTTAAGATTTTTTCCGACAAGTTCAAGGAGTTGACTATGATGAGACTTTCTCACTCGTAGCGATGCTAAGAGTCTGTTGGAATTATATTAGCGATTACTACATTATTTATGAAATCTTGCAGATAGGATGTCAAAACATTGTTTCCTCGACGATTTTCTTGAGGAAAGGTTGTATGTGATACAACCGGAAGGTTTTGTCAATCCTGAAAGATGCTAATAAGTATGCAAAGCTCCAGCAATCCTTCTAAGGACTGGAGTAAGCATCTCGGAGTTGGAATGTATGCTTTGATGAGATGATCAAAGATTTTGGGTGTATACAAAGTTTATGAGAAACTTGTATTTCCAAAGAAGTGAGTGGGAGCACTATAGAATTTCTGATGAGTATATGTTGTTGACATATTGTGGATCAGAAATGACGTAGAATTTCTGGAAAGCATATAGGGTCATTTGAAAGGTGTTTTTCAATGGAAAACCTGGATTAAGCTACTTGAACATTAAGCATCAAGATCTATAAGGATAGATCAAAAACGCTTAATGGTACTTTCAAATGAGCACATACCTTGACATGATCTTGAAGGTGTTCAAGATGGATCAGCCAAAGAAGGAGTTCTTGCCTGAGTTGTAAGGTATGAAGTTAAGACTTAAAGCTCGACCACGACAGAAGAAAGAGGAAGGACGAAGGTCGTCCCCTATGCTTTTGTCATAGGCTCTATACGGTATGCCATGCTGAGTACCGCACCTGATGTGTGCCTTGCCACATGTCTGGCAAGAGGGTACAAAGGTGATCCAGGAGTGGATCACTAGATAGCGGTCAAAATTGTCCTTGGAGTAATAAGGACATGTTTCTCGATTATGGAGGTGATAAGAGTTCGGCGTAAAGGGTTACATCGATGCAAGCTTTAACACCTATCCGAATGACTCTGAGTAGCAAACCAGATACGTATAGTGGAGCAACCATTTGGAATAGCTCCAAGTGGAGCGTGGAAGCAGCATTTATAATATGACCTAGAGATTTGCGAAGTACATACGGATCTGAATGTTGCAGACCCGTTGACTAAAACCTCTCTCACAAGCAAAACATGATCAAACCCAGAACTCATTGAGTCTTAATCACATGATGATGTGAACTAGTTTAGCGACACTAGTAAACTCTTGGATGTTGGTCACATGGCGATGTGACCTATGAGTGTTAATCACATAGCGATGTGAACTAGATTATTGACTCTAGTGCAAGTGGGAGACTGTTGGAAATATGCCCTAGAGGCAATAATAAATTGATTATTATTATTATATTTCCTTGTTCATGATAATCGTTTATTATCCATGCTAGAATTGTATTGATAGGAAACTCAGATACATGTGTGGATACATAGACAACACCATGTCCCTAGTAAGCCTCTAGTTGACTAGCTCGTTGATCAATAGATGGTTACGGTTTCCTGACCATGGACATTGGATGTCGTTGATAATGGGATCACATCACTGGGAGAATGATGTGATGGACAAGACCCAATTCTAAGCCTAGCACAAAGATCGTGTAGTTCGTATGCTAAAGCTTTTCTAATGTCAAGTATCATTTCCTTAGACCATGAGATTGTGCAACTCCCGGATACCGTAGGAGTGCTTTGGGTGTGCCAAACGTCACAACGTAACTGGGTGGCTATAAAGGTACACTACAGGTATCTCCGAAAGTGTCTGTTGGGTTGGCACGAATCGAGACTGGGATTTGTCACTCCGTGTAAACGGAGAGGTATCTCTGGGCCCACTCGGTAGGACATCATCATAATGTGCACAATGTGACCAAGGAGTTGATCACGGGATGATGTGTTACAGAACAAGTAAAGAGACTTGCCGGTAACAAGATTGAACAAGGTATCTGGATACCGACGATCGAATCTCGGGCAAGTATCGTACCGCTAGACAAAGGGAATTGTATACGGGATTGATTAAGTCCTTGACATCGTGGTTCATCTGATGAGATCATCATGGAACATGTGGGAGCCAACATGGGTATCCAAATCCCGCTGTTGGTTATTGACCGGAGGACGTCTCGGTCATGTCTGCATGGTTCCCGAACGCGTAGGGTCTACACACTTAAGGTTCGATGACGCTAGGGTTATAAAGGAAGTTTGTATGTGGTTACCGAATGTTGTTCAGAGTCCCGGATGAGATCCCGGACGTCACGAGGAGTTCCGGAATGGTCCGGAGGTAAAGATTTATATATGGGAAGTCATGTTTTGGTCACCGGAAAAGTTTCGGGTTTTATTGGTAACGTACCGGGACCACCGGGAGGGTCCCGGGGGTCCACCAAGTGGGGCCACCAGCCCCGGAGGGCTGCATGGGCCAAGTGTGGGAGGGGACCAGCCCCAGGTGGGCTGGTGCGCCCCCCCACCAAGGCCCAAGGCGCAAGGGAGAGTGGAAGGGGGCAAACCCTAGGCTCAGATGGGCCTAAGGCCCACCTAGTGGTGCGCCTCCCTCTCTCCCCCTCTTGGCAGCCCCCTCAAACCCATCTAGGGCTGCCGCCCCTCTAGGGGTGGGAACCCTAGAGGGGGCGCACCCTCCTCCCCTCCTCCTATAAATAGTTGAGGTTTGGGGCTGCCCAACACATGACGATTTGATCTCTTCTTGGCGCAGCCCTACCCCTCTCTCCTCCTCGTCTCTTGCGGTGCTTGGCGAAGCCCTGCTGGAGTACCACGCTCCTCCACCATCACCATGCCGTTGTGCTGCTGCTGGATGGAGTCTTCCTCAACCTCTCCCTCTCTCCTTGCTGGATCAAGGCATGGGAGACGTCGTCGGGCTGTACGTGTGTTGAACGCGGAGGTGCCGTCCGTTCGGCACTAGGATCTCCGGTGATTTGGATCACGGTGAGTACGACTCCTTCAACCCCGTTCTCTTGAACGCTTCCGCATAACGATCTACAAGGGTATGTAGATGCACTCTCCTTCCCTTCGTTGCAAGTTTCTCCATAGATAGATCTTGGTGACACGTAGGAAAATTTTGAATTTCTGCTACGTTCCCCAACAGTTTTTACCCCATGTTTTATAATCTAAAAGTCAACTTCACTTGTTAGGACAAGATAACAGCTTGATAAACATATAATTCAGACATGTACTCATTAGGTCGACCAGATTATGTCAAAGTCCTTAGTTTTCATCAACTTCCATGATACCAGGAATGTAGTGTCGTTGGGCACTGGGCACATCATCTGTATGGTCACACCATTGGAGCAAAGTCGCGTCGCTACATCGCCACACAAAGACCACACACGATGCAGAGTAGCCATCGCTCAAACCACCTCCGATGGAGGAAAGCCCTGCCATCTCCGTGGCATCAAGGGGAACAAGCTCCTATGGGCGTTGGGACTGACTGGGTCAGCAATCATACAAGATCAATCTGTGACCTGGCCATGGTAGTTCCTACTGTGGCATGCTCACGCGGCACCGTAACCCCGTGTAAACTCATTGGTTTGAAAACATACAAGCTTGTCCTTAGTTCCTGCTTATTATTTTCCACATCATCATGTAAATTACTACATGGCAAGCTTTACGATGTTTCCAATAAGGTTTGACTTCTCCCACCACCTAAATTCAGTTAGGTATGTCGTCTTGCGACTATCATGTGGCATCATTACATATACACATTAGACCTTTATCAACAATGATGACAAATTTTAGGTCATATCTGGAAGTAGATAAGGTTGGCTTATATGGTTTCTCCTTCATGATAGTGTGCATTGAGTTGTTGTTGGTATCGTCCTTGCACTTTTGCCATGTCACATCATCAAGTAGCGTCATAACCGACAAATGGAAAACTTTACCAATGATGACAAATTTTAGGTCATCTCCAATAGCAGAGAAGGTTGACTTCTTCTGGTTCTCCTACATCGTCTAGAGGAGACAATAAAATTTTGTTTGTGCGATGAGTTGCTCTTCGCGTAATATCTTGTAATTTTTCAGGCATCATGTGACTTTGTAACATATTTACATGGCGGCTTTAACAAGAATGATGATAAATTATGGCTCGTGTTCAATGGTAAGGAAAGTGACTTATTTTCAACCTCCCACATCATATAGAGAAGATAATAAAACATTGTTGTGCAATGAGTTGCATGTTGATTGTCTTTTGCAGCTAATACCATGACGATGTGTGACTCAATTAGAGTAAGTTTCACTTACTGCCTCTATTTCTCACATTTGTGATAATGAATTTTACTCCATTTTAAAATCTTGCCACATATTTTCCCGTAGAAGAAAATCTTGCCACATATTACTTTTTAACAATGACATAGTAGTGCAACACAACTGCAATTGTATTGCCTGTTTCACTTTGGCTTCGACGGTTTCCTTTTTCTTTAAGAAGGTCATGTTTGTTTAATCTATACTAGACTGAAAAACTGACGATATCGCCTAGGTGCACCACACTGGGAGCTATCGTGTTGCATGTTGCGTGACTTTGCGTGTTCGTTCATCGTCCATTGGTGTATGTCCAATGATTTGTGTTTTGTCTATAGATGAGAATGATTATATCATGTATCTACTAACTAAATGGAAATAACCAATGAAAAATCAATCATATCTACAACAAAATCGTCAATTTTCCAGGGAAAACACTTTCAAGAAATACTACAAACTCGCGGGGCATTGTCAAGTCTAGATTGCGAAGGCGAGAAATAAACACAAAAATAATGCCTTTAATAAATAGATGATGCAAAGTTTGTCGTGGATGCCAGACTGCAGATTTTCTTCATGGAGATGAAATATGTTCTAGTCACCATCTTCATGGTAGATCTTCTTATAGTACTCCATCCCGGTGCCCATCGGAGATAGATGGTATAGCCTACCATTGGTACCTGTCACGGTCGTGCACCAACTAGGCCAAAATCATCTTATGTTAGACTGAATCAGTAGTCCTCCACCTGTCGGTCCTTCACCTATTAGCAAAGGGAAGAGGGTGATGCCATGAGTGACCACCATTATTTGCTAATCTGGAATCACCTATGGGCACTGGGCACATCATCTGTATGCCCACACCATTGGAGCAAAGCCTCAACGCTACATCACCACACAAGGGCCACACATGATGGAAAGTGGCTGATACGTCTCCAACGTATCTATAATTTTGTATTGTTCCATGCTATTATATTATCATTCTTGAATGTTTTACAATCATTTTATAGCAACTTTATATCATTTTTTGGGACTAACCTATTGACATAGTGCCCAGTGCCAATTGTTGTTTTTTGCTTGTTTTTTACTTCGCGGAAAATCAATACCACACTACAAGAAACCTGTTAATCCATGACGGATTTCCCATGACATTTTCAGAAACTGTCCTGGATGGGATGATACAACCTCGCAAGCCCGTTGAAGCCCTCTGAAGCCCGCTAAAGCACGGCTAACTGTTCCCTGAATAAAAACCTAACCCTAGCACACTCCTCTTTGGCCCCTCTCCCTCCTTCGCAGCCCCCTCCCGAGGGAGTCCTGGATTAAGGGGTCCTCGGGTGTTTGGGCTGTGTGATATGGGCCGGACCGATGGGTCGTGAAGATACAAGGTAGAAGGCATTCCCCCGTGTCCGGATAGGACTCTCCTTTGCGTGGATGACAAGATTGGCATCCAGATGTATAGTTTCCTTCCTCTGTAAACCGACTCTGTACAATCCTAGGTCCTTCCGGTGTCTATATAAACCAGAGGGGTTAGTCTGTAGAGGCTATCAGAATTCATATAGGCTAGACATCTAGGGTTTAGCCATTACGATCTCGAGGTAGATCGACTCTTGTAACCCATACACTCATTAAATACAATCAAGCAGGATGTAGGGTTGTTCCTCCATTAAGAGGGCCCGAACCTGGGTAAACATCGTGTACCCTGTGTCCCTTGTTACCCTCGATCCTCAGATGCACAGTTCAGGACCCCTACCCGAGATCGGCCGGTTTTGACACCAGCATTGGTGCTTTCATTGAGAGTTCCACCGTGTCGTCAACAGAAGGTTCGATGGCTCGTTCGATCGACAACAACGATGCTGTCTCCGGGGAAACTTTTCTCCCTGGTCAGCTTTTCGTGTTTGGCGGCTTCACTCTACAGGCCAATTTGATTGGCCACCTCAAACAGATTGATAGCTACGCCACTGGTCATTAGATCAGATTCGGGAGCGTGAATACGTCGCTGATATCCGAGGAGACTTGATCTTTGAAGGGTTCACGGCCTCGGCCACTACTCCTCACCTCCTGGAAAGAAACCCATTGGATTCATCATTGGGCACCGTCCAAAGACCAACCACCATCCCTGCCCTGGCCCTAGACCCAGGGCAAGCCACCTCATCCGAAGATGGGAGTTTTAAACCCACCGGACTCTCTTCAACTACGGAGCCCTTTGCCGGAGATCTAGAGGCAACCATATCTTCGGCAAGCCAGGAATCAAGTAGGACTCTCCCTATCATCGGGGAACCAAACTCGCCCCCGAAGGCTAGCTCCGGACTATCAAGGACTGCGCCCATTGAGCACTGCCAGGTGTCATATACCATGCCCAGCTCCGCGGGACCTTAGTTCCTCGTCTGGCCTTCGCTCTTAAACAAGGCCCTGGACTTAATGTGATCTCTCGCTATTACGGAAGTGTCACCTCCAAACTACACCCAGCCCAGACTAGGGCTGAGAGCGGGGAATTTTGCGTCCCACCCACCACCCACTTAATAGCCACTGTCGATGACTTGACCGACATGCTAGATTGCGCCTCCGAAGACATCGACAATATGGACGACGATGCCAGAGATGAACCAGTCCGGAATCCACCCATCACCGGGCATTGGACAGCCACCTCCACATACGATGTGTATATGGTGGATACACCTAAAAAGGACGACGACGACGGCAGCAAGGACTCAATTGAGGAGAAGCCTACCGAGGCAGCACCAAAATGTCGACGTCAGCGGCGCCGCTTAAAGTCGCGTCGCGAAAAGGAAAGTAATATCGGCACCGGAGACAATGACACTCCGGAGAATGCTGAAGACTCTGACCACCCCATCGAGCCCGCCATAGAGCAGGATGATCGGGAAGACGGACAAGTCAATCTAGACGAACTTGCCGAGAATGAGGATTCGGAGGATAGTAACTATCTATCGACTGCCGAAGAGGAATTTAGCCTCCGCGACGAAGACTTCATCATGCTAGAGGAACCCCTCGAGAAGGAACGCTTCAAGCGACAGCTCATCGCAACTGCGAGAAGCCTAAAAAAGAAACAACAACAACTTCAGACCGAACAGGATACACTCAACGACAGATGGACCCAGGTCCTAGCTGCCAAGGAATATGGCCTCGAACGCCCAACAAAGAGTTATCCAAAACGTCGGCTACTGCCGCAATTCAACGACTAGGCCCTTGAGCCAATACCGTCAAAATATAACCGCGCTGGTGAACCAGAACGACCATCGTGTGGGCGAGATAAAGCGGTTGCTTACACCGAACACCAGCCCACACCATCGCGCCATCGAGGCAAAGAGGTAGCGGCTCCAGGATACACGTACGACTTACGCCAGGACCTGGACAATAGAGCTGGTCAGGCTAGACCAATTTATGGATCAAGGGGGCATGCCCAAACGCGAGACGATGACCATCAAGCTTGGCGCGATGGGCATAACCTCACCCGGGCCGAAAACCGAACATGGATGTCATCTGAACTCCATCGTGACGTTTCCCGATACAGAGGCGCCGCACACCCCTTATGCTTTACCGATGAGGTAATGCAGCACCAGTTTCCAGAACGGTTTAAACTTGTGAACATTGAAGCATACGATGGAACGACGGATCCCACAGTATGGATCAAAGATTTCCTTCTCCATATTCACATGGCTCGCGGTGACGATCTCCATGTTGGGGAACGTAGTAATTTAAAAAAATTCCTACGCACACGCAAGATCATGGTGATGCATAGCAATGAGAGGGGAGAGTGTAGTCTACGTACCCTCGTAGACCGATAGAGGAAGCGTTATGACAACGCGGTTGATGTAGTCGTACGTCTTCATGGCCCGACCGATCAAGCACCGAAACTACGGCACCTCCGAGTTCTAGCACACGTTCAGCTTGATGATGATCCCCGGACTCTGATCCAGCAAAGTGTCGGGGAAGAGTTCCGTCAGCACGACGGCATGGTGACGATCTTGATGTTCTACCGACGCAGGGCTTCGCCTAAGCACCGCTACAATATTATCGAGGAGTATGGTGGAAGGGGGCACCGCACACGGCTAAGAAAACGATCACGAGGATCAACTTGTGTGTCTAGAGGTGCCCCCCTGCCCCCATATATAAAGGAGCAAGGGGGAGGCCGGCCGGCCCTTGGGCGCGCCAAGGAGGAGGTGTCCTCCTCCTAGTAGGAGTAGGACTCCCCTCTTTCCTACTCCTACTAGGAGAGGGAAAGGAAGGGGGAGAGGGAGAACGAAAGGGGGGCGCCGCCCCCCCTTTCCTAGTCCAATTCAGACCAGAGGGGGAGGGGGCGCGCGGCCCACCCTGGCCGCCCCTCTCTCTCTCCACTAGGGCCCATAAGGCCCATTACTTCTCCCGGGGGGGGTCCGGTAACCCTCCGGCACTCCGGTTTTCTCCGAAATCACCCGAAACACTTCCGGTGTCCGAATATAGCCGTCCAATATATCGATCTTTATGTCTTGACTATTTCGAGACTCCTCGTCATGTCCATGATCACATCCGGGACTCCGAACAAACTTCGATACATCAAAATATATAAACTCATAATGAAACTGTCATCGTAACATTAAGCGTGCGGACCCTACGGGTTCGAGAACAATGTAGACATGACCGAGACATGTCTCTGGTCAATAACTAATAGCGGAACCTGGATGCTCATATTGGCTCCCACATATTCTTTGAAGATCTTTATCGGTCAGACCGCATAACAACATACTTTGTTCCCTTTGTCATCGGTATGTTACTTGCCCGAGATTCGATCGTCGGTATCTCAATACCTAGTTCAATCTCGTTACCGGCAACTCTCTTTACTCGTTTCGTAATACATCATCTCGCAACTAACTCATTAGTTGCAATGCTTGCAAGGCTTATGTGATGTGCATTACCGAGAGGGCCCAGAGATACCTCTCCAACAATCGGAGTGACAAATCCTAATCTCGAAATACGCCAACCCAACATGTACCTTTGGAGACACCTATAGAGCTCCTTTATAATCACCCAGTTATGTTGTGACGTTTGGTAGCACACAAAGTGTTCCTCCGGCAAATGGGAGTTGCATAATCTCATAGTCATAGGAACATGTATAAGTCATGAAGAAAGCAATAGCAACATACTAAACGATCGGGTGCTAAGCTAATGGAATGGGTCATGTCGATCACATCATTCTCCTAATGATGTGATCCCGTTAATAAAATGACAACACATGTCTATGGTTAGGAAACATAACCATCTTCGATTAACGAGCAAGTCAAGTAGAGGCACACCAGTGACGTTTAGTTTGTCTATGTATTCACACAATTATTATGTTTCCGGATAATACAATTCTAGCATGAATAATAAACTTTTATCATGATATAAGGAAATAAATAATAACTTTATTATTGCCTCTAGGGCATATTTCCTTCAGTCTCCCACTTGCACTAGAGTCAATAATCTAGATTACACAGTAATGATTCTAACACCCATGGAGCTTTGGTGCTGATCATGTTTTGCTCGTGGAAGAGGCTTAGTCAACGGGTCTGCTAAATTCAGATCTGTATGTATCTTGCAAATCTCTATGTCTCCCACCTGGACTAGATCCCGGATGGAATTGAAATGTCTCTTGATGTGCTTGGTTCTCTTGTGAAATCTGGATTCCTTTGCCAAGGCAATTGCACCAGTATTGTCACAAAAGATTTTCATTGGACCCGATGCACTAGGTATGACACCTAGATCGGATATGAATTCCTTCATCCAGACTCCTTAGTTTGCTGCTTCCGAAGCAGCTATGTACTCCGCTTCACATGTAGATCCCGCCACAACGCTTTGTTTAGAACTGCACCAACTGACAGCTCCACCGTTTAATGTAAACACGTATCCGGTTTGCGATTTAGAATCGTCCGTATCAGTGTCAAAGCTTGCATCAACGTAACCATTTATGATGAGCTTTTTTTCACCTCCATATATGAGAAACATATCCTTAGTCCTTTTCAGGTGTTTCAGTATGTTCTTGACCGCTGTCCAGTGATCCACTCCTGGATTACTTTGGTACCTCCCTGCTAGACTTATAGCAAGACATACATCAGGTCTGGTACACAGCATTGCATACATGATAGAGCCTATGGCTGAAGCATAGGGAACATCTTTCATTTTCTCTCTATCTTCTGCACTGGTCGGGCATTGAGTCTTACTCAATTTCACACCTTGTAACATAGGCAAGAATCCTTTCTTTGCTTGATCCATTTTGAACTTCTTCAAAACTTTGTCAAGGTATGTGCTTTGTGAAAGTCCAATTAAACGTCTTGATCTATCTCTATAGATCTTAATGCCCAATATGTAAGCAGCTTCACTGAGGTCTTTCATTGAAAAACTCTTATTCAAGTATCCCTTTATGCTATCCAGAAATTCTATATCATTTCCGATTAGTAATATGTCATCTACATATAATATCAGAAATGCTACAGAGCTCCCACTCACTTTCTTGTAAATACAGGCTTCTCCAAAAGTCTGTACAAACCCAAATGCTTTGATTACACTATCAAAGCGTTTATTCCAACTCCGAGAGGCTTGCACCAGTCCATAAATGGATCATTGGAGCTTGCACACTTTGTTAGCTCCCTTTGGATCGACAAAACCTTTCGGCTGCATCATATACAACTCTTCTTCCAGAGATCCATTCAGGAATGCAGTTTTGACATCCATCTGCCAAATTTCATAATCATAAAATGCGGCAATTGCTAACATGATTCCGACAGACTTAAGCATCGCTATGGGTGAGAAGGTCTCGTCATAGTCAATCCCTTGAACTTGTCGAAAACCTTTTGCGACAAGTTGAGCTTTGTAGATAGTAACATTACCGTCAGCGTCAGTCTTCTTCTTGAAGATCCATTTATTCTCAATTGCTTGCCGATCATTGGGCAAGTCAACCAAAGTCCACACTTTGTTCTCATACATGGATCCCATCTCAGATTTCACGGCTTCAAGCCATTTTGCAGAATCTGGGCTCACCATCGCTTCTTCATAGTTCATAGGTTCATCATGATCTAGTAGCATGACTTCCAGAACAGGATTACCGTACCACTCTGGTGCGGATCTTACTCTGGTTGATCTACGAGGTTCAGCAGAAACTTGTTCTGAAGTTTCATGATCATCGTCATTAGCTTCCTCACTAATTGGTGTAGGTGTCACAAAAACCAGTTTCTGTGATGTGCTACTTTCCAATGAGGGAGCAGGTACAGTTACCTCATCAAGTTCTACTTTCCTCCCACTCACTTCTTTCGAGAGAAACTCTTTCTCTAGAAAGTTACCGAATTTAGCAAGAAAAGTCTTGCCTTTGGATCTATGATAGAAGGTGTATCCAATAGTTTCCTTTGGATATCCTATGAAGACACATTTCTCCGATTTGGGTTCGAGCTTATCAAGTTGAAGCTTTTTCACATAAGCATCACAGCCCCAAACTTTAAGAAACGACAACTTTGGTTTCTTGCCAAACCATAGTTCATAAGGCGTCGTCTCAATGGATTTCGATGGTGCCCTATTTAACATGAATGCGGTCGTCTCTAGAGCATAACCCCAAAACGATAGTGGTAAATCAGTAATAGACATCATAGATCGCACCATATCTAGTAAAGTACGATTACGACGTTCGGACACACCATTACGCTGTGGTGTTCCGGTTGGCGTGAGTTGCGAAACTATTCCGCATTGTTTCAAATGTACACCAAACTCATAACTCAAATATTCTCCTCCACGATCAGATCGTAGAAACTTTATTTTCTTGTTACGATGATTTTCAACTTCACTCTTAAATTCTTTGAACTTTTCAATTGTTTTAGACTTATGTTTCATTAAGTAGATATACCCATATCTGCTTAAGTCATCTGTGAAGGTGAGAAAATAATGATATCCGCCACGAGCCTCAACATTCATTGGACCACATACATCTGTATGTATGATTTCCAACAAATCTGTTGCTCTCTCGATAGTACCGGAGAACGGTGTTTTGGTCATCTTACCCATAAGGCACGGTCCGCAAGTACCAAGTGATTCATAATCAAGTGGTTCCAAAAGTCCATCAGTATGGAGTTTCTTCATGCGCTTTACACCGATATGACCCAAACGGCAGTGCCACAAATAAGTTGCACTATCATTATCAACTCTGCATCTTTTGGCTTCAACATTATGAATATGTGTGTCACTACTATCGAGATTTAATAAGAATAGACCACTCTTCAAGGGTGCATGACCATAAAAGATATTACTCATATAAATAGAACAACCATTATTCTCTGATTTAAATGAATAACCGTCTCGCATCAAACAAGATCCAGATATAATGTTCATGCTCAACCCTGGCACCAAATAACAATTATTTAGGTCTAATACTAATCCCAAAGGTAGATGTAGAGGTAGCGTGCCGACCGCGATCACATCGACTTTGGAACCATTTCCCACGCGCATCGTCACCTCGTCCTTAGCCAATCTTCGCTTCATCCGTAGTCCCTGTTTCGAGTTGCAAATATTAGCAACAGAACCAGTATCAAATACCTAGGTGCTACTGCGAGCATTAGTAAGGTACACATCAATAACATGTATATCATATATACCTTTATTCACCTTGCCATCCTTCTTATCCGCCAAATACTTGGGGCAGTTCCGCTTCCAGTGACCAGTATGCTTGCAGTAGAAGCACTCAGTTTCAGGCTTAGGTCCAGGTTTGGGTTTCTTCTCTTGAGTAGCAACTTGCTTGCTGTTCTTTTTGAGGTTCCCCTTCTTCTTCCCTTTGCCCTTTTTCTTGAAACTAGTGGTCTTGTTGACCATCAACACTTGATGCTCCTTTCTTGATTTCTACCTCCGCAGCTTTCAGCATTGCGAAGAGCTCGGGAATTGTCTTATTCATCCCTTGCATATTATAGTTCATCACGAAGCTCTTGCAGCTAGGTGGAAGTGATTGGAGAATTCTGTCAATGACGCAATCATCTGGAAGATTAACTCCCAATTGAATCAAGTGATTATTATACCCAGACATTTTGAGTATATGCTCACTGACAGAACTGTTCTCCTCCATCTTGCAGCTATAGAACTTATTGGAGACTTCATATCTCTCAATCCGGGCATTTGCTTGAAATATTAACTTCAACTCATGGAACATCTCATATGCTCCATGACGTTCAAAACGTCGTTGAAGTCCCGATTCTAAGCCGTAAAGCAAGGCACACTGAACTATCGAGTAGTCATCAGCTTTGCTTTGCCAGACGTTCATAACATCTGGTGTTACTCCAGCAGCAGGCCTGGCACCCAGCGGTGCTTCCAGGATGTAATTCTTCTGTGCAGCAATGAGGATAATCCTCAAGTTACGAACCCAGTCCGTGTAATTGCTACCATCATCTTTCAACTTTGCTTTCTCAAGGAACGCATTAAAATTCAACGGAACAACAACACGGGCCATCTATCTACAATCAAACATAAACAAGAAAGATACTATTAGGTACTAAGTTCATGATAAATTTAAGTTCAATTAATCATATTACTAAAGAACTCCCACTTAGATATACATCCCTCTAATCCTCTAAGTGATCACGTGATCCAAATCAACTAAACCATGTCTGATCATCACGTGAGATGGAGTAGCTTCATTGGTGAACATCACTATGTTGATCATATCTACTATATGATTCACGCTCGACCTTTCGGTCTCTGTGTTCCGAGGCCATATCTGTATATGCTTGGCTCGTCAAGTATAACCTGAGTATTCCGCGTGTGCAACTCTTTTGCACCCGTTGTATTTGAACATAGAGCCTATCACACCCGATCATCATGTGGTGTCTCAGCATGAAGAACTTTCGCAACGGTGCATACTCAGGGAGAACACTTCTTGATAATTAGTGAGAGATCATCTTAAAATGCTACCATCAATCAAAGCAAGATAAGATGCATAAAAGATAAACATCACATGCAATCAATATAAGTGATATGATATGGCCATCATCATCTTGTGCTTGCGATCTCCATCTTCGAAGCACCGTCATGATCACCATTGTCACCGGCCCGACACCTTGATCTCCATCATAGTATCATTGTCGTCTCGTCAATCTTATGCTTCTACGACTATCGCTACCGCTTAGTGATAAAGTAAAGCATTACAGGGCGATTGCATTGCATACAATAAAGCGACAACCATATGGCTCCTGCCAGTTGCCGATAACTCCGTTACAAAACATGATCATCTCATACAATAAAATTTAGCATCATGTCTTGACCATATCACCTCACAACATGCCCTGCAAAAACAAGTTAGACGTCCTCTACTTTGTTGTTGCAAGTTTTACGTGGCTGCTACGGGCTTAAGCAAGAACCAATCTTACCTACGCATCAAAAACCACAATGATAGTTTGTCAAGTTGGTGCTGTTTTAACCTTCGCAAGGACTAGGCGTAGCCACACTCGGTTCAACTAAAGTTGGAGAAACTGACACCCGCCAGCCACCTGTGTGCAAAGCACATCGGTAGAACCAGTCTCGTGTAAGCGTACGCATAATGTCGGTCCGGGCCGCTTCATCCAACAATACCGCCGAACCAAAGTATGACATGCTGGTAAGCAGTATGACTTATATCGCCCACAACTCACTTGTGTTCTACTCGTGCACAACATCAACGCATAAAACCTAGGCTCGGATGCCACTGTTGGGGAACATAGTAATTAAAAAAATTTCCTACGCACACGCAAGATCATGGTGATGCATAGCAACGAGAGGGGAGAGTGTAGTCTACGTACCCTCGTAGACCGACAGCGGAAGCGTTATGACAACACAGTTGATGTAGTCGTACGTCTTCACGGCCCGACCGATCAAGCATCGAAACTACGGCACCTCCGAGTTCTAGCACACGTTCAGCTCGATGACGATCCCCGGACTCCGATCCAGCAAAGTGTTGGGGAAGAGTTCCGTCAGCACGATGGCGTGGTGACGATCTTGATGTTCTACCGACGCAGGGCTTCGCCTAAGCACCGCTACAATATTATCGAGGATTATGGTGGAAGGGGGCACCGCACACGGCTAAGAAAACGATCACGAGGATCAACTTGTGTGTCTAGAGGTGCCCCCTGCCCCCGTATATAAAGGAGCAAGGGGGAGGCCGGCCGGCCCTTGGACGCGCCAAGGAGGAGGAGTCCTCCTCCTAGTAGGAGTAGGACTCCCCTCTTTCCTACTCATACTAGGAGAGGGAAAGGAAGGGGGAGAGGGAGAAGGAAAGGGGGGCGCCGCCCCCCTCTCCTAGTCCAATTCGAACCAGAGGGGGAGGGGGCGCGCGGCCCACCCTGGCCGCCCCTCTCTCTCTCCACTAGGGCCCATAAGGCCCATTACTTCTCCCGGGGGGGGGGGGTCCGGTAACCCTCCGGCACTCCGGTTTTCTCCGAAATCACCCGGAACACTTCCGGTGTCCGAATATAGCCGTCCAATATATCAATCTTTATGTCTCGACTATTTCGAGACTCCTCGTCATGTCCATGATCACATCCGAGACTCCGAACAAACTTTGGTACATCAAAATATATAAACTCATAATGAAAATGTCATCGTAACGTTAAGCGTGCGGACCCTACGGGTTCGAGAACAATGTAGACATGACCGAGACATGTATCCGGTCAATAACCAATAGCGTAACCTGGATGCTCATATTGGCTCCCACATATTCTTCAAAGATCTTTATCGGTTAGACCACATAACAACATACTTTGTTCCCTTTGTCATCGGTATGTTACTTGCCCGAGATTTGATTGTCGGTATCTCAATACCTAGTTCAATCTTGTTACCGGCAAGTCTCTTTACTCGTTTCGTAATACATCATCTCGCAACTAACTCATTAGTTGCAATGCTTGCAAGGCTTATGTGATGTGCATTATCGAGAGGGCCCAGAGATACCTCTCCGACAATTGGAGTGACAAATCCTAATCTCGAAATACGCCAACCCAACATGTACCTTTGGAGACACCTGTAGAGCTCCTTTATAATCACCCAGTTATGTTGTGACGTTTGGTAGCACACAAAGTGTTCCTCCGGCAAATGGGAGTTGCATAATCTCATAGTCATAGGAACATGTATAAGTCATGAAGAAAGCAATAGCAACATACTAAACGATCGGGTGCTAAGCTAATGGAATGGATCATGTCAATCACATCATTCTCGTAATGATGTGATCCCGTTAATCAAATGACAACACATGTCTATGGTTAGGAAACATAACCATCTTCGATTAACGAGCTAGTCAAGTAGAGGCACACTAGTGACGTTTAGTTTGTCTATGTATTCACACAAGTATTATGTTTCCGGATAATACAATTCTAGCATGAATAATAAACTTTTATCATGATATAAGGAAATAAATAATAACTTCATTATTGTCTCTAGGGCATATTTCCTTCACTCCACACCATCAAATACCTCCCCCTAAAGCTGAAAGGACCAGCACGACACTAGTTAAATAGCCTCCAAGAGAACTCCATTGACAACTTGGAAGATTTGGAGGACGCCTTTCGAGACAACTTCCAAGGCACATATTCCGGCCTCTGGATGCCGATGACCTTAGTCATATAGTCCAGCAACCCGGGGAGTCAGCCCGCAAGCTCTGTACTAGGTTCTTAATGAAAAAGAATCAAATCATCGACTGTTCGGACGCCCAAGCCCTCGCGGCCTTTAAACATAGCGTCTGCGACGAGTGGCTCGCCCGACACCTCGGGCAGGAAAAGCCGAAGTCTATGGCAGCTCTTACTGCACTAATGACCCGCTTTTGTGTGGGAGAAGACAACTGGTTGGCTCATAGAAGCAACAGTACCAGCGACCCCGGCACCTCCGAACCCAGGGATGGCAACGGCAGGCCATGACGCAACAAACATAAGCGTCGAAATAACAATGAAGAAACTGAAGACACGACGGTTAACACCGGATTCAGCGGCTCTAAATCCGGACAGTGGAAGAAGCCATTCAAAGGAAATAAAGACGGTCCATCTAATTTGGACAAAATACTCGATTGGCATTGCCATATTCATGGCACCCTTGACAAGCCTGCTAATCACTCCAACATGAACTGTTGGGTTTTCAAACTGGCCGGTAAGTTAAATACCAAACATAAGGAGAAAGTGCCACCAAGCGAGGACGATGATGAGCCCCGCCCAACAAACACAGGGGGGCAGAAGAAATTTCCCCCTGAGGTGAAAACAGTGAACATGATATATGCCACGCATATCCCCAAGAGGGAGCGCAAGTGCGCACCAAGGGACGTCTACGTCATAGAGCCTGTCGCCCCTAAATTCAACCCGTGGTCGGCTTGTCCGATCACCTTCAATCGCAGGGACCACCGACCAGTATTCTTCATGGGGGTTCGGCAACTCTGGTCCTCGATCCAATCATCGATGGATTCCATCTCACTCGAGTCCTTATGGACGGCGGCAGCAGCCTTAACTTGATTTATCAAGATACTGTTCATAAAATGGTCATTGACCCATCAAGAATCAAGCCTAGTAACACCACCTTTAAAGGAGTGATACCCGACGTCAAAGCCCGCTACACGGGTTCATTGACATTGGAAGTAGTCTTCGGCTCGCTGGACAACTTCGAAGCGAAGATTCGACCTTCGACATCGTCCTGTTCCATAGTGGTTATCACGCACTGCTCAGACGTACCGCCTATGCCTGATTCAACGCAGTCCCGCATTATGCTTACTTAAAGCTCAAAATTCCAGGACCTCGCGGCGTTATCATAGTCAATGGAAACATGGAGCGCTCCCTCTGTACTAAGGAGCACACTGCGGCCCTTGCAGCCGAGGTACAAAGCGGCCTCATCAAGGAGAACTTTGTATTGAGAACCAAAGAGAGAGAAGAAGCCATCTAGCTAATAACAATGGACCCGAAGGTCTGTGGTAAACTACTCACACATCATCGGAGAGGCTATGGTGTTGATGTAGAATCCCTCTGTGATCGATTCCCCCTTCGGCAGATCGCCGGAAAAGGCCCCAGATGGGATCTCACAGGTATAGAAGGTTGCGGTGGTGGAAAAATGGTTTCGTGGCTCTCCTGGATGTTTTTTTGGGTACATGGGTATATAAAGGCGAAAGAAGTACGTCAGTGGAGCTCCATGGGGCCCACGTGGGTGGGGGCGTGCCTACCCCCCTGGGCACACCCCCTGCCTCGTGGAAGCTTCGTGGACTCCCAAACTTGTACTCCAAGTCTCCTGGGTTGCGTTTGTTCCAAGAAAGATCCTCGCGAAGGTTTCGTTCCATTTGGATTCCATTTGATATTCCTTTTCTGCGAAACACTGAAATAGGCAAAGAACAACAATTTGCACCGGGCCTTCGGTTAATAGGTTAGTCCCAATATAAAAGTGCATATTAAAGCTCATTAAACATCCAAAACAGATAATATAATAGCATGGAACAATAAAAAATCATAGATACATTGGAGACGTATCAGGGCCAGATTGGTCTGGGCCCCTGCCGTCGATCTCAATGGGGGTTGCACCCCCCATGTTCTCGAAAGCCGAGGCCTCACCCTCGGGTGCCGTCACGGCAGCCTCGCTCACCGCTCCGCAGCCTGGAGAAGTCCTTTGGGACAACACCTCGGTGTCATCCGTGATGGTAGGCGGAGAAGTTTGAAGAGGCATCTCGCTCTCCACCATCTCTGGTGCCAGAGAGTTCCCCTCAAATAGCGATGGTTGGGGGAGGTCACGAGCAGGGCTGAAATACACACAACATAACACGTTATATTAAAAGCATATAAGGCCGAATACTTGTAATGAATCCTTTGGTACTTATGATTTGGCCAGGGGCTTTGCCCTGGGGCGCCTCTTGGGGATGTGTTCGGCATCCGAATCCGAACCATCCAAGAGGGTTATCTTCCCCCTCTTGGACACTGATATCCCACAAGTATAGAGGATCACAACAGCTTTTGAGGGTAGAGTATTCAACCCAAATTTATTGATTCGACACAAGGGGAGCCAAAGAATATTCTCAAGTATTAGCAGCTGAGTTGTCAATTCAACCACACCTGGAAACTTAGTATCTGCAGCAAAGTGTTTAGTAGCAAAGTAATATGATAGTGGTAGTAGCGGCAACAAAAGTAAAGACAGCAAAAGTAATGTTTTTGGTATTTTGTACTGATTGTAACAGTAGCAGCGGAAAAGTAAATAAGTGTAAACTAGTATATGGAAAACTCGTAGGCACCGGATCAGTGATGGATAATTATGCCGGATGCGGTTCATCATGTAATAGTCATAACATAGGGTGACATAGAACTAGCTCCAATTCATCAATGTAATGTAGGCATGTATTCTATATATAGTCATACATGCTTATGGAAAAGAACTTGCATGACATCTTTTGTCCTACCCTCCCGTGGCAGCGGGGTCCTATTGGAAACTAAGGGATATTAAGGCCTGCTTTTAATAGAGAACCGGAACAAAGCATTAGCACATAGTGAATATATGAACTCCTTAAACTATGGTCATCACCGGGAGTGGTCCCGATTATTGTCACTTCGGGGTTGCCGGATCATAACACATAGTAGGTGACTATAGAGTTGCAAGATAGGATCAAGAACTCACATATATTCATGAAAACATAATAGGTTCAGATCTGAAATCATGGCACTCGGGCCCTAATGACAAGCATTAAGCATAGCAAAGTCATAGCAACATCAATCTCAGAACATAATGGATACTAGGGATCAAACCCTAACAAAACTAACTCGATTACATGATAAATCTCATCCAACCCATCACCGTCCATCAAGCCTATGATGGAATTACTCACGCACGGCGGTGAGCATCATGAAATTGGTGATGGAGGATGGTTGATGATGACGACGGCGACGAATCGCCCTCTCCGGAGCCCCGAACAGACTCCAGATCAGCCCTCCCGAGAGGTTTTAGGGCTTGGCGGTGGCTCCGTATCGAAAAACGGGATGATTTCTTCTCTCTGATTTTTTTCTCATCGAAACTCAATATATGGAGGTGGAGTTGGAGTCGGAGACGCAACAGGGGGGCCACGAGGTAGGGGGCGCGCCCTAGGAGGGGCGCCCCCCACCCTCGTGAGAAGGGTGTGGGCCCCCTGGTCTTCATATTTGGCGAGGATTTTTTATTATTTTTTCTGAGACCTCCCGTGGAGTTTCAGGTCATTCCGAGAATATTTGTTTTCTACACATAAAACAACACCATGGTAATTCTGCTGAAAACAACGTCAGTCCAGGTTAGTTCCATTCAAATCATACAAGTTAGAGTCCAAAACAAGGGCAAAAGTGTTTGGAAAAGTAGATACGACGGAGACATATCAACTCCCCCAATCTTAAACCCTTGCTTGTCCTCAAGCAATTCAGTCAACAAACTGAAAGAAAGAAAAACTTTTACAAACTCTGTTTGCTCTTGTTGTTGTAACTATGTCAAGCCAGCATTCAAGTTTTCAGCATAGATCATAACTAATCACACTTGCAATAATTCTCAGGTCTCATCATTACTCATATCAGTAGCATAATCAACTAGCAAGTCATAATAATAAATCTCGGATGACAACACGTTCTCAAAACAATCATAATATGATATAACAAGATGGTATCTCGCTAGCCCTTTCCGAGACTGCAAAACATAAATGCAGAGCACCTTTAAAGATCAATGACCGACTAGACATTGTAATTCATGGTAAAAGTGATCCAATCATAGTCACACCCAATATAAATTAACAGTGATGAATGCAAATGACGGCTGTGCTCTCTAGCTAGTGCTTTTTAATAAGAGGGTGATGACTCAACATAAAAGTAAATGGATAGGCCCTTCACAGAGGGAAGCAGGGATTTGTAGAGGTGCCAGAGCTCAGTTTTGAAATAGAGATAAATTGTATTTGAGCGGTATACTTTCATTGTCAACATAACAACTAAGAGATGGTGATATCTTCCATGCTAAACACATTATAGGCGGTTCCCAAACAGAATGGTAAAGTTTATACTCCCCCTCCACCAACAAGCATCAATCCATGGCTTGCTCGAAACAACGAGTGCCTCCAACATACATCAGGTCCCAGGGGGAGTTTTGTTTGCAATTAATTTTGATTTAGTTTGCATAAAGCATGGGACTGGGCATCCCGGTGACCAGCCATTTTCTTGTGAGTGAGGAGCGGAGTCCACTCCTCTTGAGAATAACCCGCCTAACACGGAAGATAAGGACAACCTTTGTTGATACATGAGCTATTCGAGCATACAAAACAGAATGTTTATTTGAAGGTTTAAAGTTTGGCACATACAAATTTACTTGGAACGGTAGGTAGATACCGCATATAGGAAGGTATAGTGGACTCATCCGGAATAACTTTGGGGTTTAAGGGATTGGATGCACAAGCAGTATTCCCGCTTAGTACAAGTGAAGGCTAGCAAAAGACTGGGAAGCGACCAACTAGAGAGCGACAACAACCATGTACATGCATTAAAATTAATAATCATTGGATGCAAGCATGAGTAGGATATAATCCACCATGAACATAAATATCGTGAAGGCTATGTTGATTTTGTTTCAACTTCATGCGTGAACATGTGCCAAGTCAAGTCACTTAAATCATTCAAAGGAGGATACCACCCCATCATACCACATCATAATCATCTCAATAACATGTTGGCATACAAGGTAAATCATTATAACTCATAGTTAATCAAGCATGGCACAAGAAACTCTGATCTCTAATTGTCATTGCAAACATGTTTATTCATAATAAGCTGAATCAAGAACGACGGGCTCATCATATTTACAAAAACAAAAGAGGTCGAGTTCATACCAGCTTTTCTCATCTCAATCAGTCCATCGTATATCATCATAATTGCCTTTCACTTGCACGACCGAACGGTGTGAATAATAATAAGAGTGCACGTGCATTGGACTAAGCTGGAATCTGCGAGCATTCAATAAACAGGAGAATACAAGGCAATATGGGCTCTGGGTTAATTCAACAAAGATGCATATAAGAGCCACTTCAACAATTTAATTATGGTCTTCTCCTACTGACCCCCAAAGAAAAGAAAAGAAATAAAACTATTTACACGGGAAAGCTCCCAACAAGCAAAAGAAGAACAAGAAATATTTTTGGGTTTTCTTTTTAATTATTACTACTACAGCAGAAAAATAAACTACTACTAATTTTTTGTTTTTTTCTTAAGGTTTAACAAACACACAAGAAGAAAGCAGGAAAAGGAAAATAAACTAGCATGGATATTACAGTGAAAAAGTATGAGCACCTACATCTAGCAATGAGTGTGTGTGAACATAAATGTAATGTCGGTGAGAAATACGTACTCCCCCAAGCTTAGGCTTTTGGCCTAAGTTGGTCTATGGCCACGGCTGGCCTGGCGGATATCCGTAATAATAGTTGTTGGGGTCGTAATGTGATGAGGAAGGATAGTTGGGATCATACTGATGTGCAGCGGTTATCGCCTGCTGAGCTGCAGCATGGAGTCGGGCTGCCTCCGCTCTCCTCTCGTACTCTTTTGCCTCCTCTCTGGTAATAACATATCTTCCTTTTGTCTGTGAATCAAAGAAGGCAGGAGCAGGGAGAGTAATACGGAAAACACGTCATTTATAAAAAATTAAGCGATATAAGAGAGGTGATTCAGGCCTCTCGACAAACTGGTGCGAAGCCATAGAGTTATAATCTAAATATGCAGGAGGCAACTCCATATCACCCTCACGAATGTCTATTTCAAGAAAATGAGCTAAGCGGGTTGCATAAATTCCTCCAAAGAAATCTCCATTATGTCTATTATGATGCAACCTACGAGCTACAATGGCTCCCATATGATAAGATTGGTCTCCTAACACAGCACTCCTAAGAATGCTGAGATCAGGGACACACATGTGACATGCTTCATCCTTAGCATTTATGCATCTACCGATGAAAAGAGCAAATTAATGTATAGCAAGAAGGTGAATGCTCCCTATGGTAGCCTGCGGTATATCTCTGGATTCCCCCACAGTTATACTAGCAAGAAAGTTTCTAAATTCGGATTTAGGGGGATCCCTAATACTGCCCCATGATGGAAGTTCGCAAGCAGAAGTGAAATCCTCTAGGTCCATGGTATAAGATTTGTCATAAAGATCAAACATGACTGAAGGAGAATTACGCGAAGATGAATACTCAAACCTCCTCACAAATGAACTTGTGAGATCATGATACTGGGGGCATTTGTTAGCCTCAAAATCCTCAAGACCGGCATTGCGCAAATATTCTTTGAATTCTTATTTAATTCCCGCACGGTCCATAAAATTTTCCGACGGCCATTCGCAAGGCCGTACTGGAGCGTCTCTTGGTGGATCCTCGTCAGCATCGCGCATAACAATTCTGGGTCCTTGCTTCTTAGAGGAACCACCTTGGAACATCTTCCTAAACATATTGTTTTTCTCTAAAAAATTCTAAAATTTTTAGTAACTTCAAAATAGAAGTAAACTAAATTCAATAAAACTGATAGCAACTACTCCTACAAGTGCCTAGAGCCTATATCAAGCATTAGAACTACTTGGAACCATATAAATTTGACATGCAAGCTCAAGAACATGGTCACCTATGCAACACAAATTTGCAAAGAATAAAGCACTAGAACAAAAACTAATTGGACCAATGGAGGAGTCACATACCAAGGAACAATCTCCCCAAGCAGTTTTGCGAGAGGTGCTTTGAGCAAGGAGATCGAAAATCGCAGCAAAAGTGGCTGGAACTCGTGCTTGAGTTGGTTTTTCGGGTTTGTGTGAGATAGAGGAAGAAGATGGGTGCTGGGATAAATGGAGGAGGGCCACCAAGGGCCCAAGAGGTAGGGGGCGCGCCCTATAGGGGGGGGGCGCCCACCACCCTCGTGGCCAGGTGGCAGCTCCTCCCGCGGTAATTTTTGCACAGTAAATCCTCAAATATTCCCGAAAAAATCATATTAAATTGGCATGGCATTCCGAGGACTTTTATTTTCGGGATATTTTTATATTGCACAGATAAGTCAGGAAATAGACAAAAAATACTATTTTTACTTTATTTAATATAAATAACAGAAAGTAAAAGTTGGGTACAAAAGTTTGTGCTTCTAGTTTCATCCATATCATGCTCATAAAAAAGAATCCACTAACAAGGTTGATCAAGTCTTGTTAACAAACTCGTTCCGATAATCATGAAACCGGAGAAATTTCGAATAACACTAAGTTACCTCAACGGGGATATGCACATCCCCAATAATAAGAATATCATATTTCTTCTTGACAGTAGGAAGAGGAAATTTAAAACCTCCAAATATAATCGATGGATTTTTTCCAATATAGTTGATACTATGAACTTGAGGTTGTTTCCTCGGAAAGTGTACCATATGCTCATTACCATTAACATGAAAAGTGACATTGCCTTTGTTGCAATCAATAACAGCCCCTGCAGTATTAAGAAAAGGTCTTCCAAGAATAATAGACATACTATCATCCTCTGGAATATCAAGTATAACAAAGTCCGTTAAAATAGTAACGTTTGCAACCACAACAGGCACATCCTCACAAATACCGACAGGTATAGCAGTTGATTTATTAGCCATTTGCAAAGATATTTCAGTAGGTGTCAACTTATTCAAGTCAAGTCTACGATATAAAGAGAGAGGCATAACACTAACACCGGCTCCAAGATCACATAAAGCAGTTTTAATATAATTTCTTTTAATGGAGCAAGGTATAGTAGGTACTCCGGGGTCTCCAAGTTTCTTTGGTATTCCACCCTTAAAAGTATAATTAGCAAGCATGGTGGAAATCTCAGCTTCCGGTATCTTTCTTTTATTAGTAATGATATCCTTCATATATTTAGCATAAGGATTTGTTTTGAGCACATCAGTTAATCTCATACGCAAAAAGATAGGCCTAATCATTTCAGCAAAGCGCTAAAAATCCTCATCATCCTTTTTCTTGGATGGTTTCAGAGGAAAAGGCATGGGTTTCTGAACCCAAGGTTCCCTTTCTTTACCATGTTTCCTAGCAACAAAGTCTCTTTTATCATAACGTAGATTCTTTGATTGTGGGTTATCAATATCAACAGCAAGTTTGATTTCTACATCATTATCATTACTAGGTTGAGCATCATCATGAACATCATCATTAATATTTTTATTAGGTTCATGTTCATTGCCAGATTGTGTTTTAGCATCAGACATAGATATATCATTTGGATTATCAGGTGGTTCAGTAATAGGTTCACTAGAAGTTCGCACACTTCTATCATTTTTCTTCTTCTTCTTTTTAGAAGAACTAGGAACATCAATATTATTTCTTTGAGAATCTTGCTCGATTCTCTTAGGGTGGCCTTCAGGATACAAAGGTTCCTGAGTCATTCTATCAGTTCTAGTAGCCACTCTAACAGCATAATCATTTTTCTTATTATTCATTTCATTAAACACTTCTTTTTGAGCCTTAAGTACTTGTTCTACTTGAGTGGTAACCATAGAAGCATGTTTGCTAACAAGTTTAAGTTCACCTTCAATATCAGCCATATAATCACCCAAGCGTCTAATCATATAATCATTTTCTTTTAATTGTCTACCAAAATAAGCATTGAAGTCGTCTTGCTTATACATAAAGTTATCAAACTCATCCAAGCATTGACTAGCAATTTTAGTAGGAGGGACTTCAGCTTTATCATATCTATAGAGAGAATTTACCTTTACTACCTGTGTCGGGATATCGGGATCAGGAGGTTCTTCAGTAAATAAATAATTAAGATCATATGTTTCTTCAACAGGCGGTGAATTAAGACCATGTATTTCTTCAATAGGAGGTAAATTCTTAACGTCTTCAGCTTTAATACCTTTTTCTTTCATAGATTTATTTGCCTCTTGCATATCTTTGGGACTGAGAAATAGAACACCTCTCTTCTTCGGAGTTGGTTTAGGAATAGGCTCAGTAATTGGAGCAGGAGATGGCTCAGGAGGTGCCCAATTATTTTCATTTGTCAACATATTATTCAATAGAATTTCAGCTTCATCTGGTGTTCTTTCCGTGAAAAGAGAACCAGCACAACTATCCAGGTAATCTCTGGAAGCATCAGTTAGTCCATTATAAAAGATATCAAGTATTTCAGGTTTCTTAAGAGGATGATCAGGCAAAGCATTAAGTAACTTGAGAAGCCTCCCCCAAGCTTGTGGGAGACTTTCTTCTTTAATTTGCACAAAGTTGTATATTTCCCTCAAAGCAGCTTGTTTCTTATGAGCAGGGAAATATTTAGCAGAGAAGTAATAAATCATATCCTGGGGACTACGCACATAACCAGGATCAAGAGAATTAAACCATATCTTAGCATCACCCTTTAATGAGAACAGAAATATTTTGAGTATGTAAAGGTAGCACGATCTCTCATCATTAGTGAACAGGGCATCTATATCATTTAACTTAGTAAGATGTGCCACAGTGGTTTCAGATTCATAGCCATAAAATGGATCAGATTCAACCAAAGTAATTATATCAGGATCAACAGAGAATTCATAATCTTTATCAGGAACACATATAGGTGAAGTAGCAAAAGCAGGGCCAGGTCTCATTTTATCTCTAAGTGATTCTTTGTTCCATTTAATTAATAACCTCTTAAGCTCATATCTATCTTTGCAAGCAAAAATAGTGGCAGAAGATTCCTTATCAAAAAGATAACCCTCAGGAATAACAGGCATATTTTCATCATCACTATCATCATTGTATTCAGATTCAATAAATTCTTTTTCTCTAGCCCTAGCAATTTGTTCATCAAGAAATTCACTAAGGGGCACAGTAGTATCAGGCATAGAAGCAGTTTCATCATAAGTATCATGCATAGCAAAAGTCCATCATCAATAACATTCGACATATCAGAACGAATAGCAGAAGCAGGTGTAGGTGTCGCTAACCTACTCATAACAGAAGGTGAATCAAGTGCAGAGCTAGATGGCAGTTCCTTACCTCCCCTCGTAGTTGAGGGATATATCTTGGTTTTTTGGATCTCTCAAGTTCTTCATAGTGTCCAGCAGATATAAATCCCAAGTGACTCAAAGAATAGAGCTATGCTCCCCGGCAACGGCGCCAGAAAAAGGTCTTGATAACCCACAAGTATAGGGGATCGCAACAGCTTTCGAGGGTAGAGTATTCAACCCAAATTTATTGATTCGACACAAGGGGAGCCAAAGAACATTCTCAAGTATTAGCAGTTGAGTTGTCAATTCAACCACACCTGGAAACTTAGTATCTGCAGCAAAGTGTTTAGTAGCAAAGTAATATGATAGTGGTAGTAGCGGCAACAAAAGTAAAGACAGCAAAAGTAATGTTTTTGGTATTTTATACTGATTGTAACAGTAGCAGCGGAAAAGTAAACAAGCGTAAACCAGTATATGGAAAACTCGTAGGCACCGGATCAGTGATGGATAATTATGCCGGATGCGGTTCATCATGTAACAGTCATAACATAGGGTGACATAGAACTAGCTCCAATTCATCAATGCAATGTAGGCATGTATTCCGTATATAGTCATACGTGCTTATGGAAAAGAACTTGCATGACATCTTTTGTCCTACCCTCCCGTGGCAGCGGGGTCCTATTGGAAACTAAGGGATATTAAGGCCTCCTTTTAATAGAGAACCAGAACAAAGCAGTAGCACATAGTGAATACATGAACTCCTCAAACTATGGTCATCATCGGGAGTGGTCCCAATTATTGTCACTTCGGGGTTGCCAGATCATAACACATAGTAGGTGACTATAGACTTGCAAGATAGGATCAATAACTCACATATATTCATGAAAACATAATAGGTTCAGATCTGAAATCATGGCACTCGGGCCCTTGTGACAAGCATTAAGCATAGCAAAGTCATAGCAACATCAATCTCAGAACATAATGGATACCAGGGATCAAACCCTAACAAAACTAACTCGATTACATGATAAATCTCATCCAACCCATCACCGTCCAGCAAGCCTACGATGGAATTACTCACGCACGGCGGTGAGCATCATGAAATTGGTGATGGAGGATGGTTGATGATGACGATGGCGACGAATCCCCCTCTCCGGAGCCCCGAACGGACTCCATATCAGCCCTCCCAAGAGGTTTTAGGGCTTGGCGGCGGCTCCGTGTCGTAAAACGCAATGATTTCTTCTCTCTGATTTTTCTCTCATCGGAACTCAATATATGGAGGTGGAGTTGGAGTCGGAGACGCAACAGGGGGCCCACGAGGTAGGGGGCGCGCCCTAGGGGGGGCACGCCCCCTACCCTCGTGAGAAGGGTGTGGGCCCCCTGGTCTTCATCTTTGGCAAGGATTTTTTATTATTTTTTCTAAGACCTCCCGTGGAGTTTCAGGTCATTCCGAGAATATTTGTTTTCTGCACATAAAACAACACCATGGTAATTCTGCTGAAAACAGCGTCAGTCCGGGTTAGTTCCATTCAAATAATACACGTTAGAGTCCAAAACAAGGGCAAAAGTGTTTGGAAAAGTAGATACGACGGAGACGTATCAGACACCTCCTCCTCCGGGTCTGTGGAGGCTGCCCTTTTTTCTCCCCTTGAGGGGAGAGTCACTTTCCGCCTCCTCCTCCTCCTCTTCGTCTTCATCTCCCTCATGGGAGGAGGGGATTTCGGTTTCTCCGGACACTGCGTTCGGAGTACCCTTACGGCGGGGGCCGCCCTTGGCCTCCCTCCTCTTCTTCTTGGTTTTCTTCTCCGGTGCCTGATAGGGCACCAGGGCAGGCATCTTCGTTAGCTAGGGAGTGGGCGGATCTTCAGGCAGCGGAGCCGGACACTTGATCCGCTCCGCCTTCGCTATCCAGCCATGTACAAAGGACGGAAAACTCATTACGCCTAAGTATTTATGGACCAGAGGTTTGTTTGGGAATAATACCCTTACCAGAGTGGCCGGATTCTCCCTGTCAAGGCCGATGTCATCGGTCTCCTTCGACCACACCTTCTGGGCCTTGAAGAGTGGCTTCCAGATCTCTTTGTGCATTGTGCCGAAGAAGCGCTGCAGGGTTCGGGGACCTTCCGGATTGAACTCCCACATATGGAGGGGTCGGAGCTGGCAGGGGAGGAGCTGGCAGGGGAGGATCCGGCGGAAGAGCATCACCTGAATCATGTTAGTGAGACTGGTGTTCTTGCTTATCATGTTTTTATGCGCTTTTGCAGCGTCAACACTTCCGCGGTCGACCACCAGTCCGGACCCTTGTTGGTCCATGATGCGAGCCACATAGGGGGTCGGATCTAAACTCAGGAGTGGCCGCCCATCTGGCGCCGCGTGTTTTGGTGACGTAGAACCACTCCTACTGCCACACCTTGACGATCTCCACGAAAGCCCCTTTAGGCCACGTGGTGTTGGGGAGCTTGCTCACCATGGCACTGCCGCAGTCCGCGTGGTGCCCGTCAAAACAGAAATTAGGACAACACAAAGAAAACATAATCTGTCAAAATAGAACAGTCTGTAGCAATCTGACTATTCCGAATACTTCTGTAACTCAAAAAACTCTGAAAAATTAGGACGACCTGAGAAATTTGTATGTTGATCTACTGCAAGTGGAATGGGTATTTTATTGCTCTCTGGTAAAAATTGAAAATTAATTTCCTGAGCATAAAAGTTTTTGTTTTTTCAGCAAGATCAAACAACTATCACCCAAGGAGATCCTAAAGGCTTTACTTGGCACAAACACTAATTAAAACATAAAAAACACAATCATAACAATAGCATAATTTTTATAACACTCAAGAACAGAAAGCAAAAAGTAAAAATAAATTTTATTCATTGGGTTGCCTCCCAACAAGCGCTATAGTTTTACGCCCTTAGCTAGGCATAAAGCATGGATCTAAGTTTTGTCATCTTTGGTTCGAGATCCATAAGATGCCCTCATGATTGATTCATAAGGTGGCTTAATTCTAGTTCTAGTAAAGTGTTCCATACCCTTCCTCAAAGGAAATTGGAACTTAATATTACCTTCTTTCATATCAATCACGGCACCGATAGTGCGTAAAAATGGTCTATCAAGAATAATAGGACAAGACGGATTGCGATTAATATCAAGAACAATAAAATCTATGGGCACATAATTCCTATTTGCAAGAATAAGAACATCATTAATTCTTCCCATAGGCTTTTTAATATTGGAATCCGCCCAGTGTAAATTCAAGGAACATGCTTCAAGATTGGTAAGACCAAGCACATCACATAAGATTTCAGAATTGTGGAAACACTAGCACCCAAGTCACACAAAGCAAAACACTCATAATTTTTAATCTTGACTTTGATAGTTGGTTCCCATTCATCATGCAATTTTCTAGGGATTGGAACTTCTAATTCCAATTTTTCTTCCAAAGCTTTCATCATAGCATCAACGATATGTTTAGTAAAAGCTTTGTTTTGTTCATAAGTATGGGGTGAATTTATCATGGATTGCAAAAAAGAAATACAATCAATCAAAGAGCAAATATCATAATTAAAGTCTTTGTAATCCAAAAGATTGGGTGCATCACTAGCTAAAGTTTTGACCTCTCCAAAACCCACTTTCATCAATTTTCTCAACAGGATTTTCACCCTCCGAAATATTGGGACGCCTTCTACCTAAAGTTGACTATTCTCTAGTCCATTTTTCAACATTCTTAACTTTACTAAACAAGGGATCAATAGAAGAAACACTAATCATTTTAAGATCTTCATCATTTTTGCAAGAATAATCACTAGAAAAAGCTTTTTCTAAAAATTCTCTTATATCTCTAAGCATAGCAGTTCTTTTCTTACTTTCATCCATAGAAACATAAAGAGGTTTAATTGATTCATCAACCTTAGGCACAAACATTTTCATCTTGAGATTTTCCACATCATGAGCAATTCTATCAACACTTCTAGAAAAATCATCAATCTTATTCAACTTTTCTTCTATGGAAGTTGAGGGAGTCCTGGATTAGGGGGTATCTGGACAGCCGGATTATATCCTTTGGCCGCACTGTTGGACTATGAAGATACAAGATTGAAGACTTCGTCCAGTGTCCGGATGGGACTCTCCTTGGCGTGGAAGGCAAGCTAGGCAATACGTATATGGATATCTCCTCCTTTGTAACCGACCTTGTGTAACCCTAACCCTCTCCGGTGTCTATATAAACCGAAGGGTTTTAGTCCGTAGGACAACAATCACAACATACAATCATACCATAGGCTAGCTTCTAGGGTTTAGCCTCTTCGATCTCGTGGTAGATCAACTCTTGTAATACACCCATATCATCAAGATCAATCAAGCAGTAGTAGGGTTTTACCTCTATTGAGAGGGCTCGAACCTGGGTAAAAACACCATGTCCCCCATCTCCTATTACCATCCGCCTAGACGCACAGTTCGGGACCCCCTACCCGAGATCCGCCGGTTTTGACACCGACATTGGTGCTTTCATTGAGAGTTCCTCTGTGTCATCATCGTCAGGCTTGATGGCTCCTTCAATCATCGATAGCGATGCAGTCCAGGGTGAGACTTTTCTCCCTAGACAGATCTTTGTATTCGGCGGCTTCGCACTGCGGGCCAACTCGCTTGGCCATTTGGAGCAGATCGAGAGTTACGCCCCTGGCCACCAGGTCAGGTTTGGAAGCTTAAACTACACGGCCGACGTCCGCGGAGACTTGATCTTTGACGGATTCGAGCCCCTGCCGAGTGTGCCGCACGGTCACGATGAGCATGATTTAGTTCTACCAACGGACAGTGTTCAGGAGACCGCGCCGGCAACCGCTCTGACACTCAATTCGGAGCCAATTGCGCCATCCATCACTACAAAAAAAAGACACATCCGTGACATTTTGGGTCGAACGAAATTTTTTTCTGTCATACATATGACACTTCTATGACGATAATTGTGACGAAACCCGGTATCATCATAGATGTGGTGGGCTCCTACTTCTATGACAAAAAATCATGACAAAAAATGGGCTTTTCGTCCTGGGCGGGCCGGAGACGCAGCTGCATGACATACTTTGGGCCATCCATGACGAAAAAAACCGTGGTAGAAGCGAGGGCGAGGAAAATTTCAGGGAGTTCCCGGTTACGGTGGGAGGTCGGGGGCCGAGCGATGCGCGTTTCTCTCGTACACGTACGTGCGTGTGTGCGAGGCGTTGGCTCTAACTGAACCCGAGCGAGGCGTTGGGCTCTAACTGAACCCGAGCGATTGCACTGTAGGCTACGCGTTACTGAACTCGAGTGATCGATCGATGGCTGTTAACTGAACCCGATCGCGCGATTCCACAGGACCCGTGGTGTTGCCTCTGGATGAACAGGACCCCGATCGATCGAGCTGGTTGGGGCTGGATGAATAGGACCCCGTGGAGGGCTGGATGAACAGGACCACCCCATGGAGGGCAGGATGAATAGTAGACGGTGGAGGGCAGGATGGACAGTAGCTCGTGGAGGGGTGGTTGAACAGGAGCCCGTGGAGAGGGCTGGTTGAACAGTAGCCGGTGGAGTAGCGCGCGGTGGAGGCTGGATGAACAGGAGCCCGTGGATGAACAGTCGCAGGTGGAGGCTGGAGGAGGTCGATGGTGGATGAACAGTAGCTCGTGGAGGCTGGAGGGGGTCGGCGGTGGAGATGAACAGTATCCCATGGAGTCCTGTTTTGCGGTACGCCACACCCCTCCTGATGAACAAGACCCCCGTTTCGATCGTATCGCTCCAACACAAGTCCGTTTCATCCGTTTTGCGGTACGCCACACCCCTCCCGATCAACAGGACCCCCGTTTCGATCGTAGGAGGTCCGTTTCCTCCGTTTTGCGGTACACCAGACCCCTCCCGATCAACAGGACCCTGTTCCGAACGTAGGAGATCCGTTTCCTCCGTTGTGCGGTACGCCAGGCCTCGTTTCCATTGCCTGTTCCGTCCAAGCCCTCCCGATGAACACGACCACGCATTCTGTTCCGACCCATCCAGTTGGCTCCCACGCGTTCTGTTGCCTCCCCATGAACATGACGCATTCCGTTGCCTCCCCACAAAGATGACGACGACGCTATTTCTCTGTTCCGACCCAGCCATGTACACGAGCCCTGGCCGTACGTATGCGCGAGTAGGCGTTCGAGACCCCGCCCGTATGTACACATACATGGCCGTATTTTCCTTCTTACGCTGTGCGTACGTGTACATGCTACGTGGCGCCTCTACTACGACACATGTGCGCCTCTACATCGACCAATATATATGTACGTACACGTTCACGACCAGAATGACAACTCTACGTACGCTTCGACCAGGTGGGTCCCAACTGTCACGCACTTCCTTGCATGCGAAGATGTAGCTGGTGGGTCCCAGCAGTCAGGGGGGCGAAATACGGTGGCCCGTCTGGTGGGTCCCGCTGTCAGGTGGAGGAATAATTATTTTGCACGTAATAAGGAGGCACTTCCTTGCTACAGCCGTGGACCCAGCTGTCAGCCTCTCCACGTACAGTCCACGTCCGATGGAAGCTGTTCCTTGACCACGTTGACCACGCCGCGCCGAGAGCACCAGGGCGGTGGACGACGGCGAGGCCTAGGAAGGGGACAACGCGGATCCGGGGAAGACGCAGCAGTGGATGCCCACGCGTAGAGGAGTACGAGGGTTCACTGGTTCGCTGCGGTGTGAGGCTGCCGTCGCCGCAGAATAACAGGGGGTGTGGGTGAGTAGAGGGATGGCCTGGCCAGCGGTGGGAGAAGTAGGGAGTGGTGAGGCCTCCGCCGCATCGCAGCCGGCCACGGGAGGCAGGAGCACGAGGCACGACCGGCGCTGGTTTGGGCGGCTGGAGCAAGAAGACCAGAGGTTGAAGAAGCACTACGGCCGTTGGATGGACATCGTATGGTCACTGGAGCTAGAATCGTGCATATTGACTAAGTTGACAAAGCCCTCCGTCCCCGTCAACTTAGTAGGCCCACAAGTCAGCCTGCCACTATACTGGGTCCCAGCTAACAAGGGGAGTATTCATTTTCTGTGCGTGAAAAGGAGGCACTTCCTTGCGTGCGAAGATATAGCTGGTGGGTCCAAGCTGTCAGCGGTGGTAACGTTTTTTCGTGAAATACAAAGGCCCTTTCGGTGGGTCCCTGATGTCAGGTGGATGAATCATTATTTTGCGCGTAATAAGGAGGCATTTCCTTGCGTGCGGCCGTGGACCCAGCTGTCGGCCTCTCCACGTAAAGTTCACTTTAGATGCATGTCGGTCGTTGACCACGTTGACCAGGCCGCGCCGAGAGCACCAGGGCGGTGGACGACGGCGAGGCCTAGGAAGGGAACGACACGGAGGCAGGGAAGACTCGGCAGTTGTTTCCCACGCGGAGGGGAGTACGACTGTACGAGGGTTTACTAGTTCGTCTGCCGTCGCCGGAGAATAACAGCAGGTGTGGGTGAGTAGAGGAATGGCTAGGCCACGATGGGAGTACGGTGGGGCGGTGATGTAACGCCCTCGATGCGGCTATATCTCCTACGTGTCGAGGCACGACTTAGAGGCATAACCGCATTGAAAGCAATGTCGCAAGTTAGGCAATCTTCACAACATCCCATGTAATATAGATAATAAATGGGGAGATACATAGTTGGCTTACACTCGCCACGTCAATCAAAGTACATAAATAGCATTACAACATTCAAACACTCATGGCCCGACTATGGCGCCAAAATAAAAGATCAACCCAACATGTGACACGGTCCCGATCACCCAACTGGGCACCACTACTGATCATCAGGGAAAGACACATAGTATCGGCGTGAGTCCTCGTCGAACTGCCACTTCAGCTCAAGCGCGTCATCTGGAATGGAATCGTCAGGCCCTGCATCTGGTTTGGAAGTAATCTGTGAGCCACAGGGACTCAGCAATCTCGCACCCTCGCGATCAAGACTATTTAAGCTTATAGGTAAGGCAAGGTAAATATGTGGAGCTGCAGCAAGCGACTAGAAAATAAGGTGGCTAACCTGTTCGCAAAAGAGAGCGGGAAGTGAGGGCAAAGCGCGAACGAGTAACTAGAGGGCAACCTGCGGCAAGCATTACTCCAACACCGTGTTCACTTCCCGGACTCCGCCGAGAAGAGACCATCACGGTAACTCACAAAGTTGATTCATTTTAATTAAGTTAAGGTTCAAGTTATCTACAACCAGACATTAACAAATTCCCATCTGCCCATAACCGCGGGCACGGCTTTCGAAAGTTCAAATCCCTGCAGGGGAGTCCCAACTTAGCCCATGACAAGCTCTCACGGTCAACGAAGGAATAGACCTCCTCCCGAGACATTCCGATCAGACTCGGTATCCCGGTTCTACAAGACACTTCGACAAGTTAAAACAAATCCAGCAACACCGCCCGAATGTGCTGACAAATCCCGATAGGAGCTGCACATATCTCGTTCTCAGGGCACACTCAGATTGTCTTAGGTACGGGTAGGCCAGCCCAGAGTTGCCCCTGGTGGCCACCGGCAGCTGACAGGTGGACCAACACTCAGAGGAGCACTGGCCCGGGGGGGGGGGGTTAAAATAAGATGACCCTCGGGCTCCGGAAACCCAAGGGAAAAAGAGGCTAGGTGGCAAATGGTAAAACCAAGGTTGGGCATTGTTGGAAAAGCTTTAATCAAGGCGAACTATCAAGGGGTTCCCATTATCACCCAACCGCGTAAGGAACGCAAAATTCGGGAACATAACACCGATATGACGGAAAACTAGGGCGGCAAGAGTGGAACAAAACACTAGGCGAGAGGCCGAGCCTTCCACCCTTTACCAAGTATATAGATGCATTAATATAACAAGGCAATATAATGATATCCCAACAAGTAAATAATGTTTCAACAAGGAACGGTCTCCAATCTTCACCTGCAACTAGCAACGCTATAAGAGGGGCTGAGCAAAGCGGTAACATAGCCAATCAACGGTTTGCTAGGACATGGTGGATTAGAGGTTTGACATGACAATTTGGTAGGCATGATAAGCAAGTGGTAGGCATCATAGCATAGGCATAGCAAAAGAGCGAGCATCTAGCAAAGCAAAGATAGTAGTGATTTTGAGGGTATGATCATCTTGCCTGCAAAGTTGTCAGAGTTGACTGGGTCCTCGAAAGCAAACTCAACAAGCTCCTTGTTAGCGAACTCGTCTCCCGGCTCTACCCAAACAAGACAAACAAGCAACAAGGACACAATCAACCACGTGCAAAGCTCAAACAATATGATGCAAACATGGTATGCTATGCGGGATGCGATATGTGATGCATATGCAAGATTTGACAAGGAATGAATGAACCTGGCCTCAACTTGGATATCCAAGTGTGCCACTGGAAAGGTGAGATGAAATCTCTTGAAAACGATATAAAGAACGCCGGAATCGGAGTTACGGTTTGGAAATGGCAAGCAATTCAAATATGGCACCGGTCTGCGGTAAACAGCAAGTAGCCATCTAAATGCAACAAGATGAACATGCTACAACACTCAAACATGACAACAAAATACATGGCAGGTATCCACTCATGATTCTTAACAAAAGATGAACACTGAGCTACAGCCAATTCGTCCACTAATAGGTTCAAACAAGCATGGCAAACATGCATTTGGTAAACAGATCTCGGACTTAGTGAAATTAACACTTGTCTGGAATTTCAGATCATGTAGCACACTTTGGAGCATGAAAACTAAAGTCTACAGGACCTGAACATGGCAAAGTAAAGCATGGCATGGAGCTACTCAAAGAGCTTAACAAAAGTCCCTTAGTGACCTTGAGCCAAAGGGGATCAGAAAATACATTTGCAAGCATGTGAACATGGCAAAAACATAATCAGATCACAGACTTAGTGAAAAACTGGAGCATGCAAATCAGATATCACGTAGGCATGTTTACGAGCTCGATGCACTCACTACAGAGCATGTCATGACAATCTAAGCCTACACCCATCAAGAATACACATTATACAAGCTAGACATGGCAAGAACAATAACATAGCATGCACGGATCAACTACAACATCCTCGGCAAAATCGCTAACAAGTAGACAATCTGCCCAGATTTACAAAATAGCAAAAGTAGAGTTCGATTGAGTCAAGCTAGGGTGCTCAATAATTGCAAACAAAGACATGGATGGATAGATCACTACAAGATTAACAAAACATCCTTACTGATCATCTTCAGAAGAGGCACGGATCACTTGGAAACAACATGAACATATGTCATATTGAGATAAACGATTGCACCACTTTGCAAGCTTGTGCTAGTCACCACACACATCACAAAAATACATGGGTTGAACCTCTGGAAAGATGGCAAAACATATAACAAAACTCATGTAGAGCTCAGGGGCATATCATGCACACATTAATCATGGCAAAAATGACAAATATCTAATTGGAGCAGCAGATCCGACAATTATCTCAAATAGCATTCTTCCAAAAGCATTTTGGGCATCAAGATGAACTTAAATGAAAATGATGCAATGAGATGAAATTATGTGCTCTCTGAGGCGAACATTTTGATATGCTATATGCCCAAAACGGAGCTATGGATGCGGAGATACAACATGATGAAAATAGCAAAATGATTAGGGTTTCGGCAAAAAGTCAACCGAGAAATATCCTCAGATCCAGATCTGCACGCTTCCCGAGGCGGCGGTGGATCCAGCCGGAATTACTGTAGATGACGGCGGCGGCGGGCGAGGACGGAGCTGCGGGCGGTGGATGGCGGCGGGCGGCGCTCGGCCGGAGCTGCACCGGCCGGTGGAGAGGCGGCGGGGCGCGGCGAACGCCGGAGCCGGTGCGACGGCCCGAATCCGCCGGACTTGAGGCGAGGGCGGCGGCGGACGAACGTCGGCAGGGAGGCGACACGGTGGAGAGGCCTGGTCGGGGAGGCGGCGCGGTGGAGAGGCCCGGTCGAGGAGGCGACGCGGTGGAGAGCCCCGGTCGGGCGGTGGGGAGGGCCGGCGCTGGGCCTGCGGGCCCGCGTCGGTGGCGGCGGCGAAGTGGGGCGCCCGCTGCCATGTGGCGCGCCCCGGTTGGCGGCGGCGGTTTGTCCGGTGGGGGTCGGACGTGTCCGGCGGCGGTGGAGGATGGATCTAGGGTTAGGGGGAGAGTGGAACCGCGAATTTCGGAGGGGGGGTGTATATATAGGCATAGAGGGAGCTAGGAGTGTCCAAATGAGGTGCGGTTTTCGGCCACGCGATCATGATCGAACGCTCTAGATGATGGAGAGGGTTTTGGTGGGTTTTGGCCCAAAATGGAGGGGTGTTGGGCTGCAACACACACGAGGCCTTTTCGGTCCCTCGGTTAACCGTTGGAGCATCAAACGAAGTCCAAATGGTACGAAACTTGACAGGCGGTCTACCGGTAGTAAACCAAGGCCGCTTGGCAAGTCTCGGTCCAATCCGGAAATGTTTAATCCCCACACATGAAAGAAAGGTAGAAATGACCACCGGAGGAGAACGGAGCGCCGGAATGCAAAACGGACAACGGGGAAAATGCTCGAATGCATGAGACGAACACGTATGCAAATGCAATGCACATGATGACATGATATGAGATGCATGACAATGACAAAAACACGCGGAGACAAAGACCCGAACCCGAGGAAATAAAATAACTTAACGCCGGAAACGGCAAGAGTTGGATTACATATTAGGTAAATCATATCCGGGGTGTTACAACACTCCACCACTACGAGAGGATCTCGTCCTGAGATCTAGGACTGAAAGAACGCCGGGTACTCAGAACGGAGGTGATCCTAGCGTTCCCAGGTAGCTTCACGGTCGGAATGGTGTGACCACTTAACTTTGAGGAATTTGATTGACTTGTTGCGAGTCTTGCGTTCAGTCTCTTCAAGAATAGCAACGGGGTGCTCACGATAAGAGCGATATTCTTGGAGCTCAATGTCTTCGAAGTTGACGGTGCGGTCAGGAGTCTTGAAGCACTTTCGAAGCTGAGAGACATGGAACACGTCATGCACATTTGCAAAGTTTGAAGGAAGCTCGAGTTGATAGGCGAGATCGCCTCTCTTGCTGACGATCTTGAAAGGTCCCACGTATCTGGGGGCAAACTTCCCTTTGATACCGAAGCGACGAGTACCTTTCATTGGAGAGACGCGGAGGTAAACATGATCTCCAATATCGAAAGCCAAATCTCGGTGCTTACTATCATAATAGCTCTTCTGGCGGGATTGGGCTGCTTTGAGGTTATCTCGAATGACTTTGCACATTTCCTCTGCCTCTGTGATTAAGTCATTTCCCAGAAGTTGACATTCACCGGTTTCAGACCAGTTGAGAGGGGTACGACACTTCCTTCCATACAAAATTTCAAATGGGGCCTTGCCCGAACTTGCTTGAAAACTGTTGTTGTAGGAGAATTCAGCATAAGGAAGACAATCCTCCCACTTCATGCCGAAGGAGATCACACAAGCCCTGAGCATATCTTCAAGAATCTGATTGACACGCTCGACTTGACCGCTAGTTTGAGGATGGAAAGCTGTGCTGAAGCGGATGTTGGTGCCCATGGCCTTGTGAAAAGAATCCCAAAACTTGGAGGTAAAGATGCTGCCACGGTCTGAAGAGATCACTTGTGGAATACCGTGCAGAGAGACAATCCGAGAGGTATAGAGTTCCGCCAATTGAGCTGTAGTGATTGACTCTTTGATAGGCAGAAAGTGAGCCACTTTAGTGAGTTTGTCGATGACAACGAATATAGCATCATTGCCACGTTTGGACTTTGGAAACCCAGTCAAGAAGTCCATCTCAATGTGGTCAAACTTCCATTCTGGAATGGCAAGAGGTTGGAGGAGTCCAGCTGGCCTTTGGTGTTCTGCCTTCACTCTTCTGTAGACATCACATTCATTCACAAACTGAGCAATCTCGCGCTTCATTCGAGTCCACCAATAAGCCTGTTTGAGGTCCTGATACATCTTCGTGCTCCCAGGGTGGATGGAGAGGAGAGAATTGTGAGCCTCGTTCATGATCACTTTACGAAGGTCACCTTTGGGCACAACAATACGATCCTCGAAGAAGAGAGTATCCTTGTCATCAAGGCAGTAGCACTTGTACTTGGGTTGACTCTTGGCAATCCCAATCCTCACCTTATTCACCATAGCATCAAGAAGCTGAGCTTGGCGAATCTGGTCTTCCAAGGTAGGAGAGACTTGAAGGTTGGCGAGGAAACCTTGAGGAACAACTTGTAGATTAAGTTTGCGAAAAGCTTCACAAAGCTCGGGTTGATAAGGCTTGAGAATAAACTGTCGCAATAAGCCTTCCTGCTCAAAGCGTCAGCAATCACATTGGCCTTGCCTGGAGTATACTCGATACTCGGATTATACTCTTGAATCATTTCGACCCATCGAGTCTGCCTGAGGTTGAGATTAGGCTGAGTGAAGATGTACTTGAGACTCTTGTGGTCAGTGAAGATGTCCACTTTCCTTCCCAATAAGAGATGTCTCCAAGTCAAAAGAGCATGCAAAATTGCCGCCAACTCGAGGTCATGAGTGGGGTAGTTCTTCTCATTGGGCGTCAACTGGCGAGAGGTATAAGGCACAACTTTCTTCTCTTGCACCAACACTGCGCCGAGACCTTGGAGAGAGGCATCACAAAAGACCTCGTACGGTTTGGATTAATCAGGAGGAGTCAGAACTGGAGCAGTGACCAATTTCTCTTTCAAAGTGTTGAAAGCGATGTCACATTTCGGAGAACAAATGTACTTGACGTGCTTCTGGAGAAGATTTGAGAGAGGCTTCACGATCTTAGAAAAGTTTTCAACGAATCTTCGACAGTAGCTTGCGAGACCGAGGAAGCTACGAAGTTGCTTCACGTTCTGAGGTGGTTCCCAATTCACAATTGCAGACACCTTCTCAGGATTCACCGCAATGCCCTTGGCAGAGATGATATGACGAAGATAGAGAACCTCATCGAGCCAAAATTCGCACTTGGAGAACTTGGCGTAGAACTGGTGTTCCCTGAGCTTATCGAGCACCAAATGCAAGTGCTTGGCATGATCTTCCTTGTTCTTCGAAAAGACTAGAATGTCGTCGAGATAGACCAAAACGAAGTCATTGGTGTAGGCATTGAAGATGAAGTTCATCATGCGAGAGAAAGTCGGAGGAGCGTTGACGAGGCCAAAAGACATGACAGTGTATTCATATGAACCATAGCTTGTCCTGAAAGCCGTCTTGGGAATATCTTGCTCACGGATTCAAATCTAATGATAACCCATACGGAGATCAAGCTTGGAGAATACTTGGGCACCTTTGAGTTGTTCGAACAGCTCATTGATGTTGGGAAGTGGGTATTTGTTCTTGATAGTCTTCTTGTTCAATGGACGGTAATCAACACAAAGTCGGTCTGTTCCATCCTTCTTCTTCACAAAAAGAACACCACAACCCCACGAAGAAGAACTAGGTCGGATGAGACCCATTCTCTCTTGAATATCGAGTTGCTTCTTCAGCTCCTTCAACTCTTCAGGTCCGAGCTTGTAAGGATGCTTGCACACTGGTTCCGTGCTAGGCTCAAGATCGATGACGAATTCAACTGGCCGGTGCGGAGGCATTCTTGGAAGCTCTTCTGGAAAGACATCTTGATATTCGCAAACGACTGGAATCCGCGAGATAGCATCCAGTTCACCCTTCTCATTGAGAGAAAACAGACGGATGGTATCATCATGATCGGCAAAAACAATTACATCCTCAGACGAATGAGTCAATTGAATCTGCCTGGCAGCACAATCAAGATGCGCCTTGTGCTTAGAAAGCCAATCCATTCTGAGAATAAGATCAATATCCGAGTCACCAAGAACCGTAGGAGAAGATAGAAATTTGCAGTCACCCAAAGTGATAGTAACATCCGGAGCAATGGAGTTAGCATGCATGCGCCTACCGGGAGAGACAACTGCTAATGGACTAGGCAAAATTTGCAAAGCCAAACCATGCTTAGATGTAAATGGTCTCGAGATGAAACAATGCGATGCACCAGTGTCAAAAAGAACTTTAGCTAGAATATCGTTAACAGGAAGGTTACCCATGATGACATCTGACGAGTCCTCTGCCTGAGCTGCGTTCATCAAGTTGACCTTGGCGTGCTTGGGGTTATGCTTGACCACAGCTGTACTTGCCGATCTCACAGGAGGAGGAGGAAGACGCCTCTGATTGAAGCATTTGTTGGCATAGTGACCCTTCTGTTGGCACTTGTTGCACGTGACCTCTGAAAGCGGACGGTGATACGGAGCACTCGATCTTGGAGCTTGAGATGAAGTCTTGTTCTGAAAGCCAGGGTTGGGTGGGTGGGAAGATCCACTGCCACCTTTGCTCTTCTGCTGATACGGCTGATGGAATGGAGGAGGAGGAAGCCAATACTTCTGCTGCTTGGCCACTTGAGTAGAGGAAGAAGGAGTAGTGTCTCTGACTCGCTTCTTGGAAGCATCACACCTTAGTTGAGCAGCCTCTTGCTTCAATGCCATGTTGTAGAACTCATTGTACCTCAAGGGCTCAAAGAGAACAAGAGCTAGATGGATTTCTTCTCTGAGATCACCCCTGAACTGGTATATCATGTTCTTCTCGTCAGGGACGTCCTGCTTAGCAAAGCGGGCGAGCTTCTGAAACAACTTGTTGTAGTCATAGACAGACAAAGAGCCTTGCTTCAGGTTGCGGAATTCCTCACGCTTGCTTTCAACCACACTCTGAGGGATATGATGAGCTTTGAAGTCTTGACGGAATTCATCCCAGGTAATCACACGGCCTCCTCTGGAATCCTTGTACTACTGGAACCATTCTGCAGCTTGGTCTTTGAGTTGGAAGGAAGCGAACTTGACAAAGTCCTCAGGCCTGACGTTACTGCACTCGAAATGCTTGCACAGATCCACGAGCCAATCGTCAGCATCAGTTGCCTCAACACAATTGCTGAAAGTCTTTGGCCCGTTAGCAAGGAACTGGTTGAGTGTAGCAAAGTGATTCTGATTGTTGCCTTGGTTGCCTTGGTTCGCTTGATTGCGCTCTTGAAGAATTTGCATGATCAACTGCGTGTTTGCATTGGTTGCGGCCATCACAGCTTTCCATGCCTCCGGAGGAGGTGGAGGTGGTGGCGGATCCTGATTCTGATTCTGATTGGTGCTCTTAGCGGGAGCCATCCTGAAGAGGGTGACAACCGTTAGCACATTGACAGATAATATGAAGCTGAATCAAACGGGTTGAAATTGCAACATAAAGTCTTCACATCCGAACATAAGAACGAATGCATTCCACTTGAAATGGTCACATATCCATAAATTGAGAAGCCACTTAGAATTTAGGTAGAGGAATAAATCAACAAGGTACGGATCAAGAACGAATACTCGGTAAGAAATCCCAATCTCAAACCAAATATCCGTGGAAGAAGAACTAGAGCTACAAGAATTCCCACCTATGAAACTCCCGAACCTTTTCGGTTATGCAATCAGGTATTGGGGATACAGGGGAAGCATAATATCTCACCCAAATCTAGCAAATCCTACATCCAGTTGTATCCATCCTTCAACACATAACCGAGAAAACTTCGGAAACCATCTCCCTCAACCTTCGAAAAGCATCCGTTATACAAGTTATGGCGATACTCCCGAACTCCCACCCCAGTACTGGGTGGTGTCGAGGTTATCTCACCAACGAACTGCATAAAAGAGATTTTCGATGTCGGTGTACTAAACTCAGGTATTCTAGAACTGCAACGATAAAATTGTGACGACAACTCCTCGGAGCTCAACTCCCTGGGACACTGCCACAACCTCTAAAGACAGGAGGCACCAAGAACAATGTTCTCGTCACAAAACCATCGGAACGATTCCAAGATACCCGCGTGATCCTAATTTTTTTAGTGAAATTTGAGAAGAGAAGAGTCAAAACTCTACGTCAGGATGCCTTACCAGAGCGATGAGGAGACTGGGGAGTAAAAAGAATTCCTAAACTCTCTGATATATAATTCCTAAATGACTCAAAACATTTTTCTAGACTCAACAACGACTACTAAAAACGATCAAGCAATGGGGGCTCCTAAGGTCGGGGAAGGCTCTGATTACCAACTTGTAACGCCCTCGATGCGGCTATATCTCCTACGTGTCGAGGCACGACTTAGAGGCATAACCACATTGAAAGCAATGTCGCAAGTTAGGCAATCTTCACAACATCCCATGTAATATAGATAATAAAAGGGGAGATACATAGTTGGCTTACACTCGCCACGTTAATCAAAGTACATAAATAGCATTACAACATTCAAACACTCATGGCCCGACTACGGCACCAAAATAAAAGATTAACCCAACATGCGACACGGTCCCGATCACCCCAACTTGGCACCACTACTGATCATCAGGGAAAGACACGTAGTATCAGCGTGAGTCCTCGTTGAACTCCCACTTGAGGTCAAGCGCGTCATCTGGAATGGAATCATCAGGCCCTGCATCTGGTTTGGAAGTAATCTGTGAGCCACAGGGACTCAACAATCTCACACCCTCGCGATCAAGACTATTTAAGCTTATAGGTAAGGCAAGGTAAATATGTGGAGCTGCAGCAAGCGACTAGCAAATAAGGTGGCTAACCTGTTCGCAAAAGAGAGCGGGAAGAGAGGGCAAAGCGCGAACGAGTAACTAGAGGGCAACCCGTGGCAAGCATTACTCCAACACCATGTTCACTTCCCGGACTCCGCCGAGAAGAGACCATCACGGTAACTCACACAGTTGATTCATTTTAATTAAGTTAAGGTTCAAGTTATCTACAACCAGACATTAACAAATTCCCATCTGCCCATAACCGCGGGCACGGCTTTCAAAAGTTCAGATCCCTGCAGGGGAGTCCCAACTTAGCCCATGACAAGCTCTCATGATCAACGCAGGAATAGACCTCCTCCTGAGACATTCCGATCAGACTTGGTATCCCGGTTCTACAAGACACTTCGACAAGTTAAAACAAATCCAGCAACACCGCCCGAATGTGCCGACAAATCCCGATAGGAGCTGCACATATCTCTGTTGGGGAACGTAGCAGAAATTCAAAAATTTTCCTACGTAACACCAAGATCTATCTATGGAGAGACCAGCAACGAGTAGAAGGAGAGAGGAGAGTTTGCATCTACATACCCTTGTAGATCGCTAAGCGGAAGCGTTCAAGTGAACGGGGTTGATGGAGTCGTACTCGTCGTGATTCAGATCACCGATGATCAAGTGCCGAACGGACGGCACCTCCGCGTTCAACACACGTACAGCCCGATGACGTCTCCCACGCCTTGATCCAGCAAGGAGAGAGGGAGAGGTTGAGGAAGACTCCATCCAATAGCAGCACAACGGCGTGGTGGTGGTGGAGGAGCGTGGCAATCCAGCAGGGCTTCGCCAAACACCATGGGAGAGGAGGAGGAGGAGGAGAGACAGGGCTGCACCAAGAGAGATCAAATCGCGTGTTATGGGCAGCCCCTAGGCCTCATATATATAGGGGAAAGGGAGGGCTGTGCCCCATTTAGGGTTTCCCACCCCCAAGGGGTGCGGCCAGCCCTAGATGGCAAAGGGGGCGGCGGCCAGGAGGGGGAGAGAGGGGAGGCGCCCACTAGGTGGGCCTTAAGGCCCATCTGGACTAGGGTTTGCCCCCTCCCACTCTCCCTTGCGCCTTGGCACCTTGTGGGGGGCGCACCAGCCCACCTAGGGGCTGGTCCCCTCCCACACATGGCCCACGCAGCCTTCTGGGGCAGGTGGCCCCACTTGGTGGACCCCCGGGACCCTCCCGGTGGTCCCGGTACAATACCGATATCGCCCGAAACTTTTTCGGTGACCAAAACAGGACTTCCCATATATAAATCTTTACCTCCGGACCATTTCGGAACTCCTCGCGACGTCCGGGATCTCATCCGGGACTCCGAACAACATTCGGTAACCACATACAAGCTTCCTTTATAACCCTAGCGTCATCGAACCTTAAGTGTGTAGACCCTACGGGTTCGGGAGACATGCAGACATGACCGAGACGTTCTCCGGTCAATAACCAACAGCGGGATCTGGATACCCATGTTGGCTCCCACATGTTCCACGATGATCTCATCGGATGAACCACGATGTCAAGGACTCAATCGATCCCGTATACAATTCCCTTTGTCTATCGGTATGTTACTTGCCCGAGATTCGATCGTCGGTATACCGATACCTTGTTCAATCTCGTTTCCGGCAAGTCACTTTACTCGTTCCGTAACACATCATCCCGTGATCAACTCCTTGGTCACATTGCGCATATGATGATGTCCTACCGAGTGGGCCTAGAGATACCTCTCCGTTTACACGGAGTGACAAATCCCAGTCTCGATCCGCATAAAACAATAGATACTTCCGGAGATACCTGTAGTGCACCTTTATAGTCACCCAGTTACGTTGTGACGTTTGATACACCCAAAGCACTCCTACGGTATCCAGGAGTTACACGATCTCATGGTCAAAGGAAGAGATACTTGACATTGGCAAAGCTCTAGCAAACGAACTACACGATCCTTGTGCTATGCTTAGGATTGGGTCTTGTCCATCACATCATTCTCCTAATGATGTGATCCCGTTATCAACGACATCCAATGTCCATAGCCAGGAAACCATGACTATCTGTTGATCACAACGAGCTAGTCAACTAGAGGCTCACTAGGGACATATTGTGGTCTATGTATTCACACGTGTATTACGATTTCCGGATAATACAGTTATAGCATGAATAAAAGACAATTATCATGAACAAGGAAATATAATAATAATACTTTTATTATTGCCTCTAGGGCATATTTCCAACAGTCTCCCACTTGCACTAGAGTCAATAATCTAGTTCACATCGCCATGTGATTAACACTCACAGGTCACATCGCCATGTGACTAATACCCAAGAGTTTACTAGAGTCAGTAGTCTAGTTCACATCACTATGTGATTAACACTCAATGAGTTTTATGTTTGATCATGTTGCTTGTGAGAGAGGTTTTAGTCAACGGGTCTGAACCTTTCAGATCCGTGTGTGTTTTACAAATCTCTATGTCATCTCCTAGATGCAACTACCACGCTCTATTTGGAGCTATTCCAAACAACTGTTCTACTTGGAGCTATCCTAAATTATTGCTCCATTATATGTATCCGGTCTCTCTACTCAGAGCTATCCGGATAGGTGTCAAGCTTGCATCGTCGTAACCTTTACGACGAACTCTTTTACCACCTCCATAATCGAGAAAATTCCTTAGTCCACTAGTTACTAAGGATAACTTTGACCGCTGTCCTGTGAGCCATTCTTGGATCACTCTTGTACCCCTTGACTGACTCATGGCAAGGCACACTTCAGGTGCGGTACACAGCATAGCATACTGAAGAGCCTATGTCTTAAGCATAGGGGACGACCTTCGTCCTTTCTCTCTATTCTGCCGTGGTCGAGCTTTAAGTCTTAACTTCGTACCTTACAACTCAGGCAAGAACTCCTTTTTGACTGGTCCATCTTGAACACCTTCAAGATCATGTCAAGGTATGTGCTCATTTGAAAGTATTATTAAGCATTTTGATCTATCCTTATAGATCTTGATGCTCAATGTTCAAGTAGCTTAATCCAGGCTTTCCATTGAAAAACACCTTTCAAATAACCCTATATGCTTTCTAGAAATTCTACATCATTTCTGATCAACATATACTCATCAGAAATTCTATAGTGCTCCCACTCACTTCTTTGGAAATACAAGTTTCTCATAAACTTTGTACAAACCCAAAATCTTTGATCATCTCATCAAAGCGTACATTCCAACTCCGAGATGCTTACTCCAGTCCTTAAAAGGATCACTGGAGCTAGCATACCTTTTAGCATCCTTAGGATCGACAAAACTTTTCTGATTGTATTGCATACAACCTTTCCTTACGAAAACTAGTAAGGAAACTTGTCTTGACATCCATCTGCCAGATTTCATAAATGCAGCTAATGCTAACATGATTCTGACGAACTTTAAGCATCGCTACGAGTGAGAAAATCTCATCGTAGTCAACTCCTTGAACTTGTCGGAAAACACTTCGCCACAAGTCGAGCTTCATAGATGGTGACATTACCATCCACGTCCATCTTCTTCTTAAAAGATCCATTTATCTCAATGGATTGCCGATCATCGGGCAAGTCCATCAAAGTTCATGCTTTGTTCTGATATATGGATACTATCTCGGATTTCATGGCTTCTAACCATTTGTCGGAATTCGGGCCCACCATCACTTCTCCATAGCTCGTAGGTTCATTGTTGTCTAGCAACATGACCTTCAAGACAGGATCACTTTACCACTCCGAAGTAGTACGTGTCCTTGTCGTCCTACGAGGTTCGGTAGTGACTTGATCCGAAGTTTCATGATCAATATCATAAGCTTCCACTTCAATTGGTGTAGGTGCCACAGGAACAACTCCCTGTGCCCTGTCACACACTAGTTGAAGAGACGGTTCAATAACCTCATCAAGTCTCCACCATCCTCCCACTCAACTCTTTCGAGATAAACCTTTCCTCGAGAAAGGACCCGATTCTAGAAACAATTCATATTGCTTTCGGATCTGAATTAGGAGGTATACCCAACTGTTTTGGGTTTCCTATGAAGATGCATTTTATCCGCTTTGGGTTCGAGCTTATCAATCCTGAAACTTTTCCACATAAGCGTCGCAGCCCCAAACTTTCAAGAAACGACAACTTAGGTTTCTCTAAACCATAATTCATACGGTGTCATCTCAACGGAATTACGTGGTGCCCTATTTAAAGTGAATGTGGTTGTCTCTAATGCCTAACCCATGAACGATAGTGGTAATTCGATAAGAGACATCATGGTACGCACCATATCCAATAGGGTGCAACTATGATGTTCGGACACACCATCACACTATGGTGTTCCAGGCGGTATTAATTGTGAAACAATTTCCACAATGTCTTAATTGTGTGCCAAAACTCGTAACTCAGATATTCATCTCTATGATCATATCATAGACATTTTATCCTCTTGTCACAATGATCTTCTACTTCACTCTGAAATTACTTGAACCATTCAATAATTCAGACTTGTGTTTCATCAAGTAAATATTCTCAACATCTACTCGAATCATCTGTGAAGTAAGAACATAACGATATTCACTGCATGCCTCAGCACTCATTGGACTGCACACATCAAAATGTGTTACTTCCAACAAGTTGCTATCTTGTTCCATCTTACTGAAAACGAGGCTTTTCAGTCATCTTGCCCATGTGGTATGATTTGCATATCTCAAGTGATTCAAATCAAGTGAGTCCGAACGATCCATTTGCATGGAGTTTCTTCATGCATATACACCAATAGACATGGTTCGCGTGTCTCAAACTTTTCAAAACCGAGTGAGTCCAAAGATCCATCAACATGGAGCTTCTTCATGCGTTTTATACCAATATGACTTACACAGCAGTGCCACAAGTAAGTGGGACTATCATTACTATCTTATATCTTTTGGCATGAAAATGTGTATCCCTACGATCGAGATTCAATAAACCATTCAGGTTTAATACTAATCTTGATGGTAGAGGGAGCGTGCGATGTTTGATCATATCAACCTTGGAAACACTTCCAACATATATCGTCAGCTCACCTTTAGCTAGTCTCCGTTTTATTCCGTAGCTTTTATTTCGAGTTACTAACACTTAGCAACCTGAACCGGTATCTAATACCCTGGTGCTACTAGGAGTACTAGTAAAGTACACATGTATATCCAATATACTTCTATCGACCTTGCCAGCCTTCTCATCTACCAAGTATCTAGGGTAATCTTGCTCCAGTGGTTGTTCCCCTTATTACAGAAGCACTTAGTCTCGGGTTTGGGTTCAACCTCGGGTTTCTTCATTGGTGCATCAGCTGATTTGCCGTTTCATGAAGTATCCCTTCTTTCCCTTGCCCTTCTTGAAACTAGTGGTTTCATCAACCATCAACAATTGATGCTCCTTCTTGATTTCTACTTTCGCGGTGTCAAACAATGCGAATATTTCAAGGATCATCATATCTATCCCTGATATGTTATAGTTCATCACGAAGCTCTAGCAGCTTGGTGGTAATGACTTTGGAGAAACTATCACTATTTCATCTGGAAGATCAACTCCCACTCGATTCAAGTGATTGTTGCACTCAGACAATCTGAGCACAAGCTCAACGATTGAGCTTTTCTCCCTTAGTTTGCAGGCTAAGAAAATCGTCGGAGGTCTTATACCTCTTGACGTGGGCACGAGCCTGAAATCCCAATTTCAGTCCTCAAAACATCTCATATGTTTCGCGATGTTTCAAAAACATCTTTGGTGCCTCAATTCTAAACCGTTTAACTGAACTATCACGTAGTTATCAAAACGTGTATGTTCGATGTTCAAAACATCCACAAACGACGTTTGGGGTTCAGCACATTGAGCAGTGCATTAAGGACATAAGCTTTCTACTGTTCGCATAATTGCTACTATCAACTTTCAACTATATTTTCTCTAGGAACATATCTAAACAGTAGAACTATAGCGCGAGCTACGACATAATTTGCAAAAGGTCTTTTGACTATGTTCAGGATAATTAAGTTCATCTTATGAACTCCCACTCAGATAGACATCCCTCTGGTCATCTAAGTGATCACATGATCCGAGTCAAACTAGGCCGTGTCCGATCATCACGTGAGACGGACTAGTCATCATCGGTGAACATCTTCATGTTGATCGTATCTACTATACGACTCATGCTCGACCTTTCGGTCTCCGTGTTCCGAGGCCATGTCTGTACATGCTAGGCTCGTCAAGTTAACCCTAAGTGTTTTCGCTGTGTAAAACTGTCTTACACCCGTTGTATGTGAACGTAAGAATCTATCACACCCGATCATCACGTGGTGCTTCAAAACGACGAACTGTAGCAACGGTGCACAGTTAGGGGAGAACACTTCTTGAAATTTTGTAAGGGATCATCTTATTTACTACCGTCGTTCTAAGCAAACAAGATGCATAAACATGATAAACATCACATGCAATCAAATAGTGACATGATATGGCCAATATCATTTTGCTCCTTTTGATCTTCATCTTCGGGGCTCCATGATCATCATCGTCACCGGCACGACACCATGATCTCCATCATCATGATCTCCATCATCGTGTCTTCATGAAGTTGTCACGCCAACGACTACTTCTACTTCTATGACTAACGCGTTTAGCAATAAAGTAAAGTAGTTTACATGGCGTTCTTCAATGACACGCAGGTCATACAATAAATAAAGACAACTCCTATGGCTCCTGCCGGTTGTCATACTCATCGACATGCAAGTCGTGAATCCTATTACAAGAACATGATCAATCTCATACATCACATATATCATTCATCACATCCTTTTGGCCATATCACATCACATAGCATACCCTGCAAAAACAAGTTAGACGTCCTCTAATTGTTGTTGCATGTTTTACGTGGCTGCTATGGGTTTCTAGCAAGAACGTTTCTTACCTACGCAAGACCACAACGTGATATGCCAATTGCTATTTACCCTTCATAAGGACCCTTTTCATCGAATCCGTTCCGACTAAAGTGGGAGAGACTGGCACCCGCTAGCCACCTTATGCACCAAGTGCATGTCAATCGGTGGAACCTGTCTCACGTAAGAGTACGTGTAAGGTCGGTCTGGGCCGCTTCATCCCACAATACCGTCGAAACAAGATTGGACTAGTAACGGTAAGCATATTGAACAAAATCAACGCCCACAACTACTTTGTGTTCTACTCGTGCAAAGAATCTACGCAATAGACCTAGCTCTGATACCACTGTTGGGGAACGTAGCAGAAATTCAAAAAATTTCCTACGTAACACCAAGATCTATCTATGGAGAGACCAGCAACGAGTAGAAGGAGAGAGGAGAGTTTGCATCTACATACCCTTGTAGATCGCTAAGCGGAAGCGTTCAAGTGAACGGGGTTGATGGAGTCGTACTCGTCGTGATTCAGATCACCGATGATCAAGTGCCGAACGGACGGCACCTCCGCGTTCAACACACGTACAGCCCGATGACGTCTCCCACGCCTTGATCCAGCAAGGAGAGAGGGAGAGGTTGAGGAAGACTCCATCCAACAGCAGCACAACGGCGTGGTGGTGGTGGAGGAGCGTGGCAATCCAGCAGGGCTTCGCCAAACACCATGGGAGAGGAGGAGGAGGAGGAGAGACAGGGCTGCACCAAGAGAGATCAAATCGCGTGTTATGGGCAGCCCCTAGGCCTCATATATATAGGGGAAAGGGAGGGCTGCGCCCCCTTTAGGGTTTCCCACCCCCAAGGGGTGCGGCCAGCCCTAGATGGCAAAGGGGGCGGCGGCCAGGAGGGGGAGAGAGGGGAGGCGCCCACTAGGTGGGCCTTAAGGCCCATCTGGACTAGGGTTTGCCCCCTCCCACTCTCCCTTGCGCCTTGGCACCTTGTGGGGGGCGCACCAGCCCACCTAGGGGCTGGTCCCCTCCCACACATGGCCCACGCAGCCTTCTGGGGCAGGTGGCCCCACTTGGTGGACCCCCGGGACCCTCCCGGTGGTCCCGGTACAATACCGATATCGCCCGAAACTTTTCCGGTGCCAAAACAGGACTTCCCATATATAAATCTTTACCTCCGGACCATTCCGGAACTCCTCGTGACGTCCGGGATCTCATCCGGGACTCCGAACAACATTCGGTAACCACATACAAGCTTCCTTTATAACCCTAGCGTCATCGAACCTTAAGTGTGTAGACCCTACGGGTTCGGGAGACATGCAGACATGACCGAGACGTTCTCCGGTCAATAACCAACAGCGGGATCTGGATACCCATGTTGGCTCCCACATGTTCCACGATGATCTCATCGGATGAACCACGATGTCAAGGACTCAATCGATCCCGTATACAATTCCCTTTGTCTATCGGTATGTTACTTGCCCGAGATTCGATCGTCGGTATACCGATACCTTGTTCAATCTCGTTTCCGGCAAGTCACTTTACTCGTTCTGTAACACATCATCCCGTGATCAACTCCTTGGTCACATTGCGCATATGATGATGTCCTACCGAGTGGGCCCAGAGATACCTCTCCGTTTACACGGAGTGACAAATCCCAGTCTCGATCCGCATAAAACAATAGATACTTTCGGAGATACCTGTAGTGCACCTTTATAGTCACCCAGTTACGTTGTGACGTTTGATACACCCAAAGCACTCCTACGGTATCCAGGAGTTACACGATCTCATGGTCAAAGGAAGAGATACTTGACATTGGCAAAGCTCTAGCAAACGAACTACACGATCCTTGTGCTATGCTTAGGATTGGGTCTTGTCCATCACATCATTCTCCTAATGATGTGATCCCGTTATCAACGACATCCAATGTCCATAGCCAGGAAACCATGACTATCTGTTGATCACAACGAGCTAGTCAACTAGAGGCTCACTAGGGACATATTGTGGTCTATGTATTCACACGTGTATTACGATTTCCGGATAATACAGTTATAGCATGAATAAAAGACAATTATCATGAACAAGGAAATATAATAATAATACTTTTATTATTGCCTCTAGGGCATATTTCCAACAATCTCATTCTCAGGGCACACTCAGATTGTCTTAGGTACGGGTAGGCCAGCCCAGAGTTGCCCTGGTGGCCACCGATAGCTGATAGGTGGACCAACACTCAGAGGAGCACTGGCCGGGGGGGGGGGGGTTTAAAATAAGATGACCCTCGGGCTCCGGAAACCCAAGGGAAAAAGAGGCTAGGTGGCAAATGGTAAAACCAAGGTTGGGCATTGCTGGAAAAGCTTTAATCAAGGCGAACTATCAAGGGGTTCCCATTATCACCCAACCGCGTAAGGAACGCAAAATCCGGGAACATAACACCGATATGACGGAAACTAGGGCGGCAAGAGTGGAACAAAACACTAGGCGAGAGGCCGAGCCTTCCACCCTTTACCAAGTATATAGATGCATTAAGATAACAAGGCAATATAATGATATCCCAACAAATAAATAATGTTCCAACAAGGAACGGTCTCCAATCTTCACCTGCAACTAGCAACGCTATAAGAGGGGCTGAGCAAAGTGGTAACATAGCCAATCAACGGTTTGCTAGGACATGGTGGGTTAGAGGTTTGACATGACAATTTGGGAGGCATGGTAAGCAAGTGGTAGGCATCGTAGCATAGGCATAGCAAAAGAGCGAGCATCTAGCAAAGCAAAGATAGTAGTGATTTCGAGGGTATGATCATCTTGCCTGCAAAGTTGTCAGAGTTGACTGGGTCCTCGAAAGCAAACTCAACGGGCTCCTCGTTAGCGAACTCGTCTCCCGGCTCTACCCAAACAAGACAAACAAGCAACAAGGACACAATCAACCACGTGCAAAGCTCAAACAATATGATGCAAACATGGTATGCTATGCGGGATGCGATATGTGATGCATATGCAAGATTTGACAAGGAATGAATGAACCTGGACTCAACTTAGAAATCCAAGTGTGCCACTGGAAAGGTGAGATTAAATCGCTTGAAAACGATATAAAGAACGCCGGAATCGGAGTTACGGTTTGGAAATGGCAAGCAATTCAAATATGGCACCGGTCTGCGATAAACAGCAAGTAGCCATCTAAATGCAACAAGATGAACATGCTACAACACTCAAACATGACAACAAAATACATGGCAGGTATCCACTCATGATTCTTAACAAAAGATGAACACGGAGCTACGGCCAATTCATCCACTAACAGGTTCAAACAAGCATGGCAAACATGCATTTGGTAAACAAATCTCAGACTTAGTGAAATTAACACTTGTCTGGAATTTCAGATCATGTAGCACACTTTGGAGCATGAAAACTAAAGTCTACAGGACCTGAACATGGCAAAGTAAAGCATGGCATGGAGCTACTCAAAGAGCCTAACAAAAGTCCCTAGTGACCTTGAGCCAAAAGGGATCAGAAAATACATTTGCAAGCATGTGAACATGGCAAAAACATAATCAGATCACAGACTTAGTGAAAAACTAGAGCATGCAAATCAGATATCACGTAGGCATGTTTAAGAGCTCGACGCACTCACTACAGAGCATGTCATGACAATCTAAGCCTACACCCATCAAGAATACACATTATACAAGCTAGACATGGCAAGAACAATAACATAGCATGCACGGATCAACTACAACATCCTTGGCAAAATCGATAACAAGTAGACAATCTGCCCAGATTTACGAAATAGCAAAAGTAGAGCTCGATTGAGTCAAGCTAGGGTGCTCCATAATTGCAAACAAAGACATGGATGGATAGAGCACTACAAGATTAACAAAACATCCTTACTGATCATACTCAAAAGAGGCATGGATCACTAGGAAACAACATGAACATATGGCATATTGAGATAAACAGATCAAGGACTTAGTGGAATTGCTAAGTCCCTGAAATCAGCATTAACGATTGCACCACTTTGCAAGCTTGTGCTAGTCACCACACACATCACAAAAATACATGGGTTGCACCTCTGGAAAGATGGCAAAACCTATAACAAAACTCATGTAGAGCTCAGGGGCATATCATGCACACATTAATCATGGCAAAAATGACAAATATCTAATTGGAGCAGCAGATCTGACAATTATCTCAAATAACATTCTTCCAACAGCATTTCGGGCATCAATATGAACTCAAATGAAAATGATGCAGTGAGATGAAATGATGTGCTCTCTGAGGCGAACATTTTGATATGCTATATGCCTAAAACGGAGCTACGAATGCGGAGATACAACATGATGAAAATAGCAAAATGATTAGGGTTTCGGCAAAAAGTCAACCGAGAAATATCCTCAGATCCAGATCCACACGCTTCCCGAGGCGGCGGCGAATCTCGCCGGAATTACTGTAGACGACGGTGGCGGTGGGCGAGGACGGAGCTGCGGGTGGCGCTCGGCCGGAGCTGCACCGGCCGGTGGAGAGGCGGCGGGGCGCGGCGATCGCCGGAGCCGGTGCGGCGGCCCGGATCCGCCGGACTTGAGGCGAGGGCGGCGGCGGACGAACGCCGGCGGGGAGGCGGCGCGGTGGAGAGGCCCGGTCAGGGAGGCGGCGCGGTGGAGAGGCCCGGTCGGGCGGCGGGGAGGGCCGGCGCTGGGCCTGCGGGCCCGCGTCGTTGGCGGTGGCGAAGTGGGGCGCCCGCTGCCACATGGCGCGCCCCGGTTGGCGGCGGCGGTTTGTCTGGTGGGGGTCGGACATGTCCGGCGGCGGTGGAGGATGGATCTAGGGTTAGGGGGAGAGTGGAACCGCGGATTTCGGAGGGGGGTGTATATATAGGCATAGAGGGAGCTAGGAGTGTCCAAATGAGGTGCGGTTTTCGGCCATGCGATCATGATCGAACGCTCTAGATGATGGAGAGGGTTTTGGTGGGGTTTGGCCCAAAATGGAGGGGTGTTGGGCTGCAACACACACGAGGCCTTTTCGGTCCCTCAGTTAACCGTTGGAACATCAAACGAAGTCCAAATGGTACGAAACTTGACAGGCGGTCTACCGGTAGTAAACCAAGGCCACTTGGCAAGTCTCGGTCCAATCCGGAAATGTTTAATCCCCACACACGAAAGAAAGGTAGAAATGACCACCGGAGGAGAACGGAGCGCCGGAATGCAAAACGGACAACGGGGAAAATGCTCGAATGCATGAGACGAACACGTATGCAAATGCAATGCACATGATGACATGATATGAGATGCATGAAAATGACAACAATACACGGAGACAAAGACCCGAACCCGAGGAAATAAAATAACTTAATGCCGGAAACGGCAAGAGTTGGATTACATATTAGGTAAATCATATCCGGGGTGTTACAGGTGAGGCCTGCGCGGTAGCAGAGCTGGCCGCGGGGAGGAGGGAGCATGCAGTCCCGCCGGCGCCTGTTTGAGCGGCTAGAGCAGGAAGAGCAGAGATTGAAGAAGCACGACGGCCGTTGGATGGCCATCCAACAGTCACTGCTTGTGCGTCAACCTTTTTTTAAGGAAAGCCTCTAATCTGTGGAAAACAGCATACAACCCATCTGCCATTATTTCTAATAATTTACAGCCCATTTGCTAATTATTAAGGTTTTTTAGGAGCCCATATTCTTTTTGTTAGCATTACAGCCCATATTGTGGCCACAGTTAAAAAATTATACGAAATTTTGCATATTTCGGTGCGGTCTGAACTGTTTTTAATCCCGAAATTTTGACTCACATTCAAACTGATTTTAAAAATAAATGTATATCAATATAAAATCCAACAAATTCTCCACGCATAAAAATTAATGTAATTTCAAATCTCGAAATGAAAAAAAGATATTTGAAACTAATTGCCGGTTTGATGTGTTTTAAAAATGTACAACCCATTTCTCATTACTGATGGGCCATTATGTCGGCCAGCCGAATGAAAGCTCTCCTCGTCTTGAAAGATTTGCAGCCCAACAGGCCTGACAAAGCGACTTACGTGGCAAATCACAAAAAACTGGGCTATGGCCGTGACCCAGCTGTCAGCCTCTCCACATACAGTACTCTTCTGATGGAATGTCATTGACCACGTTGACCACGCCACGCCGAGAGCACCAAGGCGGTGGACGATGGCGAGGCCTAGGAAGGGGACGACATGGAGCCGGGGAAGATGCGGCAGCGGATGCCCACGCGGAGAGGAGTACGAGGGTTCACTGGTTCGGTTGCGGTGTGAGGCTACCGTCGCCGCAGGGCCTGGCTAGCGATGGGAGTAGTAGGGGGCGATGAGGCCTCATCGGCAGCATAGCCGGCCACTGGAGGCAGGAGCAGGCGATCTCCTCGGCGCTGGTTTGGGCGGCTGGTGCAAGAAGAGCAGCGATTGAAGAAGCAGCAGGACCATTCGATTCAAATCCAATGGTTAGTGCTGCTAGAATCGTTTGTTGACTAAGTTGACAAGCCCTGCGTACCCGTCAACTTAGTAGGCCCACAGGTCAGCCTCCCAACCGGTGCGCCCCAGATATCAGTGGGAGGAATCATTTTTTTTTTCGCGTAATAAGGAGGCAGTTGATTGCGTGCGGCCATGCCAGCGGAGGGAGTAGGGTGGGCCGTGGAAGCCTGCGCGGCATCACAGTGGGCCACAAGAGGAGGGAGCAGGCAGTCCCGCCGGCGCTAGTTTAGGCGGCTGGAGCAGGAAGATGAGAGATTGAAGAAGCACGTCGGCCGTTGGATGGACATCTAACACTAACTGCTGCTAGAATCGTGTGTTCACTGACAAAGCCTTGCGTAAACAAGTCAGCCTCGAAATATGTGGCGTGTACAGCCCTTTTGCTATTATTTTTATAATTTTTACTCATTTTCTAATTCATATGGAATTTATTGCAGCCCTTTCCATTTTTAGAATTGCTGGCCATTTTCTGGTCAGTACCAGGGTCAAAAAATTAACTAAATATGTGAGAAATTTTGAAAATTCGCAATTTTTTTTGCTGGGGAACAAAATATTCTTAATCCAAAAATTAATAGCCATACTAAAACAAATTTAAAAATAATATAGTACTATGTCATGTTAAATCCAATGAAATACGTATAAGATATCAATGAAGAACAAAAACAAAAAAAGAAACTTATATCCCAACAACCATTGTACTATGCACTTTTATCCATTAGAATGAAAATGACACACAATAGGGTTTTACCCTACTGTTTTATGGTAAAAACAATAATTTTTTTGGAATTTTCAACCCCTTTTGATATTACTTTTAACAGACATTGACCATACTCTTAAGCCAGGCCGGAATGCATCCCTCCTCGTCTTGAAAGATTTGCAGCCCAGTAATTCGGAGAAAACAAATAGGCCTAGCTTGGGTATTCTTCAAAAAGAAATACTGGGCTACCTATTTTCCCAAAGAACTGGTGCATGAGCATTTAGCTTTATTTATTTATTTACTTATTTATGTTTAGAGGATCATGAGCATGTACCTGGGCCGGATTCATGTGAGAGCCTCCCTTCCAGTTAATTATGGGCTTCTCTATTGGGCCTTCATCAGTGGGCTGCATGTTATCAACAAGTGGAAAATGTGTTCCGAGTTTCAAAAAAAAAGTGTTCCGTACGATAAATAGTATGCGCTACGTACGGTACGGGGCACTAAAGGTTCGAACCGTGAAACGAATTCCAAAACATTGTGTTTGTCGTTCTAACAACACATTTATTCAACCAACAGACGAAATATACTACTGATTATACATTGAAAACAGCAGCAACAGCAACCAGGGCTGGGGGTGCAACAGAAGCAGTAAGAAGGCCAGAAGAGTGAAGACGCATCTCTCTCTTCCAAACCAAACATCAGCCATCATTACAAAAGGGCTACCAAAAAAGAACAAGTGTATGCATTAAACTAAATAAAGATCCTACTACACCAAGTGTACGCATCTAACTAACTGGCTCAGTTAGAAGTTACTATTTTTTTTCAAAACGGAGGCAAAAGAACTGCCTCGTCGATTAATTAAGAAGAAGATAATTTCCGGTTAATCTACGGAAAACTGGGCTAAAACCGAAGACGTTACTATTTATTAAGCTGCAGTGGAGTCGCAGATGGAGAGGAGTGGGAAACTTCACTGGTTCGGGTGCGCGACAGCACAGCCGCGGTGCCGCCCACGGGAGACAGGAGCAAGAACAGAGGTTGAAGAAGGAGCACGGTTGTTGGATTAACATCCAACGGTCCAGCTGCTAGAATCGTTTGTTGATTAAGTTGACAAAGCCGTGTGTACACGTCCGCTTAGTAGGCCCACAAGTCAGTCACCAAATCTGACGGGTCCCAGCTGTCAACGGGATGAATAATTTTTTTTCGCAAAACAAGGAGGCACTTCCTTCCGTGCGAAGATACAGTCGGTGGGTCCCAGCTGTCAGGTGGAGGAAACATTTTTTTCCAACTTAATAAGGAGGAACTTTCCTTGCGTGCGACCATGGACCTCGTGGGTCCCAGCCGTCAGGCTCTCCACGTAAAGTCCTCTTCCGATGACTCTCGTTTGTTGACCACGCCGCACCGAATGCAGCGAGGCGGTGGACGACGGCAAGGCCCCGGACGGGAACGACTCAAAGATGGGAAAACGCAACAGTGGAGTCGCAGATTGAGAGGAGGAAAAGGGTTATAACTGGTTCTGTTGCAGCGTGGGGCTGCAGTCTGTGGAGAATAACAAGAGGTGTCGAGGGGTGGAGGGATAGCCTGGCCGGCGGTGGGGTAGCGCTTCATAGCGATGCGTGCTAAGCAGAGCCGCTAGCTGCCGGAGGCCGGACCAGGCAGTCCCGGCGACGCTGGAGGAAGAAGACGGGAGATTGAAGGTGCATGCCGGCCGTTGGATATAAATCCAATGGCTGTGGATGACACAATCATTTGTTGACCAAGTTGACAATGCCCTGCGTAGGCTTCAACCTATTGGCCCACATGTCAGTCTGCAAAAATGTGGCATATATTTAACCCATGTTTTCTAGAATGTACAGTCCATTTGCTGGGCTGGGTGAACAAAATATTTCGCGTCAATCAGGCCCATTTATATTTTCTAAGAAATCCCAGCCCATTTGCACTTCCTTGAAATACACGTATTAGGTGGGCTCGTTATATATACTCCCTCCGTCCGGAAATACTTGTCATCAAAATGGATAAAAGGGATGTATCTAGATGTATTTTCGTTTTAGATACATCCCTTTTTGTCCATTTTGATGACAAGTATTTTCGGACGGAGGGAGTATAATGTTATGTTAGATGGAGCAATTAATATCAAAGAATAAACTGGAGATGCACAATATATATATATAATTAAGAAATTAATGAGTTATTGCTCAAAATAAAAATGAGTGCATTATTATTAAATTGGTCCTTAAAATCTTCGCAAGCTTTTGTACGCAATCTCCAGGATTTTCCTTGCCTGTGAGTCAAAAACAACCAGGATTTTCCTTGCGAACTTCCGTTAAACATTTACTTTTATAAGTTGGGATGTTTTTATAATGTATATATAAGTCTCTATAAAATATACGATAATAGTAATAATATAAATATATATATAATGTGGTTAGAAGGGAAAACATAAATTGGACACGTCATTACTTTTACAAGAGACCTGCGTTTTATACCCCACAGTAGGCATACTAACAAGTTCACACACAAATACAACAGAAAAGGTAAACATTCATATCAAACTCAGGTTCACAGGACACGTCCATATCCATAGCCAACATTCACAATCAACAACTCAAAAGATTCATATATACACAAGCTCAACATATCTATGCATCCAAATGATTGATAGATCACACGACAATATTCATACATAATTTACAAAAAGATTCAAATATACACATGTTCAATATGTTTATGCATCCAAATGATTGAGATCACAGCCAATATGATCCATGGACGAACTTTAATTACCTAGGGTATAGACTGGTAAATGGTGTTCAATCGGAGGTACTTCTTGCTAAAATTAGTTCTTGTACGAGTAAACTTTCGAGTACATAAGAGGCAACACAGACAATCTGAACTTTGCTTGTAGGTTTATCCTCAAATAGTGGCCTCGTGCCGAGGGAGGTTTGAGCAACTTGGCCACTACTTTCATCCAACCAGTTTACTGGGTCATCTTGGTCCTGTCTCTCGCCAAAATTCTACATTGAAGACGAGAAAGGAGGCGGTTGAGAAAATGAACCACCCAAATTTTTTGTGTAGTTCAACTGAAATGGAGCATCCTTGGTGTGCAGACTAATTAAGTGCCAGATGAATATACGCGTCAACCAACTTGTCTGGAATCTTTAGACTCGATGCCATATAGTTCGCTACCATATGTGCCGATAACCAAAAGGCACAAGTTGGGACCAAAGACTGGACTGCGTTTTTATGGGCTATGCACCAAGCAATATTTTTGGCGTTCACTCTCCTAACACTTGGAGTTTGACAATTGGTTGACGCCGGTTGATACTCGAATGAATATAGGCACTTCTTGTCAACATCGATGCTTGTCTGAGTGAACTTTGGAGTACATAGCAACAGCATAAGTACCTGTCCATCTGATCATTTTGTGCAGTTCTACTGAAATCACCCGATGTAATGATTTGCCTACGAGTTTGGGCTCCAAATTACTCCTTTATGAAATCGGCAAACAGTAGCACAATACCAAATTACCAATACATATGACAGGCACAATAATCAGGATAAAGACCAGTACCAACCTGTGTGAGGTAGCATACAAATTACTATTTCCTTTGACTGGAAGCCGAGATAAGCCAAGTGACTGACAGCAAAGGAATAAAGCATGCGGAGTTTAGCGACTGACAGGAAAGGACGGAAGCTGTCGAGGCAATGAAGCACCCAAAGTTTTTGTGCAGTTCCACCAAAATCGAGCATCCCTGTTGGCACATATATTGAGAGAGTGAGATTACTGTAATAGTGGGACTAGTTTATGAAACATACACTAACAAATAGAAGCACCCTCATTATCTTAATGGGTAAAGTTAGCAACATAGTAGTCTTGCTTAAAGAGAGGTATTAGTTTATTTAATCAGTGCCAATTAGCTCAACTCAACACTTAAAGCATTGCCATTTATCATAGGTTGCAAAACTTTAACGTGCAAAGATAAAGGAGTTTCTCATGACAGTAGCACGATACAAATAGAGATGACGGCAAACTAATATGGATGAAGGCCTTAGGCCCGTACCAACCTGAGAAAAAAAGCTTATTCATGTAGTCCCATAAGAGATGATAAAGCACTCACTGGAATCACACAATAGTATATATTTTTGTGCACTTCAAATGTATGGTTGAAATCACTATTGTTTACCAGTGCTGAGATTATATCGAAAGATTATCAAGAACTTCCAGCAGAGTTAAAGCACTGGCTGGGATACAGTTCATTGTATTGTCTTGTGTAGTTCCATTTAATGTATGATTGGCACAACATGATCCCTGTTTGCACAAGTAGGAACAAGGTGAAACCTTCATTAGCTTAGTGAGAAAGGATAGGAAGACATTAGCATATTACTCAACCAGTAGCATCAAATTCATGATGGACAATACGCAAAACATTGCCTCATTGAACCAATGGCAATAAATTGATATGCAAAACAATAGCACTATTATGTCATGACACTAATAATATTCCCTCCCTGCTCCACTACATGATTCACCTCCATAGACAAACATACACACGTACATGATTCAGCATAGGGTCCTACTAAAGATTTGTTTAACTCTAACAGGAAAATTAGGCAGTAATAAATTAGTGGTACTTAAGTACTCCTAATTAATTAAGTGAGACAGCAGAAGTGGAAGGGCTCCCTGGAGGATCGTCTCACATGTAAGGTAGTCGTTGCCAGAGCCCTTGAATGGCCTCGACTAAAGCCTCTGGCTTCAGCAAGATCGCCTTGGCACTGTTTATTCTTCTTCTTCTTCCTCCTCTTCATGCTCTGTATCTCTTTCTCCTCACCAGTTGGTGAAACCAAGTACATGATTGGCCTTCTAATTCAGAATTGGTTTTGTCAGTGAGGGAGTACAAGTGTACTAGTAAAAAACAACATTATTTTCTCATGGCAGTCGGAAAATAGAGATGAACACATGCATTAAATATCATTCTTACCTAATGGAAGGTTATGGCACCAATATGGATGATGAGGATTGGAACACAGATCTCCCTTTGTGTAGTTCCACCAAAATGAACCAACCGTTCCATTCTGACATTCCAGTTAAACAGCACAAAAGTCACTTCTTTTAAGAAGAGTTTTGTGCAGTGCACCAAAAGGTCACAACAGCAACCAGGTGAATTGGATATCCATGTTTGCACAAAAAGGCACAGAGGAAACAATCAGAGTCTCAAACAATTACAGGCAAAAACATTTGGCTAAACTTGTCATGGCTTATAATAGTGGCATGGCTTCATTTTTACCAGGGACATTAGATTAAGAACAGCTAAGGCTGCGTTCGGTTCACAGGTTTGGTGCAGGATTTTCGTAGGAACACAATTCCTACGATATTCTTTCCCTTCCAACCGTTCAGAACACGGGAAAGGTGAATAGTGTTTCATAGGAAAGCTGGTCTGGTAGTACTGATTCCATAGGATTAGAAACATCCATGCGCTGCTCATTTTTTGGGCGGAAGCCCGAGGCAGGAGCTCGCTGCCATGCGTTAGACAGGTTGCTGTGCTGTGTTGCCGGAATAAAAAAATCAACCTATGTGTGGTACGCGAGGTGAGGACAAGAGTAGTCACTATGTAGCTGAATAAACAAATAGCATCTCATACTGCCAAGCATGCTACTCTAAAAAAACAAATCTGTACATTTCGTAGTCCATCCAAACACATTCTCTTGAGAGTTTCCTTCGGTTCGCTGTTCCATAGATTTATGCCTACATTCCTTTCCAATTCCTCTATTTTCATCAAGACCTATGTTTTCTGCCCCTTTATTCCAAACGGAGCCTAAATATTTGGTATAAGGGCATGGGACAGTGGGTGCACCAGCAGTCCAGCACCATGTACGTAAACAGGGGCATAAAGTGGTGATTCATAGTTTGTTGCCCCGAGAAACAAACATCCAAGAAACATATCTGGGTTGGTCCCATTTTTGTTCACTCTAGCCACCTACTCCTATGTGTGGATAGCAAATCTAGTCCTGGTCATACCACTTTGTACAGCGTTACCCCTATATTTCCCTTTTCCACCAAGAGACCGGTTGGATGACCAGTCTGTACTACTTTCACCCCCTTTCCTTCCTGTTTGTACCAAGTCCGATGTACATACTAAATTCCCCCACCCCCACTTTATTTCTTGTTTGAACCAAGTACTCCCTCCGTTCGGAATTACTTGTCATCAAAATGGATGTGTCTAGAACTAAAATACATCTAGATACATCCATTTCAATGACAAGTATTTTCGGATGGTGGGAGTACAAGATTCGACTCCATGAAGTAGCTTTACCTCTAACAATAGAAGAAAAAAATATGTGACGTTGGACCATCCGATCGAGAGGGGCTGAGAGGTAGAAAATGATGCACATCACTACAAAAAATACACTTCTGTGATGATACGTGTTTGTCACAGTAGGTCTCTTTTTTTGTCATGCATGTACATCCATGACAAATTTATGACAGAATCAAGATAGTCATACCTGTGCTGTCGTAGAAGTGTTCCATGACATTACCAAAATTATCATCACGGAAGTGCTTTCATCAAGGGTGACCGACACGTGGCATCCACCGTAACAGAACGTCGTTAAGCTATCAGGTCGCGTTTTGGATCCGATAACCCGTTAACAGCTCCGACCAATGGGAAATTTCCACGTGTAAAATTTTATTGGCCGGACGAAACACGTGTCAGCTCGTCAGTGGGTCAGATAGGCGCCTATGATACGTCGACACGTGGCATGGCCCAACAGAGGCCCATTCCTGTGAAAAGGCCGGCCCGTTTGACTTGGTCAAAAGGTGGCGGGCCGGCCCATGGAAAGCCTGCTAACGGCCTGTTCGCATATAGCCCATTTACAGCCCGCTAACCCAAGGCCCGTTATGCCCTATCCGAATCAGGCCTAGTAGCGTCATCTGGGCCATCCAATATGATTGCAGCCCGTTTTCACTTCTGGCCCATGTATGGCCCATGACGTCTTTCGGCCCATATGAGGCCCTATGTAACTCTTGGCCTATTAACGGCCCGTGGTGAAACTGGCCCGTAATGAACAGTGTATCACTTTACACCCATTAACGGCCCGTGCTGAAACTGGCCTGTAATGAACAGTTTATCACTTTATACCCATTAACGGCCCGTTATTCCGTTGGGCCGTTTCCAGCCCATGTTATCTTTCGGCCTTCTCAGAGCCCATTTATTCTTGGGCTCATTTCCAGCATTCGTTTACTTACGGCCTGTTACTGTCATTTTTTGCTTGTGGGCCAAATTAAGCCCGTGGTTACAGTCGGCCCGTTTGTGGTCCGTTAGTACGTTGGGCCGTTTTCATAGCGTCATCAAATACGGCCTATTAACGATGGCCCATTACGGTTGGCCCATGAACAGACGATTCCAACTCTAGCCCGTTTACGGCCATAATGCGGCCTGTTATTGGCCCATGTTTGGCCAATCGATCATACGGCCCGTATAAGGCCCATTGATGATACGGCCCGTAGAAGGCCCATTGTTTCTACGGCCTGTAGAAGGCCCACTATTTCTACGGCCCGTAGGAGGCCCAGTGTCACTACAGTAAATATTAGCCCATGGTTATTGTGGCCTAGTTTTAAAAAATAGGTTATTGCAACCACTAGTTAACCGCGGAAAAAGAACTGCAATGACTACAAGCAAACAAATAAACAAGACAACAAGGAAATAAATAAGCAAGCAACTAACGCTAGGCTATCACGGCTATTACACATATTACTTCCACTGGGCATCAAAGTTCGCCACCAGTGCAAATATAGGGAACAAAGCAGCATATCATATACACTGGCCGTCAAAATTGGCCACCAGTGCAAATAAACGCGGCAGCAAAACAAGAGCATAACTGAAACAACTTCAGAAGAGCTCAAGAAACGTTATCCTGGGTATCCACCATGCTGGCAATAAGCTTAGCAAGCTGTTTAGCTTTGTCCTATTTGGCACTAAGATCCTCCAACGCTTGTTGTTGCACCAGAAAGTATGCATCTGAATGCTACAGGGACTTCCGCAGTCCTTTCGCTTCTTGTCGCAGCACAGCTGATCGATTTCTTTCAGCTTGTAGTTGAGAGTCAAGAATCCGAACTGATTCAGACAGTGAGTTTGAATAGCTTGTGCAATCGGTAGTGGCCAGTAACTCCAACACTAAACCAAGACAGGATGTGTCACTATCCTGAACCTTATCTGCATTACTTCCTTTACCATTGCTTAATAAGGCACTCTTCCCCAATATTCTGTCAGCATTCTAAAAGAAGAAACAAGCAGACACATAACAAGTTTAGCATGTACTAGTATATGAAACTCATTTCGGTGAACCAGTTCATTAGTAAGGTGGACAGGATTAAACTACCAAGTCTTGTATTGCCAAGTACTAGTACATAATAAAAGCATCAAACAAACAGATATCTATGTCCTATGGTAGCAATGGAATCTTAAATTAGAACAGTTGTTCTTCAGGTTTAGGCACTTGTTCTACATGAACAGAGTACAGTAATACGCAAGAATACAATATTTAAAAATAGAAAATGAGCTCATAGATCTTACCACATTCTTGGTTCGGGACCAGTACAGAACAAGGCGCTCCCAGTCATCGTCCAGTAAATGTGTCTCAGGAGAACGTAAGGGAAATTGATGAATTTCTTTGCCGGTGAAGTACGTTTTCTTCAGGTAATTCCGATACTGCCACCAAGCATTCTTGAAGATAGCAGAGGTATTAGCACAGGTTACCTCATCCTGAGTTTCCAAATCGGTCCTTCTCTATAGTGAAAAATGGGAAAATTTGATGTATTATAACCATCATGGAGGTAGGATGTATGGGACGAAGCAAAGTAATTGCCATGAATAACATTACTTACACATAACTCCTGGACAAACACCTGCAACTAGCATTTTCCTTCATCTTCAATATAATATTTCCAAGATGGGAAGATATGCACATACGATTTAACAACATCAAATGCGATAGATGCTAAACTACGACTAGCTGGTTGTGCTTCCTCCACAGGAATAGGCGTACTAACTGGTGGAGTTGGGGTTCGCCGTGATAGTACTGGCCCTTTGGGCACTGGAGCTGCCTTACTAACTGCTCTTGTTTGGGAGCTCTGTGGTGGAGATGGTGCTGTGTCAACAGGAACTGGGTTACTACCGGCTGGGGTTGGGGTTAGATTGGGTGAAGCTGGTTCTCTGTCCATCGTAGTAGGGGTACAATCTGCGAGAGTTTGGGTTATGTGTGGTAGGGCTGGTTCTTGTGCATATACAACCGGGGTGCTATCTCCACCAAGAGGTAGCACTGTTTTTTATTTGAAGACCGTGTTTTTAGTCCGCTAGATACTGGCATCACCCGCTCCAATTCAAATGGCTGATAAACAGGAAACATGGTTGAATGTACAAACATTGTATGAGAGACAGATGCAATAGATAGTGTGGAAAAAAGAGGGCATGAAATTGTTGACATGTATATTGTTTAACTAAAACGGATAGCATGACATAATTTCACATATATGCTGTCTATCAAAACTGGATAGCATAGCATAACATAATTCAAAGATATGATGAATAACTAAACAGGATCGCATGACATAATTCACCTACACGTTATCTAAGTAATCAAGATCGCATCATTTAATTCACATATGTGATTTATATGCTAAACAGAGGGCATTTGATATGATGTCTGAACTAAGAACATGGTGTTGAATATTGTGTATATGATGTCTAAACTATGCAATGCAAGACATCGTATGCATGATATGAGCAGTATAACCGTGCCAAGTTAGAGCATACACCTCAGTGGGGGAATAGGACTGGTCATCTGTCTCTGAATCCATCTCTGAGGAGCTATCGGGACCCAACAAGAGATCTGCTTCGACAGGTAGCACTGTCTGCTCTGAAGGCCTTGTTTTCACTCCAGATTTTTCCATCTCCCACCTAAATGGCTGATTCACAGGAAGAGTAGTTTAATGTACAAACATTGTCGACAAATGGAAATGTAATGAAGAAAAGGATGGGCGAGATATCATTCAAATATATGATGCCTGGTTAAACACGATGGCATTGCACATTTCACATATATTATGGCTGGTTAAAAGACATGAGACTGCATAATTCCCATATATGATATAGAAACTAAGCAGGTGGCATTACAGAACATGTCTAAACTAAGTAGATGACATATATGATGTCAAAAGTAGGCACTGCAAGGCAACATATGCATGATATGACTAACATCATCATGCCAAGGTAGAGCAAACACCTTGGGGGGGGGGGTAAATAGGAGTGGTCAGCGGCGTCCGAATCCGCCTCAGAACAGATATCTTCCTCTGGATTACAATCTGGAGAGGGGTGGGGAGGGTTTGCCATTGAACCCACCATGGAGCGATGTCTGCATGACATTGTATTGTCGCGCAAAACTCTTCTATTTTTCTCTACATGTTCAGCATGACTGTGTACAATATCTGACATGCATACGAAAAAAATATGGTGAGATTATGTAAGGAGAGCATGTAGAAATTTAGAGTGATGGTAACAACCAGTGGATCGATGTTTTTCCATTGAATCAAAATAGCCCTAATGGATCGACTTGAATGTATAGTAATAAGTGGTGCAACAAGTGTACAACCTCTTTGCCGTAGCCGTGTCGACCTCAACATCATTGGGTTGGTCGCTGAAGCAGTTGAGGCAGAGGTGGCTGTCAGAGGTGTGGAGGAAGATCTGAGGAATCTGTAGACGACGTCTAGGGCACTGCTCTGTTGTGATGGATCGTTCTGTCATTGGAGCAGCTCCGATGAGCCGTAAGACGTCAAGGCTGAAGCAGCACAAGACAGACATCGTCAATCTCAAGTGGGATTCTAATAGCATCTCCAATAGATGATGTAAAATGGATGTAAAATTAACATCACCAAAAACCACCTGACTACAACAGATGAGGTAAAAACTGTTGACTCTAAACTTAACTGTCGAAACTGAAATTTACTGTGGAATCTGAATGCTACTGTCGAAACTGAACGCAATGGTAGCAGAGAGGCACTTGACATGTAGTTTAGGGAGGGCCTGCAGTTCATCTTCAACCTGCACCCCCCTGAGCCGCCAGCCACCACCGGCCAAACCGCCGGCCCCAGAGCCGCCTCGTCGCCTCGAAACAACTCGCCACCACCGCCCCGGCCAGCCCTCTAGGCCCCCCACCCCCACCCTGAATGCTAAGATAGATAGTGGGGTACCTCTCCGACGAGCCCCCGTCCCCGCTACGGGTGGTTCTTCCTTAACTCCGGTGAGCCCCCAACCCCTGAAAATCGACTGACCCAAAAGTCGATTCAGTCGACTGAAGTGTGGCTTAATCGGAGCAGAGCAGCAACACGAGCGAGGGGGAGAGCAGCAGCAGCAGCTGGGCGAGCGAGCGATCGAGCGAGAGCCAGAGCAGCAGCAGCAGATTCGGCTGGTATGGATGTGACGCCTGGGTAATTAAGCTACAGTAAACCCTTGCTAATCATGCCAGGTCATCATAATTAAACTTTTGCTCAACCTCACTTGTTTCAAACTGAGATCAAATTCAAATTCAAATAACAAGTCAAATTATAATTTCATAAAACAATGAATTAAAAATGTTCAAAAGGTTGTAAGTATTCCCTAACCAATTAACAAACATCAAGCAACATTATTGAGAATGTTGATAGGCTTCTACGATATTTAAAACAGGAGCAAACAACATTTAAATTAACCACTTAAAAATAAACAAATATTTATCCTTTTCAAAATGTTTTGAAACTTTGCGTGCAGTTCCCTTATATGACCCAATATTTATGTGGCAAGTTTGGTATTCAACAAATTTTATTTGATAGCTGGGACTAAATAGAAAACAGAAAATTAAATAAATGAAAAAGAAAATACCAAATAGAAAACAAATAAAAAAGGGGAGAACTCTCCCCCACTGGGCTCCGGCCCAGCAGGCCATAGCCCCACTGGGCCAACCCCCGGCCCAACCGGCCAACCCACCCCACTCCTTATCCCCTCACCCCCGTAACCCACTCCACCGACACCCACTCCCCCCACGGAAATATCTCCCCTCCCTCCCGATTGGATCGGGAGGAGGTCGCCGCAACGCCCCGACCCCGCGCCCGGATCGCCGTCGCCTGGACCCCCCCTCGCCGGCCTGCATCCGTTCCGCCCGGTCGTCCCCGTCACCCCCTCGACCCCCGCTGCCATTGCCCTACCGCCTCAGTGAGACGCCGCCTTCTCCCTCCCCCTTCCTCTGCAGCATGCCGCCCCTGTCGCCGCACGCCGGCTGCTCCTATAGCCGTGCCCGCGCACCGCACCCGCCTGCACGCACTGCTCGCCGTCCTCACCCGCAGCCTCGCCCCGCGCTCACCACGCCGACGACCGCGCCCCGGTGCCCCTGAACGCGCCCATGGCCACGCCCCCGCGCCCCTCCTCTCTCTCCCTCACCCGCGATGGCGCTGGCCTCGCCGTGCGCCGAGCTCTCGCACCGTTCGCTCGCGGGCCGCGCCCCCCTCCCGCTGCTCGGCGCCTTGCCGCGCACGCCAGGGCCGCCGCTGCCCTGAGCCTCACTCGGCTTCCCCGCGCCCTGTTCTGCCCACCGCCCCACGCCGGCGCAGTCGTACCGCGGCCGCGCGCTGTTGGCCTCGCTCGAGCCAGCGCCCGGGTTCGCCCCTGTCAGGCGCCCACACGCCCGTTACCGGTAGCGCCAGCACCCGTTTGGCCTATGGCCCTATGACATGTGGGGCCCTGCCCCAGGAACGTTTCTATAAAAAATTAAGATTAAAAGAAAATAATAAAAATATTAGTTAGTTAGTTAATTAATTAATTAGTTAGTTAAATTAATTAACTTAACTAATTCTGGTTAATTTAACTAATTAGGATTAATTAACCTAATGACTAATTAACCTAATTAACTACTGTTAATTGACTAACAGAGTATTACAAGTGGGACCCACGCGTATGTTTGACTAAGTCAACAGTACTGTTGACTGCTGACTGGACCTACTGACTGTGCTGTTGACCCAGTTAATGGCCCCATCTGTCAGTTTGACTTAGTCAATCCATGTTGACTGCTGATGTCAACATGACATCATGCTGATGTCATTAATCCAATTTCAAATTAAATTAAAGGATTAATTAAATTCCAGAAATTAGTAAATCTTTAGAAAATCATATCTTTTAATCCGTAACTCGGATTAAATTATTTTCAACATGAAAGTTGCTTAGAACGACGAGACGAATCCGGATACACAGCCCGTTCGTCCGCCACACATCCCTAGCATACCAAACTCGCAACTTCCCCCCTCCGGCTCCTCTGCCCGAAAACGCGAAACACCGGGGATACTTTCCCGGTTGTTTCCCCCTTCACCGGTATCACCTCATACCGCGTTAGGGCACGCCTAGCATCATGCTTTGCTTTGTCATGTGTCGCTATGCATCTGTTTGCTTAATATTTATTGTTTCTTCCCCCTCTTCTCTCGCTAGACACCGAGACCGACGCTGCTGCTACCCAATACGACTACGGAGTTGACGACCCCTCTCTCTTGCCAGAGCAACCAGGCAAGCGCCGCCCCCTTGATCACCAGATATCGCCTACTCTCCTCTATACTGCTTGCATTAGAGTAGTGTAGCATGCTACTGCTTTTCGTTAATCCTATTCTGATGCATAGCCTGTCATGGCTACTACTGTTGTTACCTTACCGGCAATCCTAAATGCTTAGTATAGGATGCTAGTGGTCCATCAGTGGCCCTACTCCCTCGTCCGTCTGCCATGCTACACTACTGGGCCGTGATCACTTCGGGAGGTGGTCACGGGCATATGATATATACTTATACTGTTACTTTACTTATGATACTGTTCGGAGATGGGGGCTGAAGGGGCAGGTGGCTCCATCCAGGTAGTGGTGGGCCTGAGTTCCCGATGGCCCCCGACTGTTACTTTATGGCGGAGCGACATGGCAGGTTGAGACCACCTAAGAGAGAGGTGGGCCTGGCCCTGGTCGGCGTTCGCGGATACTTAACACGCTTAACGAGATCTTGGTATTTGATCTGAGTCTGGCTACTGGCCTATACGCACTAACCATCTACGCGGGGACCGTTATGGGCACTCGACGTCGTGGTATCAGCCGAAGCCTTCGTGACGTCAGCGACTGAGCGGCGCGCGCCGGATTGGACTGGAACGCCTGCTAGGTTAGGTCTGCTTCCGGCCGCGTTCGCAATGTGCAGGTGTGCAAAGGGCGATGGGCCCAGACCCATGCGCCATAGGATTTAGACTGGCGTGCTAACCTCTCTGTTGTGCCTAGGTAGGGCTGCGATGTGTTGATCTTCCGAGGCCGGGCATGACCCAAAAAAGTGTGTCCGGACAAAGGGGATCGAGCGTGTTGGGTTATGTGGTTCACCCCTGCAGGGAAGTTAATCTATTCGAATAGCCGTGATCTTCGGTAATAGGACGACTTGGAGTTGTACCTTGACCTTATGACAACTAGAACCGGATACTTAATAAAACACACCCTTCCAAGTGCCAGATACAACCGGTGGTCGCTCTCTCATAGGGCGACGAGGGGAGGATCATCGGTTAGGATTATGCTATGTGATGCTACTTGGTGAACTTACCATCTGCTCTCTTCTCCTGTTGCAAGATGGAGGTTACCAGAAGCGTAGTCTTCGATAGGACTAGCTATCCCCCTCTTATTCCGGCATTCTGCAGTTCAGTCCACATATGATAGCCTTTTCCATTTGATACCAATGCATACATATGTAGTGTAGCTCCTTGCTTGCGAGTACTTTGGATGAGTACTCACGGTTGCTTTGCTCCCCCTTTCCCCCCTTTCTATACTCGATTGCTGCGACCAGACGTTGGAGCCTAGGAGCCAGACGCCACCGTCGACGATGACTACTACTACTCAGGAGGTGCCTACTACTACGTGCAGCCCGCTGATGACGACCAGGAGTAGTTTAGGAGGATCCCAGGCAGGAGGCCTGCGCCTCTTTCGATCTGTATCCCAGTTTGTGCTAGCCTTCTTAAGGCAAAATTGTTTAACTTATGTCTGTACTCAAATATTGTTGCTTCCGCTGACTCGTCTATGATCGAGCTCTGGTATTCGAGCCCTCGAAGCCCCTGGCTTGTAATATGATCTTGTATGACTTATTTTATTTGTAGAGTTGTGTTGTGATATCTTCCCGTGAGTCCCTAATCTTGATCGTACATGTTTGCGTGTATGATTAGTGTATGATTGAATCAGGAGTGTCACAAGTTGGTATCGGAGCCGACTGCCTGTAGGAATCCCCCTTCCACACTCCTTGGCTGAAGTAGAGTCTAGTCGTTACAAAACTTTTACTAACATGGCTGTGCGCCTTACGGGCCCACGTCGCCATTAGGTGGTATTAGGATATTTTACCCCTTGTCTATACTCTGGGACTCTGATCTCTCTTCTATTCGGGTTAAATGAATATTGCTAAATCTAACATTAGGAGCTCGTTATCACTTTCACCCGGAGAGCCCCTTATTACTGATGATCGTCTGCTGCACGTGAAGACCCTGAAGATACTCTCCGCTGTTAACCCGAGAACCTGTGTTCATCGTGTTTGCAATTCCCCTTCCACCGTCAACCCTTATGGATAACTACTTGCAGTTGTTATTCTTACATTCATCCCCAGTTGGTCTTGTTATTACCCGAAATACTCGTCATTGTTTCTATAATCCTTTGAGCTTACTGCCTTGCTGTTCTTTGTCATCTGAATACCCCTATGGATAATTCTCGCACTTATCGAGTATCCGCTCATCCCCCAGTTGTTCATGTGTTTCACAATGATCTTCGAAATACTATTCGATCCTCCAAAAATCCTTAGTAGCTTATTGCTCCGCAATACTTGTCTGCTTGCATTATGAATGCTTTCCATATGTCTGGCAATATTCGTTAGTATCCTTAGACACCGTCATTTTGATCCTATTGATTCAACATGAGTGCGAATGCACGCAATCATCAGTTGATCCTTTTAAGTTGTCTTTCTGGCTCAGACGTCATTTTTGAACATGATCTTGTTCTCGACCAATCTGTTTGCCGTGAATTGTACCCTTAGGTCTATTGAACTTATCCACCCTTGATCAGAGCGTCTGCTTTTGATCCTTCTATTTGGAAATCATAATTCCTTTGCTATCTAAGCATCGAATCATTCAGGTGTCCTATAATCTGATGCCCTTGCATCCTTTCTTCAACTGGCTGTGTGTCGATGCTCACATCAGCTCCGCTATGGACCGTCAGATCCTTTATTGGATTATTATTCGACAGTGTCCTACTTATTCAATAACCTTGTGATCCTTTCCTCGGATACATAATTCTTTTGGTAAATTGTATCCTCTATTTTCTCAACCATGCTCTGTTTTCAAGCTGGTGGTAATTATGATTGAAGCTTGTGGTATATGTTTCCACGATACCCTGACGGGTTGAACCTATGCCTTTCTTAATCTGTGTGAACCCGAAAGTTTTCATGGGTCATACTCCTCTGGTAATTCACCAGGTAGGTTTTGACACTGAAATCATTTTTATCTAGAGCAGTGAATGAAAGGTTATGCATTGAAGAAGTGGGAGTCGACCTTGAACTTTGTGTTCATGCCCATGGGCATGATGTAGATCTTATCATTAAAGCTTCTCTTAAATTATTTTTTCCCTTGGTATAAGTTCTTATATCCCAGGATCCGGACTTTTTGCAATCGTGGTTTCGACCATATGTTCTTCTTTGACCCCATTTCATGGGCAAGTTTAAGCACTTGTCTTCTGTGGATCAATACACTAGTCCAACCTTTACTTTGATCTTCCGTCGAGTAATACACCATGGTACCTCGATAATATCAAGTACTACATAACCTCTTATGAGTTCCTCATCAAGTACTACATTCTCACTGATTCCAACTTTTCACGGGCTCTAAGTTATTAAACACTCAAAGACCGATAACTGAACCGAGTCCACACTACGGTTCAACAACTATTATAAATTTTCTTTGCTTACGAGTTTGTACCCGATCACGTCCTTCCTACCCTATTTGGCTATATCCTTACTGTGATGATTTTAACTATGCTACCTAGACCTTATTCCCGAAGCACAACTTTCGACGATGAGCTAAGCTTACGTCGATCTTCCTCATCATACCATTTCGCCTTAAACAACGAGCTTGGTTTCGAGTTTGTGTCATACCCTTGGGTTCAATAACCTTTCGCTTCACCATTCCTTTGGCTGGATGTCATCGCCGACCGATTACATCTTCATGAAATCTCTCAGCAATTATGTCCTGATCATCATCGGCATTCTGAGCTCTTCCGGGATGTCAATTGAGTTCATTATGAGAAATACCATCCTTGCCCTCGATGATCTGTGTTATCATCGACCACTTTATTGACTTCCCTCCAACACAAACTTATTCGTGTTTTGTGTTATACTTTGAGATCCTTGCTATCCAGCAATTCTTCTTCTTTACCTTGGAGTATTACAAACTTATATGTCAAGAAGGTCGTGAGAATTGTTCCACCTCTTAAGAATTATTGGTATAGTGATACTTCTCGCCATCACCATTCTTTCTTGGTTCCCGTGTTGATTCTAGCTGGGATACCAACAGGTGAATGGTGCTGCTTGGATTCTACACTTCTAGCAACCATATTGCTTTGAAGTTAATGGTCGACATTTCATTCTTAGACCTTTGGTTATAGAATCACCATTCTTACATCGGTCATGCTACCTAAGCCCATATTTCGGGTGCACCTTTCAACCAATGTTTAATTGGGTATGTTTTCCTCGAGCATACCTCATTATATCATTTGATCTGACAAATGTTATCTCCCTGTTCACATAATTATGGAAATCCATCTTTTGGAAATCTTGATGGATTGTCGCTAAATTCATCAGCTGCCTCCTCACCCTCTCCTTGTTTTAATGATGAACCCTTGTTTTGGAACTCGCTTCCATAGTCCTTTTCCCGAGAATCTTACAATGACATCTCATCAATTTTTGTTGCGCCTTTTCTTTCCAGGGATCCCGTGTCTGAGTTATCTTGATACTAATCAGATCTGAATCTCGGTTAGATATGATGGTTGGAACTTATTTTCAAGAGTTATAACATTGATCCTCATATGACCCGGTAAGATGATGTCATGCACACCTGACCGGAGGACCAAGTGTTATAGTTTCCTTTTTAACAAGGTTCACCATTTTTCCATGAGGAAATTGAATGCCTTGTTTAATAAGTTTATCCTGATGGATCCTTTGTGCATCCAAATTCTGAACCTTACTTGATGACCATGTCAATGATATCTCGAAGCATGTCTGTGGTACTCTGATCATCGATAAGAACATTTTAAGCACCATGCTACATCTCCTTTATCAATTATTCAAACACCGTTGATTGGGTAATGTCATGAACTTCCTCTCTCGTTACCCAAATGGTTTCTATGTTATATCCTGTCATGGATATCATGCTCTGCTTGTCCTTGTGAAGGATATACCCCTGAAAAATGTGTTTAAACACCTTTTCCTCTCCATCGTTCTGTTTAATCTGATGATCACCTTTTTCTTTCCATTGTTATGTCTAACCTTTCTGGTGATCTATATGATCTAGGCAGCAATATCCTCCTGCTTATGTAAACACCTCGGTGTACAACTCTATCAGTAAGACCCTGTTACTATTGTTGATGACATTCCGGTAACCACCGATGGACGAGAACTTTGCCTATTGGTCCGCCTCGTCCTAACGAGCAGGAAAGTGGTTCTCTTCGTCCCTCGCCCTTGGTACCGAGGTTGTTGCCGACATAACTAACAGGCTATCCTCTGACATGCCTTGCTTACATGATCGTGTAAGACGTCACCGCCCTTCCTACTTTTAACCCACCTGGTGGGCCCATAACCCACATTTCCACAGGATCGAAACCTAACTCTCCTGTACATCCCTGCTTCAAAGTTATCCCTAATGCTTGGCTTCGTAGGTAATTCGCGAGCCACCTTCCTACTGCTCTATTCTGGTATCAGACGCAATGCTTACTCTCGCCGCTCTGAACCCCTTTCTCACTCTGGTTCAACCTTTGAGCAGCAATCTATCCGCTTGGACCCTCTCATTGTACCTTCATATCGTACTCTCGGTGTATTTTATATGTTCAACTCGAGAGATAATCTTATGCTCATTCATGATTAAGCCCAGATTGATTCCCTCGTAAGCATGATGTCGTAGCCGAGCTGCCCCTTACCTATTCGTAAGTACGTTGGAGTTCCCGAAGAAAAGGATGATGACCTGAAGCAGAGGAATGAAGGCATCAATGTAATGGATCAACCTCTCCGAGAAGAGCAACCAAGACCGAGAAGACTCGATAGAATTTCGTAGCCACATCTTTCCCTTACTCCCCTCTTAAATCTTGGGACGAGATTTCTTGTAGTGGAGGAGACTTGTGACGCCCGGGTAATTAAGCTACAGTAAACCCTTGCTAATCATGCCAGGTCATCATAATTAAACTTTTGATCAACCTCACTTGTTTCAAACTGAGATCAAATTCAAATTCAAATAACAAGTCAAATTATAATTTCATAAAACAATGAATTAAAAATGTTCAAATGGTTGTAAGTATTCCCTAACCAATTAACAAACATCAAGCAACATTATTGAGAATGTTGATAGGCCTCTACGATATTTAAAACAGGAGCAAACAACATTTAAATTAACCATTTAAAAATAAACAAATATTTATCCTTTTCAAAATGTTTTGAAACTTTGCGTGCAGCTCCCTTATGTGACCCAATATTTATGTGGTAAGTTTGGTATTCAACAAAATTTATTTGATAGCTGGGACTAAATAGAAAACAAAAATTAAATAAATGAAAAAGAAAATACCAAACAGAAAACAAATAAAAAAAGGGGAGAACTCCCCCCAACCGGGCTCCGGCCCAGCAGGCCACAGCCCCACTGGGCCAACCCCCGACCCAACCGGCCAACCCACCCCAGTCCTTATCCCCTCACCCCCGTAACCCACTCCCCCCCACGGAAATATCTCCCCTCCCTCCCGATTGGATCGGGAGGAGGTCGCCGCAACGCCCCGACCCCGCCGCCCGGATCGCCGTCGCCCGGACCCCCCCTCGCTGGCCTGCATCCGCTCCGCCCGGTCGTCCCCGTCAACCCCCCTCGACCCCCACTGCCATTGCCCTACCGCCTCAGTCAGCCGCCGCCTTCTCCCTCCCCCTTCCTCTGCAGCACGCTGCCCCTGTCGCCGCACACCGGCTGCTCCTATAGCCGTGCCCGCGCACCGCGCCTGCCTGCACGCACTGCTCGCCGTCCTCACCCGCAGCCTCGCCCCGCGCTCACCACGCCGACGACCGCGCCCCGGCGCCCCTGAACGCGTCCATGGCCGCGCCCCTGCGCCCCTCCTCTCTCTCCCTCGCCCGCGACGGTGCTGGCCTCGCCGTGCGCCGCATTGGCCCCGCCTCGCCCCTGTCTGCCGCGGCCATAGCCGCGACCCCGCTCGCCCACGTCCCGCGCGTGCCCGCGCCGTCCCACGCGCTCGCCCGCGCGCTCCGGCCACCGCTGCTCTCCCTCCGCCCCTGCTGCTGCTGCCTTGCTTGCTCCGTCGCCTGCTCGCCGGCCACGCCGAGCTCTCGTGTCGTTCACTCGCGGGCCGCGCCCCCCTCCCGCTGGTCGGCGCCTTGCCGCGCACGCCAGGGCCGCCGCTGCCCTGAGCCTCACTCTACTTCCCCGCGCCCTGTTCTGCCCACCGCCCCACGCCGGCGCAGTCATGCCGCGGTCGCCCGCCGTTGGCCTTGCTCGAGCCAGCGCCCTGGTTCACCCCTGTCGGGCGCCCACACGCCCGTTACCGGTAGCGCCAGCACCCGTTTGGCCTATGGCCCTATGACATGTGGGGCCCTGCCCCAGGAACGTTTCTAAAAAAAATTTAAGATTAAAAGAAAATAATAAAAATATTAATTAGTTAATTAATTAGTTAATTAAATTGATTAACTTAACTAATTCTGGTTAATTTAACTAATTAGGATTAATTAACCTAATGACTAATTAACCTAATTAACTACTGTTAATTGACTAACAGAGTATTACAAGTGGGACCCACGCGTAAGTTTGACTAAGTCAACAGGACTGTTGACTGCTGACTGGACCTGCTGACTGTGCTGTTGACCCAGTTAATGGCCCCATCTGTCAGTTTGACTTAGTCAATCCATGTTGACTGCTGATGTCAACATGACATAATGCTGATGTCATTAATCCAATTTCGAATTAAATTAAAGGATTAATTAAATTCTAGAAATTAGTAAATCTTTAGAAAATCATATCTTTTAATCCGTAACTTGGATTAAATTATTTTCAACATGAAAGTTGCTCAGAACGACGAGACGAATCTGGATACGCAGCCCGTTCGTCCGCCACACATCCCTAACATACCTAACTCGCAAATTTCCCCCTCCGGCTCCTTTGCCCGAAAACGCGAAACACCGGGGATACTTTCCCGGTTGTTTCTCCCCTTCACCGGTATCACCTCATACCGCGTTAGGGCACGCCTAGCATCACGCTTTGCTTTGTCATGCATCGCTATGCATCTGTTTGCTTAATATTTATTGTTTCTTCCCCCTCTTCTCTCGCTAGACACCGAGACCGACGCCGCTGCTACCCAGTACGACTACGGAGTTGACGACCCCTCTCTCTTGCCAGAGCAACCAGGCAAGCCCCGCCCCCTTGATCACCAGATATCGCCTACTCTCCTCTATACTACTTGCATTAGAGTAGTGTAACATGCTACTGCTTTCCGTTAATCCTATTATGATGCATAGCTTGTCATTGCTACTACCGTTGTTACCTTACCCACAATCCTAAATGCTTAGTATAGGATGCTAGTGGTCCATCAGTGGCCCTACACACTTGTCTGTCTACCATGCTATACTACTGGGCCGTGATCACTTCGGGAGGTGGTCATGGGCATATGATATATACTTATGCTGTTACTTTACTTATGATATTGTTCGGAGATGGGGGCTGAAGGGGCAGGTGGCTCCATCCAGGTAGTGGTGGGCCTGAGTTCCCGACGGCCCCCGCTATTACCTTGTGGCGAAGCGACAGGGCAGGTTTAGACCACCTAGGAGAGAGGTGGGCCTAGCCCTGGTCGGCGTTCGTGGATACTTAACACGCTTAACGAGATCTTGGTATTTGATCCGAGTCTGGCTACTGGCCTATACGCACTAACCATCTACGCGGGGACAGTTATGGGCACTCGACGTCGTGGTATCAGCCGAAGCCTTCGTGACATCAGCGACTGAGCGGCGCGTGCTGGGTTGGACTGGAACGCCTGCTAGGTTAGGTCTGCTTCCGGCCGCGTTCACAACGTGCAGGTGTGCAAAGGGCGATGGGCCCAGACGCCTGCGCCATAGGATTTAGACCGGTGTGTTGACCTCTTTGTTGTGCCTAGGTAGGGCTGCGGGGTGTTGATCTTCCGAGGCCGGGCATGACCCAGAAAAGTGTGTCCGGACAAAGGGGATCGAGCGTGTTGGGTTATGTGGTGCACCCCTGCAGGGAAGTTAATCTATTCAAATAGCCGTGATCTTCAGTAACAGGAGGACTTGGAGTTGTACCTTGACGTTATGACAACTAGAACCGGATACTTAATAAAACACACCCTTCCAAGTGCCAGATACAACCGGTGGTCGCTCTCTCACAGGGCGACGAGGGGAGGATCATCGGTTAGGATTATGCTATGCGATGCTACTTGGTGAACTTACCATCTACTCTCTTCTCCCGCTGCAAGATGGAGGTTACCAGAAGCGTAGTCTTCGATAGGACTAGCTATCCCCCTCTTATTCTGGCATTCTGCAGTTCAGTCCACATATGATAGCCTTTTCCATTTGATACCAAGGCATACATGTGTAGTGTAGCTCCTTGCTTGCGAGTACTTTGGATGAGTACTCACGGTTGCTTTGCTCCCCCTTTTCCCCCTTTCTATACTCGATTGCTGCGACCATACGTTGGAGCCCAGGAGCCAGACACCACCGTCGATGACGACTACTACTACTCGGGAGGTGCCTACTACTACGTGCAGCCCGCTGACGACGACCAGGAGTAGTTTAGGAGGATCCCAGGTAGGAGGCATGCGCCTCTTTCAATATGTATCCCAGTTTGTGCTAGCCTTCTTAAGGCAAACTTGTTTAACTTATGTCTGTACTCAGATATTGTTGATTCCGCTGACTCGTCTATGATCGAGCTCTGGTATTCGAGCCCTCGAGGCCCCTGGCTTGTAATATGATGCTTGTATGACTTATTTTATTTGTAGAGTTGTGTTGTGATATCTTCTCGTGAGTCCCTTATCTTGATCATACATGTTTGCGTGTATGATTAGTGTACAATTGAATTAGGGGCGTCACAATGGACGCCGTCGCCGAAGGGGCCTCGCACTAGGGGAGAGCCGTCGTGGAGATGTCGCCTGCATCGCTGGCTTCAAGGTAGCCGCTCCATGAGGGTGCGGGATGGAGCACCGTCGGTGCCGGGAGGTCGAGTTAAGGAGAAGGTGCGATGCGATGAGTGTACAACCTCTTTGGTGGCGCCGAGTAGGCCTCGGCTTCGTCTGAGGAGTCGATGATGATGCTGCGGTTCCGGTGGTGCAGGTTAAGGCGGCGCTGTGGGGATGGAGCAGCCGCGATAGATGAGGCGATCGTCGGAGCAGCTCCTTGGAGGTGGAGGACGGGGCGACTGAACCGGCGGGATGGCGAGATGGACGACGGATCCTCATCCGGGGAGGTGGACGAGGGATGTCAAGCTATTGCGGTGGACGATGTTGTCGGGGAAGAGGCTCCGGCTGGGCAGCGGTGACGTGGCGGACGGAGGAGGGTGGGGTTTTGCGGCTGGAGCGGAGAGGTGATGGCGGCCTGGGATTTCAAATGGCGAAAAGGGGGTGATGGGAGGGGGTGAAGCATGACTTAGGAACGCGCTTGTCCAAAATGTAGGGTGTGTTACAAAAGTACCCCCCCACCGATATGAACCAGCGGCCCTTTCGGCTCAGGGTTAGAAGGGGGATTTCGCGTGTCAGGATTTGGCAGCTGGAGGGAGTTTTCGCGCGCGTTGTAATTTCGGGATAGCAAGGCGCGGGTTGTGAAGGCGCCACTTTTGGGAGCACGATATCTGAATTTTCGAGATATAACAAGACGCGGGTTGAATTTTAGGGACAAGCCTAATGTGTAGTAATATTGTACTTGTACGTACCAAATTAATTCGCACTTCCCTCAACCAAAAAGAAAACGGAAAAAATAAAACTATTCACACCACACAAAGAGAGAGTCTTGCCCCGTTTTACTATACAAATGCTATTCAAAGCTACTCCCTCCTTCCATCTACATAGGGCTAATGCGTTTTTCGATGCTAACTTTGACCAAATATTAGAGCAATGATATATGACATGCAACTTACACAAAGCACACCATTAAATTTGTTTGTGAAAGGTTCTTTCAATGATATAATTTTCACATTGTGCATGTCATGTACTATTAATCTTTTCAATAGTCAAAGGCGGTCTTAAAAATCTCATTACGCCCTATATAGATGGAAGGAGGGAGTATGAATCCATGTTATGTCCGATTAATTTTTTTTGCTTGCTGTATAATGCATGTAACCTACTCATACCAACATTTTAGTGCATTCCAAATGTCTATACTACCGCTGCAATTCGAACTAAATTTGAATTCGTTTCTCTATTTCAATAAGAATCTACAATCATGATTGTTGCCAACTTCAACCATGATAGTTTCCTTGCTATCCGCCAGAAATAAATCAGACGGCCTATAATGCAGGATGGCAGGCACACCATCATCAACAACTCCGTTTTTTATAAGAGTAGAGATAAAATATATTAAATGTAGTATACCATGTTCATAACCACACCATGTGTATCACCATTATATATATTCACACATCCATCGGTTTGAAACACTATGATAAATTCTTCAAATATCTGAATTCGCTTTTTATAATGAAGTATATATGATCTCTATTCATCTTTTACACCCACACAACCCTTTTATCTTTGTAGCTAGCGCTAACTTTCTCTTGTGCATTCACACGCCTGCATCCCTCTCACCCTCCCTCAGCATTCTCTAGCTCCATCGTGCAAATTCTTCTTTTCACTTTAGGTCGTTCACCCACAGTGTGGGTAGGCCCCCAGCTCCTTCTTTACGGCACACATCGATCGATATGCCTCTCTAGCCAGGTGTGCCTAGCACAAACACAAGCTTCCCCTCTTCTCTTGTCACCGTCCATGCCTCACTCCCACCACTCTTTTCATCGTTCTCGTACTCGCACACTCCTCCCCCTTGATATAGTATGCCTCTCGTACCACCTCCTACATGCATCCCTCTCTCTCTATCCTTCTCCTCGTGCCTCATTTGCTTCTAACACACACATCCATGTATACCGATTGATCTCCCAACATATACCTAGATCGACTTTAACTACCCCCCCATCGATCGATGTACCTCACAAGTTATGTCTCTCCTTTCTCTTACAAAGGGCGATTGATCTTTCTATGTAGTTACGTCTGCTTACCACAGCCACATCATCCCCCCTCATCATTCGTGCATGCCTCCTGACCTGTCTCTCACACGCACGTGCATAGACAACAAGCATCCATCTTCTCTCTTATTGGTATTGTGGGCGTGCCCTCCGTTTGTCTCGCAAGCCTATCCCACCATTTGTTAGAAGCAACTCCACTACCACCCCCTCCAACACTCTAGCTCTGTCTCTCTCCCAACCTTATTCATCTCCTACACATATGCATGGATGCCGATCGGTCTCCCTTAATACATGAGGCAGATCGATCTCCTTAATACATGAGGTAGGCCTCTCTCCTCCTCCACACATATACCAGCCATTGTACCTCTATAGTTAATTAGGCCTCCCTCTTCCCCCACCACACACCGATAGTCGAGCGCTGCAGGTAGGTATCCATGCCACAGAGACAAACTGCATGTGTCCCATCTCACGTTCCAGTAGGCCAACCACTCTATATCTTTGACGTGGGAACACACAAATTTGATGGCACTCTTTATCGATCACGCGCGCGCGCGCGCACACACACACACATCATCCCTCTCTTCGATTCTATGGACACCTCAAGCCGATGATACCTCCACTCTCTTCTTGTGGATCGCCCCCTCTATATATATGTTATATCCAGGACTCTATTTCACACACATTGCATATGTTAAATTTTCTGATTGACCCCCCCCCCCAATAAAAAAACTCTCAAGAACCCACACGCTAATCTCTCTAGGTTTGTATCTCTCTCACACAACCCCACGTAGGTGGTGTACGTATACAAGAAGAGAATAGGTGCACCGTGCACGTACTCACGCTTCGTGCCTAGCCACACTCGCGCGGGTACATGGTGGAGCTCATTTCTTTACGAAATGGTAGCCCACATGCTAATTTGAACGCTTGTAGCAGTTGTTTACCTAGGGAGGTCGTGTACCACGCGTGCACGAAACAAAGTTCAACTTGACGCGTTGCCGCGTTATTTTTAAATAAAGTTATAGCGCTCAATGGCACGTATACAGAATATAAAACGATTTTTATGGAGGAAAAGGTAGTCCGCTCTTCAGAGTATCTCACAGAAGGCTCCGGTGGCCTCTCTCTCTCACCGTTGGTCACTAATCGGGCCGCATCCCGTCATCCGGGGGAAAGGGAGTGCGGTGGCCTCTCTCTCTCTCCCCGTTGGTCATTGATCCGGCCGCATCCCGTCCGCCGGGGGAAAGGGAGTGCGGTGGCCTCTCTCTCTCTCTCACCGTTGGTCACTGATCCGGCCACATCCCGTCCGCCGGGGGAAAGGGAGGAAGTGCATCATTTCTCCATTCGATGGCGCCGAGGCAGCACGTCCCGATCTGCGGTACACGCTATTCTCTCTGACCAAGCTCTGGCGCGGCAGGGCCTACGCCACCTGCTCGCAGATTCCGCCTACCGCCGCTCACCTAGTTACATCCCGACGACCTCCAGGTATCCCCTCCGGCCTTGCTCCACTGCCCGTTTTCCCACGTCGCTGCATGTGGATCTTCCATAGTTCTTTGCCCAAAACGTAGCTCGTCCGGTGTACTTTCCATATTGCATTCTCGCCCTCACACCGTTTTAGACAAACACAACCATGTTGTTGTCTTCCCGTAGGACAAGGAATATGCTTCTATTTTGTCGTCGCATGTGTCACCAACTGTTATTGGCCAGTAATTGTTTCCTTTCTACCTTTTTTTGCAAACAGGGCTATCGATTTCACGTCATTGCTATTGCGACCTTTTGGTGAACTGCACAAATCACTTTTTTCTTAAGAGTGTTTTGTGCAGTTGTACTAAAATGTCACATGGGCAATGTCTCTACATTTCAGTGCGACTGCACAAAGGGAGATTGGTTTTGCTCTATCCTCCTCATCCAACTCCGAGCCTAATCTTCTCCAACTAGTTAGTCTTAAGAGAGACTGCAAAGGTGACCGACTTCTATTTGTGTGTTTATTGTTTCATCAGCAGTCCTCTATTATCGTAATCACACTTGATATCTTTGGAACAGGGACGCTCAGCTCTATTTTAGTGGAACTGCACAAAATGATCGGAATGTTGCATGCTCCAGACAGCTACTTTTTTCCCCAACATGGCTTGTTGATTTAGACAGAGCTGGGGGGACGTTGCTGCCAATGAAAGCATGGATCAATTTTAATTTAACACGTTCTCACAACTTTGTCTTCAGTTGTGATGTAATTATTAGCTCTGATCTGCTAATAATTGACATGCATTAGCAAGGAAGTTAGTTTTTTATTGTTTCTGAAAGAGCATCGATGGCAAGACACACGAAACAAAAGCTGAAAGCTCACACCATTGTACAATTTCATGTCGCTAGAAAATTATTTGTATAGTACATCAATTATGTAAACAAATGATGGAAGCTTGATAGCATTGCCAGAAGCCTCTTCATCATCCGGGTCCATGTGCCATGCACAAAATTATACTCCTTTTTACAAATTTCAAATGGGCATATTTTAGAGTGTAGATTCACTCATTTTTCTTTGTATGTGTACTCCCTCCGTTCCTAAATATTCTATTCGTCTTAACAGAGATTTCAACAAGTGACTACAAACGGAGCAAAATGAGTGAATCTACACTCTAAATATGTCTATATACATCCGTATGTGCCAGTCCATTTGAAATCTCTAAAGAGACAAATATTTGAGTAGTCACTTGTTGAAATCTCTAGAAATACAAATACTTCGGAGTATATTTAAGAACCTAGGGGGTAGTGCACAACCGCATGGGAGACTCAGCCTGGTCGTTGCGCCGCATTAATAGTGAGTAATGAGCAGTCAAATCATAAGCCCCACCTTTCCCACTGTAAGTTGCTCTGAAGAAGCAACCATCAATACGCTCTTCTTTGAATCCGCTCATACTACTCCATCCGTCACTGTTTATACAACGCGCTTCAAAAAAAAGAAAAAAATATGTGGGACCAAGGTGACTAGCGATCGGCCTGAAAAATAGTATTGGTAGTTATAGCACGGCGTCTATTACTAGAGGGAATAATGCGTACACACATGCATGTAGTGCTTCCACCCCGGGTACACACATGCATGCGCTCCGTAGTAGTACAGTACATGGAGATAAAATTGTGGACTTGATTGCGGTTACCACGCCCTAATTAATTGACATTAAACCAAACGCGTCTAAAGTCTCTCTGGTAGTGGAAATGCATTGAGAGAAATGCATCATAATGAAGCGCGCCCGGTAAACTGTGACGGAGGGTGGAGTAGTATGAAGGTGCAAAACCAAGTACGCGTACTACTGCGCTTGGCTCTTCGCCCCTTCGTGAAGTCGAATAATGATGGTACTCCGCACGTTGGGTACTATAGTGTATGCCTCTGACAATCTGACACCGAATGGACTGATGCATGTCCACCGAGGGTAGGTTGCATTAGTCAAAAGGCGTAAGCGAGCCTCACCTTGTCCTACAAGCTTCTCCTCGTTCTGTGAGTTGACGGGACACACCAAAACGTAGTGCTAGTCCATACTCCCTCCTTTCCGGTTAATATGGCTTAATCTTTTTTGCGGGTAAATGAGAGAGCTTTATTCATATTTGCGCTTGGCTGTTCGGGAAGTCGAACAATAATAGCACTAGTATAGTACGTACCTTTATGGGCTATAGTAGTAGTACTAGTAAACTTTGCGCTTGGCTGTTCGGGAAGTCGAACAATAATAGCACTAGTAGTATAGTGTATGCTTCTGGCAATCTGACACCGAATTAACTGTTGCACGTCCACCACCTGAGCGAGGTAGAGCTTGCATTAGTCAAAAGTTTCTCCTTGTCCTGCGAGCCACCGCGCGCAAGCTGCTCCCGTCCTGCAACCTTCTCCTCGTTCGGCAAGTTGACGGGACACAACAAAGTAATGCTAGTCCATGCTGCCTCCTCTCCGCTTAATATGGCTTAATTTCAAACGAGATAAATACACTGTCTGTCACTGTATATTTGTAAAAATACAGTCAGTGGACTTCATAATACGCTCATTGCGCTCAATATATATATATATATATATATATATATATTTTCCGGTGTTTATACGGTCACTAGCTCACCCTGACTGAGTATGTGTGTGCATGAACGTGTAGGTTGAGCACTTGAGCGTGACCGTGTGTGTTCTGTCGTGTGCTCGGACATACATGCATTAGGGCGTCGCGCACGTATTTTGCGTCCATGTGTACGTGTGACTGTTGCATACATGTAGGGGGAGTACGTGTTGGGGCCACTAAGGAGCAGTCAAATCACACAGTAAGTTAGTCGGAAGAAGCAACCATCATTTCGCTCTTGAATGACATGTACGCAATATAAAATGGTTGATATGGAGAGAAAAAGAAAACCACTATATATACACTAGCAGGAGCCTAAGCTACAAGCCTGCTTGCTTAGGTTGCTCTCTTCACAAGCATAGAACGACGGGCCTGATCCCGCAGCTGGGGGAAGGGAACAATGTTCTGCGTAGACGCGGTCGACATCGGCGAGGGAGAAAACCCACAGTCGGTGCGTCCCAATCGGGGGTCACCGCGGTATGGGCCGATGCCGCGTCCCAACCTCCCTTCTAGCTATAGCCCGACGTCCCAGGTAGTCCATCTTCCTTTTGGAGCCGGCTTGCTCCACTGCCGTAGCTCCATCTCCATGTCGATCTTTCTCTACTTCTACCGGCTTCTATTTGTGATGAGTTTATGTCTCATGAACTAGTGCCAGTACTATTATTCTAATCACACATCTTCAATATCTTTGCCATCAGGGATGCTCAGGTCGATTTTAGTGGAACTGCACAAAAGCATCGTATGATCCGAGGGTGCCAGCCATCTTTCCTTCCCGACATGGAAAGTGCTATGGAACCAGAGGTACCGGAAGGTGGAGAACCAAAGAGTGCCGCTTCTATTGTTGCTGACATTCTCACTAAAGAATCTCCCTCTAGCACATTCCTTCGACGGGTTCTACCTGGTCAGGAAATTAAATCATGTTTAGGGTTTAGGGTTTAAGTCGTAGTGACCCCGTCAGTAGTTTTTCTATCGTACACGCTCTCACAACTTTTTTATTTAGTTGTGAAGTAAATATTGGCTATGATATGTGAATCATTGAGATGCATCAGCACGCGTGTTAGTTTTCCTTTGTATTTGATGGAATGTTGTAACAGGTCAACCTTGGAATAGGAATGAAAATGGAGTGGAAAAGTTTCCGTTTTTTCGGAGAAAAAATGGAATTGGAGAGAAACCAACGTTTCGTTTCGTTGGATCACGCCATCGAGAAAAACCAACATTCAAATCACGTCTGTCGTGTTCGTGTCTCACCCTCCTCCACGGCTCGACCCCACACGGTCGCTCGGCATACCACTCAATGCAAACCGAGTAGTATACCATAACTTTCCCGCCTGCTTGTTGATGGATCGCGCAATGGAGTACTAGCACTACTGGAAGAGATTGACGAGTTGGGGGAGGAAAGCTAGCTGTAGCACGGACTCCCAAGAACTTACTACTGGAAGAGATCGCGCATATTGTAGCCGGCTATTGCGACCTTTGAACGCGGAGCAGCCGCGTGCACCCGAAAGCGGCGCGGGCGACGCTCTCTCGGCCGGCGCGCCGCAATCAATGTTGGCGCCAGTAAGAGGTCGCGTCCGGTCTGGCCGGGCATGAATGCGGCACTGACCGTTTCGGGCGGGAAGCACGCGCGGGTGATGAAGAGGGTTCGAGTTGGCCAGGACCGGCCGTGGCAGCGGTCTGGACGTGCGCAAACAAGAGATGTTGTACGTTAATATTGCTGCATATATAATTAACAACATAAGTAATGTGCCAGTTGGACAAATATGATTGGAGATGGAGATGGAAATGGGATTTTACGTAAACACGGATATGCATGTCTATGTCTATGTGTGTGTGCGCGACGACTCTCGCGACCTGGAAGCGGGGGCGTGTTTTTGATCGAGTTTTCTTTCTTGGTACATTAGAAAATCAGTTTGTCTAATTCACATCTAGATGTTATTTAAGCATATCACATCTAAGCTCCCACAAGTATATAATGTAGCAACAAGAAACAAAAAAAACCTAGGAAAAGACCACAAACAGAGTGGACATCAACTTATATGTGACATAACTATGTCACATCTAGATGTGTCCTTGACAGACCCTTAAAAAATTGTCCTCTAGTTTTTGTTTCTTTTTTCCGGGAAAACGCGTATTCTATTTAAAACCACTGCTATGGAGAGATTTTTTTACTCCATTATAGCCTCTTGTTTGATAGAGTTTCTCGCGTCTCGCTCTCTCACCCTTTCCATATCAAATCAAGATGACAGTGTCCACTCTATCTCTCTCCTCACCGGTGGTCACAGATCCGGCCGAATCCCGTCCGCTGCGGGAGGTGAGGAGGTGCAGCGTTGACGTTGTCGCTGTCGGCGACGGAGGAAGCCGATGCGCACCGTCCTCTCGGAGCCGGCGCTAGCGCGGACGAATATCCTCCGTGCCCTTGTTCGCTGCCGTCGTGTGGGCAGATCCCGCCCGCCCGCCTAAACGACATCTCGCCCACCTGAGGTATAACTTCTTGTACTGGTCCAGCTCCCCAGGTCGCTGCGTGCGGGTTTTCTTCTATGCGACTACTCCCCAGCTCCCCATGCATAGTAGCTAGGGTTCGTCGGCTGGTCCAACATCACCTACTAGTACTATTATAGAGGAAATGCCACTCAAAAAGTTGTCCTGATTTATGCCTCGGTGGAGGTATACATGTTGTTTCGACAAAAAGTACATGGTGGTTGTGCGGTCATTGTCCATATGGTCATAGTACTATCACTGGTTAAATGAAGAAATGCTTTTTTTCTCGGGTATCCTAGTTTAGTTCCCATCAAGATAATTATGATGCTTCTGTTTGTCGGTGTACTTTTCATTAGTTCTTATTGACAATTGAGATGTCATTGCTAACCCTTTTTTATATTTTTGGAAACAGCGATGCGTGTCTCCATACCCGGGCATGTCTTCCTCAATTTTAGCGGAACTGCACAAAATTGGACGGCCATTGTTGTTCCGCCTCACTGTCCTCTACCACATGGTTCTTCCTTCCTCGAGCTTGACTACTGAGAAGAAACAGACCACAGTGAGGATTTGTTGAACTTCTTAGGTGCCTCACCCAAACTTGATGCCAAATGGATGATGCATCACCATGATGACCTATCGATGCTCATGGTTGCGCCTCATGGTTGCGTCGGCTGGTGAAGCTGATCGATTTTCGACGAAAAACAAGCTATCTTCCATCAGTGCTCTTTGCTTGTTACGCATAAAGACGATATCCTTTGAGATGATTGTGCTATGATTGTGCAGGCCTTCATCCACATGATTGTGCAGTGTGCTTTGAGATGTTGTGCTACTTGTATTGGTACTGTTTTAAATAAATGATGAATTGAAGCTATTGTATTCCTGTCTTTTCCCATTAAGTAGTGAACAAAAATGGGACCAACCCAGACATGATGCTTCTTGCTTTGTTACAACAAATTCAGCACCACCCCCTTTATAAGCCAGTAATTGATGCCACTCTCAGAATTAACTACTGAATCTTATTTCAAAACTGCAACACTTGTTAGGGATTGGTGGGATTACCATTCTTGTGGCCGCATGTTTCATCCTCCTTTATTAGCCAGTAATTGATTCCTTTTTTGCCTCTGTTTATACAGGGATATCTATTCAACTTGTTGCTATTGTGACATTTTGCTTCGCTATGCGAAACACTTTGCTTCATTTCAGTGCAACTTCACAAAATGAGATTGGATTTCCTATTCGTGTTGGCAGATTCGTACGTGATCTTGTGTGCGTCATGACAGGTTGGTACTTGCCTTCATCCACATGATCGTGCAATGTGTTTTGAGATGTTGTGCTACTTGTATTGGTATTGTTTTAATAAATGATGAATTGAAGCTATTGTATTGCTGTCTTTTCCCATTAAGTAGTGAAAAAAAATAGGACCAACCCAGACATGATGATGGTTGCTTTGTTACAACAAATTCAGCATCACCCCCTTTATAAGCTTTGTCGTTCTTTATACATGTTGAAACAAGGCATTGTTAAGATAATGTCTCAATCAATATGAATGAATCACACTGATGGAGAATTGCTACTCTCCTGCTTTGTTTCCCATTAAGATAAAGTAGATCAGTAGATGCTTTTCTTCTGGGAGTACAAGTCATCAACCGTTATATCTTAGTAATTGTTTCCCTTATACCTATTGTTGCTTACAGGAATATCAAAATTAAAGCTCGATTTTATTCCGACTTCGATTTTAGTTGAACTGCACAAAAGGAGCCAATGTGTAAGGCAAACTGCTGCATTACTGGGTCTAGTTGGTCGTTCCACTTTGCAGAAAGAAGGAGTCACTGTTTGCGCTACATTACAGAAGGAATGACCGAGAAGCTTTACACAGTATTATTAGACACCGGTGACATGACTAGTCTGCAGAGACCATTGGCAATTTAACAACACGTGGAGTGCCCTGGGCAAAAAGTGCCCAAACAAGTACAAAATCTACGATAGGACTCCACGATCATAGGCATTACATATTTTGAATGGGAAAAGCTTGTCAAAGTTTAATCATTGATGTTAGCAAGAAGACGTTAGTTTAATATATTGGAATTGGAAAACCTTGTCAAAATTTGCTCACTGATGTTAGCCAGAAGACATGCATTTGATATTTTTGAGTGGGACGCCCTTGCTGTGAGCAGCGTCGAGTGTCTTTTGCTATTCATGTGTTCAATTTAGAAGTAAATAGTTACTCTGCTGAGATATTCCTGTGTTAAGAGTTTGTTCTGAATATTGTCTATGTAATGCCAGGCCTTGTGTTTGATTGAAAAGTTGAGCTTGGAATGTTGTGGCATGCGGCATCACGAGCTGTTCACCGTGCCTCCTGAGAATAATGCTTCGTATTGTTTTGCATGTCGATCTAATGCCAGTGATTTGCTTGTTAAGAAGATCATCCTCTTCTGTTGTTTCCGTGCTTAAGAAGTTCATCGTCTGATGTTTCATTCATAGCCTATACGACAACTCGGGTAGGTTAGACGTGAAACCATATGATCTGCCGACCAACTCATGATATTAGGCCGTGATTGGATCGCCGTTTTCCAACCAAAACCGCTTGTAAAACCGACGCTTGTAAATTAAAGCAGATGGTCTCGGGCGAAGGCGCTTGGTTGGTCGATTTCGACTAGTAAAATATAGAAAGTACTTGACACACGATAAAAATGCTGAACGACACTCGGACGATTGCTAATCCAGCCGTTAGCTGCTATTTTAGCCTTACCCATGGATGGCATGATACGCACGTCGTGCATGTATCGTCTGGTAATGTCGTCCATATAGCAGTGCTCGTAAAATATACACTGGTCTCTCAAATTACACGTGTAACCCGCCGGTTTTACTTACAGACCTCGGGCCCTCAGTTTCATTACGCCTGTATTTTGCGTGTTGTTTTCGATGACGAGTAAATTACACTTGTATGTTAATACAGGTTTGAAATAAACCAGAGCTCCCAAGCGCGGCCTTACCGTTTCATGTCGTCTCAGTTTCTCAAAGGTGCTCATAGGTGTCCGATGATCCTGGCTTCCTGAATGAGTAGCGAGCGCTGTATCAGACCATCCGTAGGGCCCGCAAGGCCCTCTCCGTTGTCCTTCGAGTTGTTGCGCTCGCCGTGGCGCCGAGCATTGTTAACATCGTCAACGAACATGAGGATTCAGGAGATGACTTTATTTTGACTGGATGACACTAGGGACACACTGGGGCCATAGTCGTACGTACGCAAGTGCCTCCTTATTATGTACAACTATATTTTTTTGCTTTCTCCTGGTTTCCTGACATCACGGTCCCACACCATTGTCAACCTATGTAGTCAATATAAACGAGAGAATTGCACAAGGTGCGGCCGACAGCTGGGATCAAGCAGCTCGAGCAGTATTTGTGTTTTTGAGGCGTGATCACTGCAGAGTTTTTCTTGGCGATGATTTTGTTGTTGTTCAGAGGAGAGCAGGGTATTAACTGGGCGGGCTGTGGCCCGTCTAGCTCAGGCGAGATATCCAGCCCAGATACTAATTTTTTCAAGATGAAAATGGCTAGCCCAGCTATACGTCTTTTTGAGGAATACCCACGCAAGGTCAACTTGTTATTCTCCGCCCTGCTAGGGTGCAAATCTTTCCTAGGAGGGATGCATTATGCTTAATAGGAAAATGGGCTTCAAAAATAATAAATGAGATGTAATTATAAAAACTGGACAGTAACTATAAAAAATGGCACCAAACACGAAATTAGTTTATAAAATATTATTTATGGATTTTGAAAATCTTAAATTTTCATTGTTGCGTGCGCAATGTTTCGTTGGATTTTTACGTAATACAAATTTATATTTAATCGGACTAGAAATTTCGGGATAAAAATATTTCGGAGCCCATCAAAATGTGGGAAATTTTATTGAATTCTGTCTTCAATGGTTGGTTGAAATTATTAATCATTGTCCTAGCTAGAAAATGGGTTGTACTTTTAACAAACTGTAAATGGGCTGTTGTAAATTCCATTAGAATTCCAAAATGGGTTGTACATTCTTACAAAACGCAAATGGGCTATAAGTTCTCTGCCACACACTTGTGGGCCTAATAAGTGACGCGTCCCCTAAAAAAAAGTTGACGCGTATGCAAGGCTTTGCCAACTTATTATAGTCAACACATGGTTCTAGCAGCAGTAGCCGTTGGATGTATATCCAGCAGATGTCGTGCTTCTTCTTCAATCTCGGATATTCTTAGCTTCGGCCGCCCAAAAAATGATTCCTCCCCCTGACATCTGGGGCGCACCGTTTCGGAGGCTGACCTGTGGGCCTGCTAAGTTGGAGCGTACCAAGGGCTTTGTCAACTTAGTCAATAATAAATGTTTCTAGCTTCTGTGACCGTACGATGTCCATTCAACGGCCGTAGTATGCTTCTTCAACCTCTGGTCTTCTTGGTCCAGCCGCCCAAAGCAGCACCGGTCGTGCCGCCTGCTCCTGCCTCCCGTGGCCGGCTATGCTGCTGCGGAGGCCTCACCGCCCCCATACTACCGCTGGCCAGGCCATCCCTCTACTCACCCACACCCCAGGTTATTCTGCAGCGATGGCAGCCTCACACCACAGCCGAACCAGTGAACCCTCGTACTCCTCTCCGCGCGGGCTTCCACTGCTGCGTCTTCCCCGGCTTCACGTCGTCCCCTTCCTAGGCCTCGCCGTCGTCCATACCACCGCCCTGGTGCTCTCGGCGCGGCGTGGTCAACGTGGTCAACGACTGACTTCCATCAGAAGAGTACTGTACGTGGAGAGGCTGACAGCTGGGTCCAGGCGCTCGCAAGGAAGTGCCTTCTTATTACGCGCAAAATAATTATTCCTCCACCTTACAGTAGGGACCCACCGGATGGGCCACCTTATTTCGCAAAAAAACGTTTCCCCCCTGACTGCTCGAACCCACCGGACGGGCCAGCGTATTTTGCGAAAAAATGTTCCCCCCGCTGTCAGCTCGGACCCACCGGAAGTGCCTCCTTATTACGCACAAAAAATTGCATACTCCCCCTGCTAGTTGGGACCCACCATGGTGGGAGGCTGACTTGTGGGCCTACTAAGTTGACTGGGACGGGGGCCTTTGTCAACTTTAGTCAATATGAACGATTCTAGCTCCAGTGACCATACAATGTCCATCCAACGGTCGTAGTGCTTCTTCAACCTCTAGTCTTCTTGCTCCAGCTGCCCAAAGCAGCGCAGGTCGTGCCACATGCTCCTGCCTCCCGTGGCCGGCTGTGCTGCCGCGGAGGCCTCACCGCCTCCTACTATTCCCACCGCTGGCCAGGCCCTGCGGCGACGGCAGCCTCACACCGCAGCCGAACCAGTGAACCCTCGTACTCCTCTCCGCGCGGGCTTCCACTGCTGCGTCTTCCCCGGCTCGCCGTCGTCCCCTTGCTAGGCCTCGCCGTCGTCCACCGCCCTGGTGCTCTCGGCGCGGCGTGGTCAACGTGGTCAAGGAATGACTTCCATCGGACATGGACCGTACATGGAGAGGCTGACAGCTGGGTCCACGGCCGCAGCAAGGAAGTGCCTCCTTATTATGTGCAAAATAATTATTGCTCCACCTGATAGCGGGGACCCACCGGATGAGCCACCGTATTTCACGAAAAAAATGTTTCCCCCCTGTCTGCTGGGACCCACCAGCTACACCTTCGCACTCAAGGAACTGCGTCCAGGCAAAAAAAACAAAACGATTCGCCCCTCTGACTGCTGGGACCCACCAACTACTTCTTCGCCCACAAGGAAGTCCCTGATAGTCGGGACCCACCTGGTCGAAGCGTACATAGCGTTGTCATTCTGGTCACGAACATGTACGTACATATATACTGGTCGATGTAGAGGCGCGCACATGTCGTAGTAGAGGCGCGCACGTAGCATGTACACGTACATACAGCGGTCAGGGTGCAAGAAAGAAAATACGGCCACGTATGTGTACATACGGGCAAGGTCTTGAACGCCTACTCGCACATACGTACGGCAAGGGCACGTGTACATGGCTAGGTCGGAACGGAGAAACCGCGTCATCGTCGTGTTCATGGGGAGGCAACGGAATGCATCGTGTTCATGGGGAGGCAACAGAATGCGTCGTGTTCATCAGGAGGGCTTGGACGGAACAGGCGATGGAAACGAGGCCTGGCGTACCACAGAACAGAGGAAACGGCCTTGTGTTCGACCGGCCACATTCGAAACGGGATCCTGTTCATCGGGAGGGGTGTGGCGTACCGCAAAACGGAGGAAACAGACCTCCTACGATCGAAACGGGGGTCCTGTTGATCGGGAGGGGTGTGGCATACCGCAAAACGGAGGAAACGGACCTCCTACGGTTGAAACGGGGGTCCTGTTGATTGGGAGGGGTGTGCCGTACCGCAAAATGAAGGAAACAGACTTGTGTTGGAGCGCTACGGTCGAAACAGGGGTCCTGTTCATCGGGAGGGATGTGGCGTACCGCAAAACGGGACTCCACGGGATACCGTTCATCTCCATCGTCGACCTCCTCTAGCCTCCACAGGCTCCTGTTCATCCAGCCTCCACCGCGCGCTACTCCACCGGCTACTGTTCAACCACCCCTCCACCGTCTACTGTTCATCCAGCCCTCCACACCACGGGGTCCTGTTCAACCACCCCTCCACGGGCACCCCTCCACCGTCTACTGTTCATCCAGCCATCCACACCACGGGGTCCTATTCAACCACCCCTCCACTGTCTATTGTTCATCTAGCCCTCCACACCACGGGGTCCTGTTCATCCACCCCTCCACGGGCACCCCTCCACCGTCTACTGTTCATCCAGCCCTCCACCACACCATGGGGTCCTGTTCATCTAGAGGCAACGCCACCGCTCACTATTCATCCAAACCCCCCCCCCCCACAACGCTCACTGTTCATCCCATCGATCGGCTTCAGTTAGTAGCAGTAGCAAAGGAATCGCTCGATCGGGTTCAGTTAACAGCCATCGATCGATTGCTCGGGTTCAGTAATGCGTACCCTGCAGTGCAATCACTCGGGTTCAGTTAGAGCCCAACGCCTCGCTCGGGTTCAGTTAGAGCCAACGCCTCGCACACATGCGCGTACGTGTACGAGAGAAACGCGCATCGCTCGGCCCCCGACCTCCCACCGTAACCGGGAACTCCCCGAAATTTTCCTCGCCCTCGCTTCTACCTCGGTTTTTTCCGTCATGGACGGCCCAAAGAATGTCATGCAGCTGCGTCTACGGCCCGCCCAAGACGAAAAGCCCATTTTCTGTCATGATTTTTTGTCATAGAAGTAGGAGCCCACCACATCTATGATGATACCGGGTTTTGTCACAATTATCGTCATAGAAGTGTCATATGTATGACAGAATTTTTTTTCGTTCGGCCCAAAATGTCACGGATGTGTCTTTTTTTTGTAGTGCATGCAGCGACGTAGCGAGCTGGGGAAGTAGAGCTAAGGCGGTTTCGAACGAAGATATACCTGAAGGTCGTCGGGATGTGGATAGGTGGGCGGCGGGAGGCCGGATCCGCCCACATGCAATGACGAAGGGATCGGAGGACCTCCCGTGCCGGCGCTCGGCTAGAGATAACGGTGCGGCCGGCAGTGGGTCTCCTCCCTCGATGTCGACGACGGCCTAAATGATGCCCCTCCTCCCCTTCATCGGCGGAGGGGGATACATCCGGATCTGTAGCCAGCGGTGAGGATAGAAAGCCAGTGTTTTTTGAAGGCAGAAAGACAATGTTACTACCCCTATCTTGTTTAAATCTGGAGAGGATGAGAGTGTGTGAATAGAGCAACCCTAGCAAGCAAGTGCGGAGGCTCCGGCCTATATATACGTAGTGAGCAACCCCTATCTTCGTCAACTCGTACAAGACCAAGAAATTTGATTACTACAATGCCCTCTCCCACACGGACTGAGCTCCGGTGCCTTAACTGCACCTGCCTTTGGCTGCATGACAGGAGGCCCAACCACCTGTTGGGCCCACCTGTCATAGACGCAAAGGCAGGAGCAGTAAGTTGAAGCTTTCACTATCCCTCCCGCACGAGGTGGACGGACATGCAACAGTGGATTCGATACTGTAGAAGTAGGAGTAACATCATTATTGTTCGTCTTCTCGAAGAGGCGAAGAGCCAAGCGCAACCCGAACGTGGCAGTTGCGAATGCTCGCGTGGTGCGATTCCTTGGAGTCCTAGCCAGGCTCTTGCATGAGACAAAATTGCTATTGTTTAACAATTAAACTCCATTATCCATTGGTTGATACTCATTCTTCATAGGTCCACGCGCTTAGCACCGTTTCCTCCTGGGGTCACCAATGTTTATTTGCTAATTAATAGCGTTGCATGCAATGAACTAGCCATTGCAAGTCATTAAAAGCATGCACACCTCTCATCTCTTATTGGTTGATATGTCAAGAAACAAGAAACAAGGTAGAAGTTAATGCACCGCGCCTAAGTGTTTTGGGACTATTTGGTTTTTGTAAGATGACTTACACACCTAGACGGAGGGAGTAGTATAGCCCTGTAAACCAGAAAGGAGTATTTGCCTTTCTAGAGATTTCAACAAGTGACTAGACTACACCGTGTGCAGTACTCCCTCCCTTCCGGTTTATAGGGCTCAAATCTCAAATCTCATGAACCAAGGCATTTTGCGGCTGGAGGAATGTATCTCATACTTTACAAAACTACCCTAATTAAACTCATGCATTAATTACGTAGTTCTCTCGTTTTCCTCTCCGCCTTGGTCGCGGTGCACAATATTGAGCACTCCTATATGACTAGCCGCTCTATCTACATGCGGGACATTTCAAAGCATCTGGGCCCGCGTGCCATCCACCAAATCACAGCGAGGTGCTACAGTCGAGACTCACCTGTAACCCCAGTGTGGCTGTCATGACCCGTCATATCACAAAACCTACACCTTTACTAGCAGTTGTAAGGTGGCCTCCAAGTTGGACTGGACGAAGCAACCATCATTTCACTGGAACGCTCGTTCAAGCCCTTTCTTCCCTTTCTTGAAGAAAACCTCACTCCAGGCTACTCACTTCTACTATTTTTCTTCTGTACCGACGAAGGAAAGGTGGGCGAATCAGTTATGCTGCTATATTTTCATTCCAAGAATCTTCTTTTTATGAAGCACTGACCGATTCTCACATCCTATTCTTTTCCCGTTTTCATTGTGATTGTGGTTTCCTTTCGATTGCTTTTTGTTTGTCAGTTCATTGATGGATCCTGGAGCACTAGGCAAAGAGTTCCCGGCGGACAACCCACTGGAGACAGCGATCTCCAGGAAGCGAGCACCGACCAACGAGTTGAACATGTTGGTGGGACAACCCATGGAGACGAAGAACTCCAAGAAACAAGCATTGGCCAAAGAGTTGAGGACGTTGGCGGACGAACTCCTCAAAGGAAGTTGGAAGAACAGCAAGGGCCCCACCGTGCCTACCCCAGGAACTCTGATTGCCACCTATGTGAGGCTCAAGACCGAGTTTGAGGAGATAGTCGCCGTTGAGAAGCAGTATTCCCCTGGCAAGGTGATGGCCCCCATCGAGGACGAGGAGATGGCCCCCGGAGGGTGGACATCCCCCGGTGAGCTGCACAAGGTAAAAAATAATGGCTTATTACCATAGTTGTGGTTTTTGATTATTTGCAATGTGCTTGCTGATATGTTAGGGTTGTGCAGGTGCCGGTGGACGTCCTTGATGATTCCGATGTTGTGGCCCATCCTGTTGGCATCGCCCCGGAGATCGATTCCGATGCCGCTGTCCATCCTATGGACATCGCCCCAGAGATCGATTCTGATGTCGCGGTCAGTCCCGCGGACATCGCCCCAGAAATCGATTCCCATGCCGCTGTCCGTGCTGTGGTCATTGCCCGAGAGATCGATGACAAGAAATAGTTGGTCGCACTAATCCTTTAGGGTAGTTTGCATTGCCCTGTGTTTAATTACCAGAACGATGCGTGTTATCAAACCATCTTAGGGCTAGTGCACTGTCTTGTGTGGGCGGATCTTGCTACTTTTGTTTGATAGTGAATCATGCGATGAATCATGCGAACCCTCTCCGAGTTATGGAAACAGATGTATCCTCACCAACTTTGGATGTAATATATGTCATGATTAGATGTAAGTTTGAACTGTTTATCATATCAGCAGGGCTTGTTTGATGATTCTTGGTGTTAGTAGGTACTTGCAAAACACTCACCGAAGAGAAATGTTGGGGCTGATGAGCTCGTGGTACGCTTATACTTAGCCCTCGTCGATCGACCAATAGCCCTAGCTCCTAAAATTGTAGGCTTAGCGATCGATGACCTAGGCGGGCTAGTTTGGCCTAGTGGGTTTTAGTGATATGACGTGCAACACAAAATCATAGCAGTGCAGAGACGTACTCCCTCCGTTCCAAAATAGATGACCTAGGCGGGCTAGTTTGGCCTAGTGGGTTTCAGTGATATGACGTAGTACAGTGCCGTCCAGTCTTCGCATGGGGTAGCAGTATTGCGGGTACAGTAAGTTTTCTTGAAGAAGCGGAATTCAACAAAGTCATGATGGTTCCTTCGTCCGAACAACTTATAGTGGGAAAGGTTGGGCCTGCGATATGACCGGGGTAGACCAGGATAATTTTGTGCATGGCAGGTGGACTAGGATGGTCGATGTCCCACATGTCGGCGAATGAAAGTATTCTTTCCGATATAGAGGACGAGCAATGAGTATTCATTGTTTATTTTTGATGAAAGCTATTGTCTCCACTGTTACGACAGAGGAGTGTGAAACACGGCAGCCCAGTGAACTTGGCATGTGCACCACTCCCTCCTTCCTCATGTAATGCCCAGGTTACAGCTTTTTCTCACTTTCTCTCTATCTATTTCCTCTCAAATGTTTTTACCTTTCTTTTTTTAAGACACAATTGTTTTTATGCCTTTTTTAGAATTATTTTTTATAGCTAGGAGCACGTGTAGAGACGGGCTCTTGCAGAGCCCACTCCTTGACTTTGTCAATGCCTCTCTCTCCTCCACATAAGGAGTATACTTGCTATGCATGCATGCGGCGGGCAGCTGGCGTCTTGAGGGGCCAGGGCGGTGAGAGCGGGCTCCGGAAGCGGTCCGGACTATAGCATTATTTTGGTTTTTACAGTATTTCTTTCTCCATTGACAGGTAGGCCCGCGTAGATAGATAAAGAACACGAGCTAATGAGGCGCATGCGGACTGTTTGACTGGTCAACCGGACAAATACGGAGCTATACGCTGAGCCAGTGACCGTATAATCACCATATCTCGTATACAATGATCAAAGTGAGCTATCAAGACAAGTTCGATGACCGCCAATGCATTTTACTCGGTAATAAATGACCAGGATTGAAGGGGAATCCAAATTTGCTTCGTCTTCTGTCCTTGAGCTCTTGACAAACCAATGCACTATACGGTTGTCCGACCACTCCACCCCAGAGCTCTCACCAAGCGTCGTTCATGCCACCGCGCCGCATACTAACCGGTAAGGCAGTGATGGCATCCCGCCGTGCCGAGTTCCTCGGCGCCCACGACAGCACACAAAATGGTAGGGAAGCGATGGCATCCCACCGTGCCGAGTTCATCGTCGCTCGCGACCTCACAACTACATGGGAGGAATTTGAAGATGCCAAGGCCGAATGGGCGGTAGAGCAAGAGGCGGCCAAAGCAACACAAAGGGAGCGGAAAAGTTAGAAAGCACTCAAGAAAAGAGAGGCCCGCCGCCGCAAGAAAGAAAAGGACGCACGCGCTGTTGCGGAGAGGTCGCCGGAGATCCAAGCACGGTGGGGTGTCGCCGACAAAGCCGGGAAGGAGAACGACGGCGTCTGGCCAGCATGTGAGAAGTAGTAGTACTAGTAGTTAGTCGTGTGTGTGTGTGTGTCTGAGTACGAGCATGTACCAGTACTACTAGTTACTACTGTAGTTTTTAGAGCAAATTACCAGTACATTAGCCTAGACTAAATGGAAAAATTCCTATCCTAAGCATCAAATGGCATCTCTTTCTCTATAGGAATTGAGATGCATGTCATCTCACTTCCTATGATTTTCATATTCCTATCCTATGAACGAAAGGAGGCCTCTGTTGGAGTAACTACTGTAGCTAGCAGTACTGCTGGTACAGTAGTTTTCTTCAAGAAGCGGAATTCAACGAAGTCATGATGGTTCCTTCGTCCAAGCAACTTCAAAGTGGGAAGTGGGCCTGTGATTTGACGGCTCATTAGTCATTGTTACTGCGGCGCGATGACCTGGGTGACTCCCTTGGAGTTCTGCGTGCATGGCAAGTGGACCAGGATGGTCGACGTCCCACATGTTGGCGAACGGAAGTATTCTTTCCGATATCGAGGAGCAAGGAAACCGCGTGGTATAGTATCACTGCTGATTGGTTCGCAAAAAAATAGTATCACTGCCGATTTATAATTATTTTTTATTTCTGATGAATGCTAGCGTTTCAACTCTTACGATGAAGGGTGCCAAACACGGCACGTGCTGGATGTCCCACACGTCAGCGAAAGGAGTGGGACATGAACAGCGTGGTAGAGCCCAGCGTAAAAAAACAGCGTGGTAGAGCGTCTCCACTTCTTCCACTTCTGGGTCGGAGACCACACGTAGTAGTACTTAGTGGTATGAACGATACAAAGTGCGACCTGGAGACAAAGACACGTCTAGTTGGAAGGTCTCGGGGCATACACGTAAACAAATATAAAAGTTAATATGTGCCTCCAACTAATATAGTAGTAGTAGAGTACTTAGGCACGTACTCCATAACATCACCGTGCATTGCACGTACAACATTTAGTGGTAGTACGTAGTAAGAGACAAATGCCGCCCAAGAGTTCCCTTCTCGACCTACTTTTGGGTGTTTGGTAGAGTGTATGGAGGGTGCATGAGTCCACACTAGTTTAGCACAAATACACTAGAAGCATGCATGAAGAGAGCATGCATGAAGAGGGGTGTTGAGTTGAGCATGCATGAAGAGGGAACAACTATGCTGAGACGAGAACGCAACCAAACACACCCTATATGCCACGCATGTTCATACCATTTGTGCCTTTCTACTTCACTTACTGCGCTACATTACTCAGGTTCGTACGTCCACTCCTGGGTACATGTTCGTCTCGTAGTTCCAGTCCCACGTGTTCTTCATATAGATGGAACGATCCTTGCATAACACGTGCACCTTGATGCTAGATGTCTCGCGTGTTGGCAAAAGGATGAACAAAGCTCACGTAAAAAAATAGAGTGGAAGAACATAGATTCCGGACGACCGAGAAGGAGCAAGGAACCTCGTGGTGGAGCGTCTGCACTCATAATATTTAATATTATTCAGCGATATAAAATTAACCAATCATCTCCACAGTGGACTGGAAGAGTACGAAACACGGCAGCCCAGTGTAGTATCATACTAGTACATGGCTAACCCACGCTATCACCATATTTCTTGGCTTCCGTGCGACACCTATCTCTAGTAATCCAGCAGCCTGTATCGCTTCTCCCTCCTCGTCTCTATCAAAGTGCGGCGGGCTGGCGTTTCTGCCGTCTATTGAGGTCGGTTAACTATCACATGTTAGCGACATGCCAAGAGCATTCTAAAAAAATTCCTTTCACGTTCCGTTTTCAAAAAGAAAAAAATCCTTTCACGTACGAATTTGCCTGTATGCTTTGAGCAACTTGCATGTCCTATACTGCTCCTGTTTGATACTCTAACTTAGCTAGAGGTTAGACTAACTCATGACTAACCCTGAACTAACTGTAGCCAAAGAGGTGTTTGGGTGACAGGGTTAGATTGACAATAAATGCACTTCATGGAGAGAGAAAAGTGATTTTTCAGTGGTCCCAATGAGAACTATCTCCAGTTAGCACCTCTTGGGTGGGATAGTTTTTTTTGGTGGGTTCGGTGCAACTTGCTCCAATTTAAACCCTCATGCTTGGATAGTTTAGGGCTATTTGAGCCCCAACTAGCTCAAACTAACTCTAACCCATGGATCCAAACAGGGCCTATGGCCAGTCTCGACGCGGAGCAGTCGCGTGCACCGGGAAGCGGCGCTCTCTCGGCCGTCGCGCCACTTCAAAGCCGGCGCCAGTGAGAGGTCGCCTCCGCTCTGGCCGGGCATTAATGCGGCACTGACGCTCCAGGGCGACGCTGACCGTTTCACGCGGGAAGCGCGCGCTGGCAAGGGAGTATAGGTTTTGAACCGTTTCAGGTGTAGTACTGGTAGTTTGCAAAACTACTCAATTATTGCACTCAGTTTCCTAAGAAATTGTGGTAAAAAACGTTACTCCACAGCCCGCTTCCCTTCTCCTTCCTCTTCCACCGCCCGCGCACGTCCGCGGGAAGCGACCGGTCAACCCTTATATAGGAGTGCTAGCACAAAAAGATGCATGCATGACCACTAAAATTTCCATATTAAAGCGCCGCTCCGGCGGGAGTATGGCGTATGTTGTTACCTTCGGCCGGCCCATGGCTACCGGGCGACGGCGACCAGAGAAGAGGCGGCGGGAGGGGAATGAATGCAGCTACTGTTTGGGTTCGCCTTCCGGCTTAAATAAATGCGCAGCATCACGTGTACCCGCGGGTGCACAAATTGTAACATACGTGTCTGCTTAAGTGGGCGTCACGTAACTGGTGTGTGTGAGAGAGATTCTGAGAGACAGAGTGCGTGTGTGCGACTCTACTCTTCGGACATGTACTCAACCTTTTGCATCGGGATATAAGTATAATGGTATTTACTTTAGCTAGTGATTTACGTGGCCATGTTAACGTGGTTGTGTCAAAAAAATGTCACTTCCTGCTCGTGATTTGCGTTATATAATTACAAGCAAGATTCTCGTGCATTGCACGGAACATCAATATGCATTTTTTTACAGAACACCTGTTGTGATTGACCCATGCAGGAGTAATCCCATGTGTAAAAACTAATGATATCTCAAGAATTTTATCGGAAAACTGGTATCTCGAGAATGTCATCGAAAAAATGAAAGATGAGAGATAAGGCGAGGAGGAGTGGAGCGTGGTGGTGACTGGTGGTCGGAATGGGCGGAGGCATGGGGATGGACGGCGCCGGCAGGCGGCAGCGGCCACCATGCATGCTAGATTGTTCCAGAGACTTATTCCTTTTTAATTGCTGAGCAAATGAGGTTGCGGGAGATAATGATGTGGAGAGAGGTGCGGTATCTTTTGTAAAATTATCATAGTTTGCTTTCTATCCTCAGATATAGATCATACGGTCTGTATTACAAGATGGCAGGCACACCATCACCACCAACTCATTTTTTATAAGGGTACAGATGATAAGTTTGCTGACTACTAAAGTAAAGTGGAATTTGTCCATGTTATGCAAGTAAATAAAGGTGATTGTTTATCATACGGGTAAGGTTGGATGAAGGGTGGTAGGAACAAATGCTCCGCCTAGAGCATGTGTGTGTGAGATGGAGTCTTAGTGTGTGTGTGGTGTGTGTGTGAGAGAGAGAGAGAGAGAGGAGAGAGAGATGGAGTCTTAGTTTGTGTGTGTGAGAGAGAGGGAGAGAGATGGATTCTTAGTGTGTGTGGGGGGGAGGGCGTGCGTGCTTGCGTGTGTGTTTGTGTGTGTGTGAGAGAGAGAGAGAGATGGAGTCTTAGTGTGTGTGTTGGGGGGTGCGTGTGTGTGTGTGTGTGTGTCGCGGGGTCCTCTGTGGCGGATGTAATTTAAGTGTGCATGGCTTTCATCATAGAGAGGTGATGTGTATGGCAGAGGCCACCAACGATGGGGTGCGAGAGAGAAAATGCCCGTAGAGAGGGAAGAGAAGGTGTGTGCGCGTGAGAGGAGTCGACTTCGAGAGAACGTGTTTGTTCGAGAGACACCGAGGAAGACTACTATATATCGATGGTGCATGTAGGCGGGAATTAAACTAAGGGATGGTCTTATTGGTTTCGGGGATATAGGGGAAGAGTGAGAGGCGGGGGGGGGGGGGTAGCTAGAAGGAGATTGTTAAGTGTGAGTGTGTGTTTTACCCATCCAGGCGGAAGTTATGTGCACAAAAGAGGAGAACGATTCGATGTGGCGTTAGGATTGAGGGTAATTAACTACGTATGGAGACATAGAGACCTTGAACGTGCATGTGTGAGAGGTATACATGTATACGTGGGATGTGTGTGTGTGTGCGCGCGCGCATGATCGAGATAAAAGAAAGAAGACATAAGTCATAAGATCAACGACATGGGAGAGACGGATCGGTATGACAATATGCATGCATGTGAGAATGCATGGAAGAAGTCCCGACAATTGAGCATGTGTTTTTGTCTTTAAGAGATAGTGGCGTGGGCTGGAGCATGCATCTATGGCGAGCAGAGGGAGTGAGGCGCAACGATTGTGCAAAAGAGACCAACCTATAAATGCATATGTATGGAGAGACATATATAGTGTGGGTGATAGGAAGCAAGACTCCGTGCGAGAAAGAAATGTTGACGGAGAAACTACAGATAGATACAGAGATGGAGATGCTAGCTAGAGGGACATCCGCTAGTTTGGGTGTTGGAGATGACCGTCGGGTGGTTCAAAGGGTGAAGTTATATATGTGTGTGAGAGGGCACTTGACTGCATGTAGAGAGAAACATATGTAGTGTGCGTGATAGGAATCAAGAGTGAGGGCGAGAAAGAAGGTTGATGGAGAAACAGATAAATAGAAAGATAAAGATGCTAGCTAGTGTGCGTTAGAGATAGGAGTCGAGTGGATCAGAAGGCTGGGTTATGTGTGTGGGTGTGAGAGAGATAGAGAGAGGGTGCGTGTGAGTCACATACAAACAGATATCAGAGAGAAATGAGATCCAGAGAGACGGAGTTTTGTGTCTGCGAGAGAGAAAGATATTTCACAACGAGAGTGATAGCTAGAGAGACATACGAGGGAACGCAAGATATCTCTAGGGAGAGAGGGTGTGTGTGAGCGACATACAAGAGAACAATGGAGAAATATGAGACCCTGGGAGACAGAGTTTGTGTTTGTGTGTGAGAAAGAGATATTGAAGAGGAAGAGTCGTAGGTTCTCATATCTAAGGAGCGAAAGACATCTCTGTATGAGGGGTGTGCGAGTGGCACACATGGGAATAGTAGAGAGAAATGAGACCCCGGGAGACAAAGTTTTGTGTTTGTGTGAGAGAAAGAGATTCCACATGGAGAATCATAGTTAGAGACACATAGCAGGGAGCGAGATATACTTAGAGAGAGATAGAGTGATGAAGGTCGAGGGAGAGAGTACCGTCAGTGTGTTACGAAGATAAAAGATCATTGTCGACATACAGGTAGCACGAGAGATACCTGAGAGACGATGAACGCGTATAGGTCCAGAGAGATAGTCCTATATAAGCATGAGTGATAGCTATATGAGACGAATATCTGGATTAAAGGGGATTCAAATATTTAAACTGGAGATCACGACATCGATAATATCATAACGCAAATTGGTGTATCAAACATGCATATTCATTTGAATTTGGGCACACGTGTAATGTTATATAGTTTATCAATATTGGTGATCCATAGATTCTTCAATTACAAACAATGCATGGTTTATATGCAATTAATGTCTAAACGGGATTACACTATATGTTGCGTGTGTGAAACACATTATACATGTTTGAGAAGTAAAAAAACGCATGAAACACACATTAATTGGAGACAGTTAGCGAGGAATGCATACATTGGATTTCAACATAAAGTGGTTTCAAATATTTGAAAATCCAAATTGATGGATACAACCTTATGAATCTGAGATCATGCCATTTGTAAACCATATTTATGTATAAATGGTGTTGTGCTTTTGAAAGTATATATAAATGATGTATATAGAATGTAATTCCAATTGAAAATGGATCCCGCCCGAAAAAATAGAATACAAACGGGATTCGAATTGAGTTGGCACGGTAAACGTGCACTCTGCAAAATTTGAACGAAGCGGGGAAAGTCGCAGTAACCGCCCGAAACCAAAATCTGCGAGATGGAAATCACTACTGCCTATCCCTGCCACGCAAATCCTATATGCTGGATTTCTATAGATTTCGATAGGGGTAGGTTTGTAATTTCACCCAAATGTGACGTAACCGCCTCTCACTCGGATTCATACACGGTGGGTGCCAAAACACAGTGTGTCCTCATCCGAAATCGACTCCCTCCCCGATTCATATTCATACACGGTGGGCGCCAAAAACAAACTCTCGTCGGCAAATATTCGGTGTATGCGAGATTACCGTCCTATCCCCAACTGACTAGTGTTGCTGTGATGTAGTAGAAATTTGAAATGGGGGCTAAGTTTGTAAATTTCCTCGCATTTGAGACAAGCACGCCCTGAATACATGGTTCCCCCTTCCTCTCGACCTCCCTTTTCCCCATTCGTACTCCGTGGGCGCCAAAACACGCTCTCCACCCCACCCTCCTCCGTCCGCCGTCGTCCGCCACCCCATCCACCGCCGTCCTCCTCCACCATACCGGAGTTGATACCTTGACGCCGCCGTCCATTACAAGAGATTGACCTCTCTCATCCACGGCTTCGGACCGGGATCCTTGCATCCCGCCCGCTCGCTTCATCCCCGCCGTCGTCCACCTTGTCGGCGCCGCTCCTACGACCATCTCATCCACCATGCCCCGCCACCACCGTCTACCCTCCTAGATCTACTTCCACGCCGCCGACAGCCATCGCTACCGCAGCACCGCCAAATTCTCAGCAAATGTGTACATGACGCCGCACCAGAGGCGGTACTCTTTTGTATCTGCTCAACTTATTTATCGCAGCAAGAAAATAGATCGCCACTGCTTTACTTTGATTTCTTGTCTTGGTTGTGAAGTTGCCTTTGTCCGGTTTGCACCTTCAGATCCGCCATGGCACGCTCAACACCATACTCGCAATGCTTATGGTTTTCCCCTTTTATATTCCACACTAGTTAAATCACAGTAGACTAAATTTCAAAATTGGGTCAGTCGATTTTTCAGAGCTCGCCGGAGTTCGCCGGTGCGATCGAAGGGGCTCGGGTGGGGAGGGTGGTTGTGGGGGGCGGTGGTGGGGCCTCGTCGAACGAAGAAAACTCGACGCGGGTGGGGGGTGGGGGTGGCGGAGGAACACAGGCGGTGGGGCTGGTGGTTCGGCCGGCGGCCCGTGCGGGGTTCTTTATGGGAAGCACAGTATGTTCCTTGTCAGGAAGGGGAGCAGGGACATCTGCAGTCAACAGCTGATAGAACTGGCCTGTACGTGATCGATAGGCTTTCAATTACTAGCGGCAATACAACACCGTAATTTCCAGCCAGTTCCACTTTCCCGATTTATATATCCTGGTTATGGTGTACCCCTGTTATGTACACTATGATCTGCCTAGTTGCTGTGTGCTCTTGTTATCATGGTTTGGCAATAAACTCTCTATACAGTATATTATGAACCTATCATCTGCCAGCTATCCTTACTTCTGGAGCCTATTTTTTGTGTACTTGTGCCAGATTATATAAATGCACGCACCATATTACAGCACACATGAGCTCTCTCATCAGAATTCAGTGATAGCACACAAGTGTTTACAGGGGCGCCCCTATATTAGAATATCATCTGCATTACAAAGATAATCTCACAACTATTTATGTTTTCATGGTTCTTAGATATTATATGTAATTATAGTGAATATCAGAATCCGCGCATCAGAAGAATATTGTGGAACACTGCAATGACTTACAAAATTGGCAGCAAGGCATTGAGTGCCATTCTGGAAGCAATGAAACTCGTACGCTCCCCACCTATTGATTCTTGTTCAAAATATCGTCCTAATGACTATTCTAACCTCGAGGAGTCAAAGGCAAATGGCCTATCCTATTCACCCATCAAGGTGCCTGTTCTAATTTGGCAAGGTTTTATTGATTGCGCGTATCTTGCATATGTTTTCTTGCATTTCTTCTACTTTGTTGCACCGCCATCTGCTTAGTTTACTCATCATATATGTCGAGATGCCATGCCCATCCATTATCAATACATATTCCATCTGTCATCATACCATGTTTTTCCACTCAAATGTTGTTCTTGTGCATCAGACATCAAAAAGGAAGAGGGTGATTGCCGAACCTGAAGGAGCACCAGCAAAGTCCTTGAAAAACGTGGTGATGCCGGAGAAATCAGACAGCACCCCACTTATATTGGTTGTACAACCACTGACACAAAACGTAGGACCGACTCCAGCAGACTATACCCATACTTCACTGGCCACACCACTAGCCCCACCACACAGGACCTGCACTCCAGCAAAAGGTATACCGATTTCATTTGCCATAGCACTAGTTGTACCACAGAAAAATCCAACTCCAGCAAAAAGTACAGCAAGTCCACCGACCGAAGACCTATCCCAACTACAGAGACGGCCAATTCCTGCAGATTGGAACCCCATTTTCCCAGTTTAAAAGACAATGCTTTCAATGTTGTTTGGGACTACGTGCATATATTCCCATCATGGGAAGATTATTGTGAAGACAAACACCATTTTTACATCTTCCTGTCCAACTTACGTGTAAGTGCTATTATTCATGGTTATTATTTTCCTGTTTTTTGCTGATTGAACACATCAATGATTTACATTACATTGTTGTAACTAGGCGAGGGTCAATCTGGATAGTCATGATGAGCAAAGCTTGCTTGTGCTTTTCAAGGAAGCATTGCAGCAGTATCGGTGTTACCTGAGGAAATCACACTTTGATGGCAAGTCTATAGACGAATTTCCGGTGAAGTATCATGTGCTAAATTTAGAAGACATTGAATGGAAAAACCTTGTTATGCACTGGTCTCGTTCCCAGGATGAGGTACTATCTATGAAATCACATGACAATTTGAACTTCTACTTTTCCGCATGTGCCTTACGGATCTTTTTTGCAGGAAATCTGCTCGAAGAAGAATTCCGGTTTGACAAGGACGACATGATATCGCAAATATGCTGCCCGCTGCTTTGCTCTTGTTAGTACCTATTGTCCTGTATCACTGTACTTGCATACATACCTGGTTCATTATGTGACATCAGTATACATGATAGCTTTCTTATCAATTGTTCGCACCAAATTATCTGATCTGTATGAATGGTTACATTAGTGTAGAATATATCCAATGCCAATTTTTTTAGCTCTGCATTGTTCTTGTAAGTACATGCTATCCTTTACCAGTTTACTTATAATGACAGGTAGTTGTTTATGTACCATCACTCTGCAGCTTATTTTCCTTTGCCCTCCATTTTCTACACATCAGATCTATATTTACTCTTACCATAAGGTTGGTACTGAAGAAGTTTAGCTGTGCATTGCTCTTGGCTGTACCTTTTGCCTGTATCGCTGCACTTACATTTATAGCTACTTGGTTATGTAGCATCACTCTTCATCTTATCTTAAATATCCTCTATTTTTTGTATATTATCACATCTATATTTACTCTTAACAAAATGTAGAATAAAGGCAATGCTTTTAAAAAAGATTCTGTGGTAAACTTCTTGAATTCCCCCCATCAGCATGGACAAGGCCTTTATAGAGCCTGTCTTCACCAATAATGTAAGTTTGTCCATCTCAACCCTTCAAACTTTGTTGTATATATTTGGTTAGGCATGACTGCAACAGCTGTTTATTTTTGGTGTTTGCATCAAATTGCTTGTTTAAAGTTTATAATATGTAGTTCATAAACAAAAGTTTGTCCTTTCTCAATTTAAGTTTTCAGTTATACAACGAAGTTCCTTCTTCATACCATGTAAATTAAACTATACAGAGCAAGTGATCTTCTTTTGCACTGCATGTATGCTTCTGTTCTCCATTCGTAATCCAGTGGTGTGGTGAACCTACCCACTACAGCACAATGTCGTATTCTGCAATGTCTTAACTATGAACAATGTCATATCATTCTACTATTATTTAAACCGTCTCTTTATTTGCCAATCTGAAATGGTATAAATTGACAGCACACTAACCATTGATACTTATGAGTTCTTGATCTGTAATCCAGTGGTGTCATGAAGCTGCCAACTCCTTCGCAATGTCATTTCCTGCCATGTCCTGACCTGAACAATACCATGTTGTGTTAACGCAAATTTAAAGTGTGTCACTTTATTCGTCAGTAAGAAATGTGATGAATTGTCAACACTGATACTTTTATATGCAAAACCTGTCATTTGTCTGCTTGTTTATCTTTCAGAGTGAGGAAGATATAAGTGTTGAACAAGTGCAGTCTCATCATCTTGCTCAGCTGCTTGCGCTGCAGCTCCCCAGCAGGGCTAACCTTTCTTGAACTCTATTGAAGTGTTGTTGGTTTTGTATATTATTTTGTCGGCATGTTTATTTGCATTGGTGACGATCTTTGATGCCCAGTGTATGTAATCTGTTGTCTACTTGTGCTTTATTATCATAGTGGCGAACTTTGATGCCCAGTGGATGTAATATGCCATAATTTATTTACTGTATAGTCTATGTTTTTTTATTATTCACGATGCTGCAGTTATTTTACTGTATATATATCCTGTCTTCGCAGTAAACCGGCCAAACCATAAAATTACGGTACATAATCGGGCCGTCATGCCATCACGATGTAGGTTGGGCCTGAAACGTGCCGAACAGCTCACGGGCCGGCAACAGCCCGAAATGAACCCCGGCCCATGATTGTGCGAATCAAATCATGGGCTTTTAACTGGCCAAAAAATTGTCTCGGTCCTTGTTTGGCCCAATCAGATATCGGCTGCGAGCAGACCAGATGCAAACCGGGCCGTAGTTAGGCCCAACTATATGATGGGATTTTAACAGGCTGAAATTAATATAGGGCCGAAATGATAAACGGGCCCTTAACAGGGCAAAACTAATATCAGGCCGAATTACTAAGTGGGCCTTTAGCAAGTGGGCCCAAAAGCATAGTGTCCGGTTGACAGGCCGAATCTGATATGAGCCATAATTGAGCCCAAAGCCTCTTAAAGGGCCGGACCTGATCTGGGCCGTAATTTGGCCCAGAACGTGGTAGGCCTTTAACGGGCTAGATCTCATATGGGCCACTATTAGGTCCGGAGCGTGGCAAGCCATTAATGGACCGGATCAAATATGGGCCGGCATTTGGCCCAAACATGCCAGGCAGTTAATGGGCCGGCCTACTAGGGTCCTCAAAATCTTGTGGGCCTACAGCTGGGCCGGCCCATTAATGTCGGCGAAATCTTGTGGGCCTTTAGCTGGGCCGGCCCATTATGATCTGCAAGAATCTTGTGGGCCTTTACCTGGGCCGGCCCATTACGACACACAAAAATCTTGTGGGCCTTCACCTGGGCCGGCCCATTATGGCCCGCAAAATCTTGTGGGCCTTTAGCTGGGCCAGCCCATTATGGTCCGCAAAATCTTGTGGGCCTTTAGTTGGGCCGGCCCATTATGGTCCGCAAAATCTTGTGGGCCTTTAGTTGGGCCGGCCCATTTAAACTTGTTGGGCCGTGCCACGTGTCAATGTATCATAGGCGCCTTCTGTCCAGTGAGTGGATGACATTTGTCCCGACGATGAGTCGACACGTGTTTCCTCTAGCCAATGATGATTTTACACGTGAAAAATCCCCATTGGTCGGATCTGTTAACGGGTTATCGGATCCAAAACCCGACCCGATAGCTTAACGGCGTTCCATTATGGTGGATGCCACGTGTCGGTCACACTTGACGAAAGCACTTCTGTGATGCGCGATTTATCGTCATGGAAGTGGACACTCCCGTGAGGATAATTTTGGTAATGTCATGGAACACTTCTACGATAGCACAGGCATGACTATCTTGATATTGTCATAAATTTGTCATCGATGTACATGCATGACAAAAAACGCGACCTACTGTGACAATCACGTATCATCACGGAAGTGTATTTTTTTGTAGTGCATGGACGGGTGGATAGACCCCGCCACGAAGGCCGCATTCTCAGCGGTGATCGAGCCATGTATCGACCTTACCCTTCACGAGATCCGTGACACCAAACTGCCGGATTCTTCCCCGGGCACGGACCCCGAACCACCCGCGCCCGTGCCTATCAAATCCGACTGGGCGCCGATCATGGAGTTCCCCTCCGCAGATATCTTTCAGCACTCGCCCTTCGGCGACATACTGAACTCATTAAGGTCTCTCTCCTTGTCAGGAGAGTCCTGGCCGAACTATGTCCGGCAGGATTGGGATGCGGATGACGAAGAAATTCGCCGCCCACCAACCACCCACTTAGTAGCCATTGTCGACAATTTGATCGAGATGCTCGACTTCGACTCCGAAGACATCGACGGTATGGACGACGATGCAGGAGACGAACAAGAACCACTGCCCACAGGGCACTGGACAACCACCTCATCATATGATATATATATATATGGTGGACACACCCAAAGAAGGCAATGGCGACGGGACAGCAGAGGATGGCCCCTCCAAGAAGCAACCCAAGCGCCGACGTCAGCGGTGCCGCTCTAAGTCTCGCCAAGGCAAAAGCGGGGATACCGGCACATGAGATAATAGCACTCCAGACAGTGCCGAAGATGACGATAATCCCCTCCAGCAAGATTTTGAGCAGGAGGATGGAGAAGACAGCCCTCCCGAGAGAGTGGCAGATGGAGAGGCGGAGGATGATAATTACATGCCTCCCTCCGAAGACGAGGCAAGCCTCGACGATGACGAATTGGTCGTGCCTGAGGATCCCGTCGAGCAAGATCGCTTCAAGCGACGGCTTATAGCCACGGCAAATAGCCTTAAGAAAAAGCAACAGCAGCTTCGAGCTGATCAAGATTTGCTAGCTAACAGATGGACCGAAGTCCTTGCGGCCGAGGACTATGAACTCAAACGCCCCTCCAAGAGTTACCCAAAGCACAAGTTGCTACCCCGACTGGTGGAGGAAGCATTAAAACCTACATCTCCAGCGTATGACGCGGCTGATCGGCCACCTCGTGGCCACGACAGAGGGGCATTTTAGCCAGAAGCTCAGCCCGCACCCCGACGCCACTCAAATAAAAATGTCAAGGCACGGGGAAACACACTAGACCTGCGAGACGTATTGGAGGACAAAGCAAAACACGCAAGATCGATCTACGTATCACGAGGGCGCGCCACTATGCGAGACGATAACCGTCACGCCGGATACAGTAAAAGTAAATCCGGCCAGGCCGAACACAGCGGACAAGACTCATTTGAGCTGTGTCGCGATATAGCCCAGTACAGAGGCGCCACACACCCCCTATGCTTCACAGACGAAGTAATGGATCACCAAATCCCAGAGGGTTTCAAACTCGTAAATATCGAAACATACGACGGTACAACAGATCCTGCGGTATGGATCGAGGACTTCCTCCTGCACATCCACATGGCCCGAGGTAACGATCTACACGCCATCAAATACCTCCCACTCAAACTCAAAGGACCAGCTCGGCATTGGCTCAACAGCCTGCCAGCAGAATCCATTGGCTGTTGGGAAGATCTGGAAGCTGCATTCCTCGACAACTTCCAGGGCACTTATGTGCGACCACCAGATGCCGATGACTTGAGCCACATAATTCAGCAGCCAGAGGAATCGGCCAGGCAATTCTGGACACGGTCCCTAACAAAGAAAAATCAAATCATCGACTATCCGGATGCAGAGGCCCTAGCAGCTTTTAAGCACAACTTCCGCGACGAGTGGCTCGCCTGGCACCTTGGCCAGGAAAAGCTGAAATCTATGGCAGCCCTCATGACACTCATGACCCGCTTTTGCGCGGGAGAGGATAGCTGGCTGGCTCGTAGCAATAACATATCAAAGAACCATGGTACTTCAGATACCAAGGATAGTAATGGTAGGTCACGTCACAACAAACACAAGCGCCGCATCAACAGCGACAATACTGAGGATACGGCAGTCAATGCCGGATTAAGAGGCTCTAAACCCGGTCAGCGGAAAAAGCCATTCAAAAGAAGCACTCTGGGCCTGTCCAGTTTCCGTATACTCGATCGCTCATGTCAAATACACGGCACCCCCCACAAGCCAGCCAACCACACCAACAGGGAATGTTGGGTGTTCAAGAAGGCCGGCAAGTCAAATGCCGAAAACAAAGATAAGGGGTTACATAGCAATGACGAGGAGGAGCCCCGGTCGTCGAACACTGGAGGACAAAAGAGGCCCCCCCCCCACAAGTGCGGACGGTGAACATGATATACGCAACCCACATCCCCAAGAGGGAGCGGAAGCGTGCGCTAAGGGACGTATATGCGTTGGAGCTAGTTCCCCAAAGTTCAACCCATGGTCCTCCTGTCTGATCACCTTCGATCGCAGGGACCACCCCACTAGTATCCGTCATGGCGGATTCGCCGCACTGGTCCTAGACCCAATCATCGACGGATTTCACCTCACTCGAGTTCTTATGGACGGCGGCAGCAGCTTGAACCTGCTTTATCAGGACACAGTGCGCAAAATGGGTATAGACCCCTCAAGGATCAAACCCACAAAAACAACCTTCAAAGGCGTCATACCAGGTGTAGAGGCCCATTGCACAGGCTCAGTCACACTGGAAGTGGTCTTCGGATCCCCGGATAACTTCCGAAGCGAGGAGTTAATCTTCGATATAGTCTCGTTCCGCAGTGGCTACCATGCACTGCTCGGGCGAACCGCATTTGCGAGATTCAATGCGGTACCGCATTATGCATACCTCAAGCTCAAGATGCCAGGACCTCGGGGGGTCATCACAGTCAATGGAAACACAGAGCGCTCTCTCCGCACGGAGGAGCACACTGCATCCCTCGCAGCAGAAGCACAAAGCAGCCTCTTCAGGCAATCCACCAGTTCGGTGATTAAACACCCGGACACCGTCAAGCACGCCCAGAGTAATCTGCAACAAGACCGCCTGACACGTTCCGGGCTCGCATAGCAATGTGGCCCCCACCCCAGTCCCAGCCAAACGGCGAAATCAGTGCCACGCGTACATAATTACGCATTGAAAATACCATGGGCATAGGTGGGGGAGGGGCACGACTACGGCACACCCCAAAACGCGGCTCAACCGCACTAGGGGCTTCCCGCTTTGTTATTTTCTCTCTCTTTCAGGACTTACTCTCTGGAAACCCCGTCCGGTAGTATGATTGCCGAACACACGATATAACAACCAAGGAGGTAGAAAGCTACATCGCACCATGGAACTCCTAGGTGGTCTCTGATAATGAGTAAAATACCTGCTTTAAATACCATTCCTCAGCTTGCCCTTGGAGGGGACATGTCAAATAGTCCTACTTTTTGCTTATCGCACTACTTGTATCATTCTGCTTCGACGCACCTTTTTGAATAAACAATGCATAGCACTAGACTATTACCGCATTCTCTATTCCTTTTTACATATATGTTCATTCATGACATTTAGCACTCGTACACTCTGGTACGGCCAATACGCCAGGGGCTTAAGCGTACCCCATAATACGGCGTGAGAAGTCTGAACAGTTTCGACAGTGCGGCACCCCGAACTTATAGCATTATATGCATCAACTCTGAATCATGTCTTGGGTCAATAGTTGGGTTTGCCTGGCTCCCATGTTTTGGTACCTTACGTTCCGCTATATCGGCTAAGGTAGCACTGGGAGAACTACTGCGATTGTGCCCCGGTTCATCTGGGCAAGCACCTTAGTAGAGAAAGCTAAAACTGATTGTCATGATAAGGCAAGAGTTGGTCGCTGTTCGAGAGGTCTCGAGTCCCTAAAGACTTATGCCGCTTAGGGCGAGGAGTCGGCTTAACCGGCTTAGGCGTGTATAGCGCCCCGAATTCGTCCTTTCGAATACTAGGGGCTTCGCCAAAATTTAAAATTGTAAACTTCTATGGCTAAGTGAGAGTGATAAAGCATTATAGTCCGATTGCCTTGTTCGTTGTGCTCATCTCCTCCCTCAAAGGACCCAACAATGGGAAAAAGAGTGCTCAGATTTATCCCGAACACCCCAGCACTCGTGGCATGGGGGCAGAAGCCGACGACTGGCCATCTCTCAGATTTGATAAACAACTACACAGAAGGTAATATTTTAAATTCAAAAAAGCGTTGGATAGCACACATGAACAAGTTTTCATAATACAGGATCACACGAGCAAGTTCATTCAAAAATTACATCCTTCGCACACTCGTCCGCCACAAGACGGGCACCCTTCAGGACACCCTCATAATACATTTCAGGGTGGCGACGCTCCTTGCCCATGCGGCGGCCCCTCCTTCACCAGCTTCTCGGCATCCATCTTAGCCCAGTGCACCTTTGCACGGGCAAAAGCCCGGCGTGCACATTCGATGCAGATGAACCTCTTTATGACTTCCAGCCGTGGGCAGGCATCCACAGGCCACCTCACCAGGGCGAAGTAGCTGTTGGGAAGGGAGTCGCCAGGCCACATCCAGACTATAAGGCCCCTCATGGCCTGTTCGGCCGCCTTGTGGAGCTCGACCAGTTGCTTCAGCTGGTTGCTCACAGGCATCGGGTGTTCGGTCCCAATATACTGAGACCAGAACAACTTCTCCGTCGAGCTTCCCTCCTCGGCCTGGTAGTACTTTGCGGCATCTAACATGCTGCGGGGCAAATCTACGAATGCTCCTGGAGAGCTTCGGACTCGGGTAAGTAACAAGTAATTTACTTTCACATGCTTGCTTTGCATAATGAATGCCTTACCCGCCGCTATCTTCCTCATCGCCTCAATTTCCTACAGGGCCTTTTGGGCTTCAGCCTTGGCACACTTGGTACTCTCGAGGGCCGCGGCAAGCTCAGACTCTCACGTCTTCGAGTCAAGCTCCAAAGTCTCGTGCTTCTTCACGAGAGCTTGGAGCTCTTGCTGCACCTCACCCACCCGTGCCTCCTGTTTCTCCCGCTCGTTGCGCCCCTTGGCTGCTTTGTTTTCAGCCTCGGACAGCGCTTGCTTCAGGGTCGCCACTTCGGTCGTGGCCCCTGGCATATCCATGATGATCCTATCATTTTGCAACCACATCTTTTATATACATATATATATATATATATATATATATATATATATATATATGGACAAGGTATTACTTACCTTTGTTCTCCTCGAGCTGCCTCTTGGCAAGCTAAGCTCTTTCTCGGACCGCTCGAGGTTCTGCTTCAGTGCGGTGACCTCTACAGTCAGTGCAGCAAAGGTCAGCAGTGAAGCCTGCATACGCATACAGACATACTTATATTAGACTCCTGCGGATATTATTTGATCCTCTATTTGGCTTTTCTTTGTGAACACCAAACAGAGCATCAGGGGCTACTGTATATGCGGTAATATTTTCCTATATTTTAAATACTTACCTCAAAGCCTGTTAGAAGGCTGGCACAGGCTTCAGTCAGTCCGCTCTTGGCGGACTAAACCTTCTTGATCACCGCACTCATAATAGTGCGGTGCTCTTTGTCGATGGAAGCACCGCGAAGCGCTCCCAGCAGGTTGTCCGGTGCCCCTGTATGGACAGAGGTCACCGGCACGGGCGGCTCGCCCCTCTTGGAAGGGGGCCTCCTACCGGAGTCCGGAACCACGAGAGGTTCCGGCGCGGTGTTCGGCTGAGGGCCGAACTTTGAGCCCTTGGGAGTCTTGCTCCCTTTGCGCCTGGAGTCCAGAAGGTCGCCTTGAGGCGCCTCCGGGACTACCTCCCCTCGGTTCGGTGCCCCTTGAGACAATACCTCGACATTGTCCGTAGGGAGAGGAGAGGAGGCGGTTGGAAGTGATTCGCTATTCATATCCGATGAGACCAAGGAACCGTCCGACGAGGATACATCGATACGGGCTTGGGGCGGACTGCATAATCATATTCGACGTTAGGAGAAGCAGTGCAACAAAAGTATGCTATGAGTTACTCTGGTATCCAAATACTTATGACTTCGCCAGGGGCTTGGCCCTGAGTAACCACTCGTCTCCGCTGTCGGCGGCGGTGGTGGAACAGTCCGGAAGGAGAGTCCTTCCCTTCTTGGACCCTCCGGCCTCCCCGATTGGGGCGGCCTTCCTTTTCCGGTCTCCCCTGGCTGGAGGGGGAGAACCGTCATCTTCCTCCTCCTCGTTTTCACGGGAGGAGTGCGTCTTGGAGTTATTGGACGATGAGTCCGATACCACCTGGCGCCGGGAACTCTTTCGGGTTCCCGTGGCCTTCTTCTTGATCTTCTTCTCCGGCACCTCATAAGGAGCCGGAGTCCGCATCTCCGTCAGGAGAGGGTCTGCAGGGTCTTCGGGCAGAGGGGCCAGACAGTCAATCTGCTCCGATGTCTCCACCCAGTCATGTCAAAGGCATGGGAGCTCAGACCCTGCACATGGTTAAACTAAGGAAAATAAATACCCTACGAGGTGTACAGAACTTACCGGATTCGCAGGGCGCATCGCGCTTAGCCCGCGGTCCTCGGTAAGGGGAGGAGGGACCTCGGTGCCCTTGAACAGCACCTTCCAGACGTCCTTATGCATCGTGTCGAAGAGCTCGCATAGAGTCTGGTGCTGGCCGAGTCGAACTCCCATAAGTTGAAAGCCCGTCGTTAAGACAGGAGGATCCGACGGAAGAGCATGACCTGGACTATGTTGACAAGCTTGAGTTTCTTGCCTATCATGTTCCGGATACACTTCTGTAGTCCGTCCAACTCCACCGATGAGCCCCAGGACAGGCCCTTCTCCTTCCAGGAAGTGAGCCGCGTGGGGATTCCGGATCGAAACTTGGGGGCCGCCAACCAGTTGGTGTCACGCGGCTCGGTGATGCAGAAGCACCCCGATTGCCACCCCTTTATGGTCTCCATGTAGGAGCCCTCGAGCCATGTAACGTTGGGCATTTTGCCCACCATGGCTCTGCCGCATAACGCTTGTTGGCCGCCTACTACCTTCGGTTTGACATTGAAGGTCTTCAGCCACAGGCCGAAGTGGGCCGGACATGGAGGAAAGCCTTGCACACGACGATGAATGCTGAGATGTTGAGGATGAAATTCGGAGCTAGATCATGGAAGTCCGGCCCATAATAGAACATGAGGCCATGGAAGAATGGATGGAGGGGAAACCCCAGTCCACGAACAAAGTGGGTGAGGAAAACCACCCTTTCGTGAGGTTCCGGGGTAGGGACGATCTGCCCCGTCGCTGGCAGCCGGTGCGCAATATCCGCGGCTAAGTATCTGGCCCCGCGCAGCTTTTTGATGTCTCCCTCCGTAACGGAGGAGAGCATCCACTTGCCTCCCGCTCCAAACATGTTTGGAGAGGGTTGAGGAGAAGGACGTGGACTTGGGCGCTGGAGCTCGAGTGCGCGAGAATGGATGAGCAAGGAGGAAGAAGGCGTGGGTAGAAAAAGGTGAACCCTTATCCCTTTATAAGGGCGGACGAAACTATGCGCCCCCACCAGCCTGGTAAAACTCGCTTATCCCCCAAGCGCCATAATTGATGGCGCGGTTGGGTTACCCATGTCCGTATTGATGGGAATCCCGTAATAAGGGGACACGATCTCTGCTTCTACAAGACATGCCAAGGAAAACACTGCGGAATGCGTCGGTATATTAGATTTGTGAAAAACGATCCGAATGGTGACCTGGCTGTGGTGTGATGTCACACTGCGGAATGCGTCGGTAGATTAGATTTGTGAAAATATTATTCGCTCTATGGTTGTATGTGGAACTTGTTTTGCAGAGCCGGACACGATCCTCGTGTTCAAAATCTTCTATGAAGTATTCGGAGGAGGAACCCGCCTTGCAATGCCGAAGACAATCTGCGCGCCGGACTCATCATCATTGAAGCCTGGTTCAGGGGCTACTGAGGGAGTCCTGGATTAGGGGTTTCCAGACAGCCGTATTATATCCTTTGGTTGGACTGTTGGACTATGAAGATACAAGATTGAAGACTTTGTCCCGTGTCCGGATGGGACTCTCCTTGGCGTGGAAGGCAAGCTTGGCAATACGGATATGTAGATCTCCTTCCTTGTAACCGACTCTGTGTAACCCTAGCCCCCTCCGGTGTCTATATAAACCGGAGGGTTTAGTCCATAGGACCAAGAACAACAATCATACCATAGGCTAGCTTCTAGAGTTTAGCCTCTTCGATCTCGTGGTAGATCAACTCTTGTAATACCCATATCATCAAAATCAATCAAGTAGGAGTAGGGTTTTACCTCCATTGGGAGGGCCCGAACCTGGGTAAAAACATCGTGTCCCCTGTCTCCTATTACCATCTGCCTAGACGCACAGTTCGGGACTAGGATCACTTTTACTAGGAATTACTAGGAAAAGCCCTAGGATTAAAATTTCCTCTATAAGCATTGTTTTTGAAATTATTGCGAGAAATAAAACTCACATCAATGGCATCACTATTTTTCTCAATCAAAGTAGACAAAGGCATATCATTAAAATCAATAGGAGCACTTTTACTAGCAACCAATTTCATAAGAGCATCAACTTTATCACTCAAAGAAGAAATTTCTTCAACCTAATTAACTTTTTTACTAGTAGGAGCTCTTTCGGTATGCCATTATGAATAATTTGTCATGATATTATCAAGAAATTTGTTGGCTTCACCCAAAGTAATTTCCATAAAAGTACCACCCACGATGGAATCTAAAAGATTACGAGAAACAAAATTCAATTCTGCATAAAAAAAATTGTATGCTCATCCAAAGATTTAACCCATGAGTTGGGCAATTCCTTAGCATCATTTTCATCCTTTCCCAAGATTGCACAACATGTTCATGTTCAAGTTGCTTGAAATTCATGATCTGGGTTCTAAAGGAAATGATTTTTGCGAGAGGAAAATACTTAGTGATGAAATCATCTTTGCACTTATTCCAAGAATCGATACTATTGTGAGGCAAAGAAGAGAACCAAATTTTTGCAGAATCATGCAAAGAGAACGGAAATAATTTCATCTTGACCACATCATTGTCCACATATTTTTTATTTTGCATATTGCATAATTCCACGAAGGTATTAAGATGGGACGCGACATCCTCATTAGGAGTACCGAAAAATTGGTCTTTCATAACAGGATTCAGCAAAGTAGTATTAATACCACAAGTCTCCGCACTAGTGGCAGGAGGAGCAAGTGGAGTGCCAATGAAATCATTGTTGTTGGTATTTGAGAAATCACATAACTTGGTGTTCTCTTGAGTCATGATGACCAAACAACAAGATTGCACTAAAAACAAATACGGCAAAAAAAGGGCGAACGGAACAAGAGGGGCGAATAAAACGACAAAATTTTGTGAAGTGGCGGAGAGGAAAATGAGAAGCAAATGGAAAATAAAGTAAATTGCAAGGAGATGAGATTTATGATAAGGAACCTGGTATATGTTGAAGATCCTCCCCGGCAATGGCACCAGAAATTCTCCTTGATGGTAGCTGCAACTACGTTGGTAACTCCCTAGAGAGGGAGGGATGATGTAGCACAATGACGGTAGGTATTTCCCTCAGTTATGAAAACAAGGTATCGAACCAGTTGGAGAACCAAGCAACACAACGTAAACAACACCTGCACACAAACAACAACACCTCGCAACCCGACGTGTTAAAAGGGGTTATCAATCCCTTTCGGGGTACGGCGCCAGAAATTGCGTTTTGACGGGAAAAAGTTGTAATAGATTGAAATAATAGATCGCAAGTAAAATAAAGTGCAATATTTTTGGATTTTTGGTTTGATAGATCTGAATAAAAATGCAAAGGAAAAGTAGATCGCAAGGTAAATATATGAGAAAGAATACCCGGGGGCCGTAGGTTTCACTAGAGGCTTCTCTCGAGAAAAATAGCAAACGGTGGGTAAACAAATTACTATTGGGCAATTGATAGAACTTCAAATAATTATGATGATATCCAGGCAATGATCATAACATAGGCATCATGTCCAAGATTAGTAGGCCGACTCCTGCCTGCATCTACTACTATTACTCCACACATCGACCGCTATCCAGCATGCATCTAGTGTATTAAGTTCATGAAAAAATAGAGTAATGCAATAAGAATGATGACATGATGTAGACAAGATCCGTTTATCTATATGGCGGTAGATATAGATCTTGTCTTTTTATCCTTAGTAGCAACGATACATATGTGTCGGTTCCCTTTCTGTCACTGGGATCAAGCACCGTAAGATCGAACCCACTACCGGGCACCTCTTCCCATTGCAAGATAAAAAGATCAAGTTGGCTAAAAAACCCAAATATCAGAGAAGAAATACGAGGCTATAAGAGATCATGCATATAAGAGATCAAAGAAAGTCAAATAACTTTCATGGATATAAAAAGATATGACTGATCATAAACTCGAAGTTCATCAGATCCCAACAAACACACCGCAAAAGAGTTACATCATATGGATCTCCAAGAGACCATTGTATTGAGAATTCAGCAAGAGAGAGAAATCCATCTAGCTACTAACTATGGACCCCGAAGGTCTACAAAGAACTACTCACGCATCATCGGAGAGGCACCAATGGAGGTGGTGAACCCCATCCGAGATGGTGTCTAGATTGGATCTGGTGGTTCTGGACTCTGTGGCGGCTGGATGAATATTTCATTGACTCCTCTAGGGTTCTGGTATTTTTGGGGTATTTATAGAGCAAAGAGGCGGTCCGGGGGGCACCCGAGGTGGGCACAACCCACCAGGGCGCGCCTGGGCCTCCTGGCGCGCCCTGGTGGGTTGTGCCCCCATCGGGGCACCCCCCAGGTGCAACCAGGGCCCATTGCCTTCCTTCTGTCCCATAAAAAATCTCCGTAAAGTTTCGTGGCATTTGGACTCCGTTTGATTTTTTTTTCTGCGATGTAAAAAACATGGAAAAAACAGCAACTGGCACTTGGCACTATGTCAATAGGTTAGTACCAAAAAATGATATAAAATGACTATAAAATGATTATAAAACATCCAAGATTGATAATAAAACAGCATGGAACACTCAAAAATTATAGATACATTAGAGACGTATCAACCACCCACTTGCCCTGTGAGCCAGATCCGGACATGGCTGGAGAGGTTGGTGGCGGTGGGAAAGATTGAAGCTTGGGCGCTGGAGCTTGAGGATGGGAAACAAGAGAAAGAAGAAGGCATTGGGTGAAAAGTGGGATCTTTATCCACTTATATAGGCAGTGAATATCAAGTGCCCCCTTTAGCCTTAAAACTCGCCTGTTCCCAAGGGGTCGTGTGAATGGCACGGTTGGATTACCCAAACCCGTATTGATGAGGATCCCGCAATAAGTGGACACGATCTTTGTTTTGACAAGACATGTCAATAGAGGCCGCGACGCGAAACACGAAGAGGGAGGCCAAAAAATGGTTCAAAATTATGAAGAGGCAAGATGTAGCATTTCACCGAAAAAGTTGTCAGTTGACAGACATAATTTTGATTGAATATTCTACCCTCATGGTTGTGGGATGTACAGAGCCATTTTTGGGAGGCAACCCAACCTCATTTTTGTTCTTTGCTTTTTGCTCCTATTTAGTAATAAATAATTCATCTAGCCTCTGTTTAGATGTGGTTTTATGTTTTAATTAGTGTTTGTGCCAAGTAGAACCTTTGGGAAGACTTGGGTGAAGTCTTTGCGATCTTGATGCAAAAACAGAAACTTTAGCGCTCACAAGTTTTGCTGCCTTTTTTACTGGAGAGTGCGATTAGGTTAATTATTTTTGCAGATGATTAATAGACAAATTCCTCACGTCCACCAATTTATTTCAGAATTTTCGGGGTTACATAAGTATACGTTTGTTACATATTACTACAGGATGTTCTGTTTTTGACAGATTCTGTTTTCATTGTGTTGTTTGCTTATTTTGATGAATCTATGAGTAGTATCGGAGGGTATGAACCATAGAGAAGTTGTAATACAGTAGATATTACACCAATATGAATTTATAATGAGTTCACAACAATACCTAAGTGGTGATTTATTTTCTTATACTAACGGAGCTTACGAGTTTTCTGTTGTGAAGTTTTCAAGTTTTGGGTAAAGATTCGATGGACCATGGAATAAGGAGTGGCAAGAGACTAAGCTTGGGGATTCCCAAGGCACCCCAAGGCAATATTCAAGGACAACCAATAGCCTAAGCTTGGGGATGCCCCGGATGCCATCCCCTCTTTCGTCTTCATTCATCGGTAACTTTACTTGGAGCTATATTTTTATTCACCACATGATATGTGTTTTGCTTGGAGCATCATTTTTTTCTTGCTGTTTGAATAAAATACTAAGATCTGAAATTCTTAAATGTTAGAGAGTCTTCACACAGTTACATAATTATTCGACTACTCATTGATCTTCACTTATATCTTTTGAAGTAGTTTGTCGTTTGCTCTAGTGCTTCACTTATATCCTTTTAGAGCACGGCGGTGGTTTTATTTTGAAGAAATAGATGAACTCTCATGCTTCACTTATATCATTTTGAGAGTCTCTAAACAGCATGGTAATTTTATTTGGTTATGAAACTAGTCCTAATATGATAGGCATCCAAGAGGGATATAACAAAAACTTTCATATAAAGTGCATTGAATACTATGAGAAGTTTGATACTTGATGATTGTTTTGAGATATGAAGATGGTGATATTAGAGTCGTGCTAGTTGAGTAGTTTTGAATTTGAGAAATACTCGTGTTGATGTTTGCAAGTCCCATAGCATGCATGTATGGTAACCGTTGTGTAACAAATTTGAAACATGAGGTGTTCTTTGATTGTCATCCTTATGAGTGGTGGTCGGGGACAAGCGATGGTCTTTTCCTACCAATCTATCCCCCTAGGAGCATGCGCGTAATGCTTGGTTTTTTATGACTTGTAGATTTTTGCAATAAGTATGTGAGTTCTTTATTACTAATGTTGAGTCCATGGATTATACGCACTCTCACCCTTCCATCATTGCTAGCCTCTTCGGTATCGTGCATTGCCCTTTCTTACCTCGAGAGTTGGTGCAAACTTCCCTGGTGCATCTAAAACCCGTGATATGATATGCTCTGTCACATATAAACCTCCTTATATCTTCCTCAAGACATCCACCATACCTACCTATTATGGCATTTCCATAGCCATTCCGAGATATATTGCCATGCAACTTTCCACAGTTCCGTTCATCATGACACACATCATCATTGTCATATTGCCTTGCATGATCATGTAGTTGACATCATATTTGTGGCAAGGCCACCATACATAATTTATCATACATGTCACTCTTGATTCATTGCCCTTCCCGGTACACCACCGGAGGCATTCATATAGAGTCATATCTTTTCTAGTATCGAGTTGTAATCATTGAGTTGTAAATAAATAGAAGTATGATGATCATCATTAATAGAGCATTGTCCCCCCCCCCCCAAAAAAAATAGAAATGCCAAAAAAGGAAGGCCCAAAAAAGAAAAAAAGAAAATAAAAGGGGACAATGCTTTTTCCACACTTGTGCTTCAAAGTAGCACCATGATCTTCATGATAGAGAGTTTATTATGTTGTCACTTCCATAAACTAAGTAGGAATTTTTCATTATTGAACTTGGCTTGTATATTCCAACAATGGGCTTCCTCAAATGCCCTAGGTCTTCATGAGCAAGCAAGTTGGATGCACACCCACTTAGTTTCTTTTGTTGAGCTTTCATACATTTATAGCTCTAGTGCATCCGTTGCGTGGCAATCCCTACTCCTTGCATTGACATCAATTGATGGGCATCTCCCTATCCCGTTGATTAGCTGCGTCAAACTGAGACTTTCTCCTTTTTTGTCTTCTCCATATAACCCCCATCATTATACTCTATTCCACCCATAGTGTTATATCCATGGCTCACGCTCCTGTATTGCGTGGAAGTTGAAAAAAGTTTGAGATTACTAAAGTATGAACCAATTGCTTGGCTTGTCATCGGGGTTGTGCATGATGAGAGCATTCTTGTGTGACGAAAATGGAGCATGACCAAACTATATGATTTTGTAGGGATGAACTTTCTTTGGCCAATGTTATTTTGAGAAGACATAATTGCTTAGTTAGTATGCTTGAAGTATTATTATTTTTATGTCAATATTAAACTTTTGTCTTGAATCTTTCGGATCTGAACATTCATGCCACAATAAAGAAAATAACATTGATAAATGTGTTAGGTAGCATTCCACATCAAAAATTCTGTTTTTATCATTTACCTACTCGAGGACGAGCAAGAATTATGCTTGGGGATGCTTGATACGTCTCCAACGTATCTATAATTTTTGATTGTTCCATGCTATTATATTATCCATCTAGGATGTTTTATATGCATTTATATGCTATTTTATATGATTTTGGGGACTAACCTATTAACCTAAAGCCCAGTGCCAGTTTCTGTTTTCCTTGTTTTTGAGTACCGCAGAAAAGGAAAATCAAACGGAGTCCAATTGACCTGAAATTTCACGGAGATCATTTTTGGACCAGAAGAAGCCCACGGAGTACCGGAGATGGGCCAGAGAGTCCCGAGGCCACCACGAGGGTGGGGGGCGCGCCTACCCCCCTGGGCGCGCCCCCCTACCTCGTGGCCGCCTCAGAGACCCCCCTAACTTGTCCCCGACGCCAACACCTCTTATATATACAGAAACCTCCAGAAAATAACCTAGATCAGGAGTTCCGCCGCCGCAATCCTCTGTAGCCACTGAAAACCAATCTAGACCTGTTCTGGCACCCTGCCGAAGGGGGGAATCCCTCTCCGGTGGCCATCTTCATCATCCCGGCGCTCTCCATGATGAGGAGGGAGTAGTTCACCCTCGGGGCTGAGGGTATGCACCAGTAGCTATGTGTTTGATCTCTCTCTCTCTCGTGTTCTTGATTTCGCACGATCTTGATGTATCGCGAGCTTTGCTATTATAGTTGGATCTTATGATGTTTCTCCCCCTCTACTCTCTTGTAATGGATTGAGTTTTCCCTTTGAAGTTATCTTATCGGATTGAGTCTTTAAGGCTTTGAGAACACTTGATGTATGTCTTGCATGTGCTTATCTGTGGTGACAATGGGATATCACATGATCCACTTGATGTATGTTTTGGTGATCAACTTGCGAGTTCCGTGACCTCGTGAACTTATGCATAGGGGTTGGCACACGTTTTCGTCTTGACTCTCCGGTAGAAACTTTGGGGCACTCTTTGAAGTTCTTTGTGTTGGTTGAATAGATGAATCTGAGATTGTGTGATGCATATCGTATAATCATACCCACGGATACTTGAGGTGACATTGGAGTATCTAGGTGACATTAGGGTTTTGGTTGATTTGTGTCTTAAGGTGTTATTCTAGTACGAACTCTAGGATAGATCGAACAAAAAGAATAGCTTCGTGTTATTTTACTACGGACTCTTGAGTAGATCGATCAGAAAGGATAACTTTGAGGTGGTTTCGTACCCTACAATAATCTCTTCGTTTGTTCTCCGCTATTAGTGACTTTGGAGTGACTCTTTGTTGCATGTTGAGGGATAGTTATATGATCCAATTATGTTATTATTGTTGAGAGAACTTGCACTAGTGAAAGTATGAACCCTAGGCCTTGTTTCAACTCATTGCAATACCGTTTGTGCTCACTTTTATCATTAGTTACCTTGCTATTTTTATATTTTTCAGATTACAAAAACCTATATCTACCATCCATATTGCACTTGTATCACCATCTCTTCGCCGAACTAGTGCACCTATACAATTTGCCATTGTATTGGGTGTGTTGGGCACACAAGAGACTCTTTGTTATTTGGTTGCAGGGTTGTTTGAGAGAGACCATCTTCATCCTACGCCTCCCATGGATTGATAAACCTTAGGTCATCCACTTGAGGGAAATTTGCTACTGTCCTACAAACCTCTGCACTTGGAGGCCCAACAACGTCTACAAGAAGAAGGTTGTGTAGTAGACATCACCGCTGCCGGCCTCCGACGCTCGTCCGCGACCCTAGCACATGGCTAGGGTTTCGGCTGCGGCGTAGCGTCCGCCTCCGACGCATCTCCAGCGGCTCCTCTCCGTCATACATCGCTCCCCCTCGCGCCCTCTACTCCTCTTGGATGGCGTCCCCCTAGCTCGGTACGCTCCCGTGTGTTGGGCTGGATGGCGACGCCCCCCGACCCCCTCTATCGCGTCATCGACATGGTCGTAGTTCATGTGGCGATCTCCTCTGTTACGCGATGGTGGTGTCTGACATGCACTATGACAGCTGCCTTGCCTACAAACGTCTCCAGTGAGCACTACAACCTTTGCCTCCCTCCTTTGCTTGATCCGACTTGACTTTGTATCTGTCCTCTCAAGAACTCATGACATAATATTTCCCAATATTAATCCCTTCGGTGTAGCATTTATAGTCTATTAGCAAATTATGCACTATAGTCAAGAAACTGTCTGATGCCTTCTTGGTTTGATTAAAATTACAGTGAAAATCAGGTAGCCGTAGCCAATGGCGGAGCTTGACAAGCAACTAAGAGGGGGCCATTCTCAAACTATAACCAACATATGCATAAAAACAAGAGGGACTCGCAACATAAATTGAAAATTTGAGTTGGCCGTCCGTGATCATTAGTATAACATATGGCTATGAATATTTACCAATTGTCATCTACTTTGGGTACTTTAATTTCCTCTTTAAACTAGAAAAGTATCATACTTATCTTAGCATGTCTCATGTTTGCAACATCTCTAACCTCTGTTATTCATTCAGTACTGAAGTTCATGCCTTGTTGCTTAGCACTGTCATTTCTCAGGTTTTAGTTCTGTAGCCGATAGACGAGATAATGTTTGGCGAAGGTCTAGCTCTTTTGGGTGATAGGTTGATATATTAACCTCAATTTATTTTTTGAAGTCTTTGCATAACAATTGCTGTTTTGAATATAATAGACCTATTTTCCTATGTGTTTTGATTTGACCATCTCCTAGTGTTCATGTGTTTTGATTCATCTTCTACCTTAATAACTATTAAGTAATTATTTAATCCATGCAATAAATTATATTTGTCGTTCTCTACATCAAGTATAATGTTTGTTAACGATGCCATTGTTTTCGTTGTATATACTTTGTTATTCTCGTTTGTAGGCACTGTAAGATTTTAGAACTTGGGCTAAAATTGTATCTGATGTGCATTTTTGTATCTTTCCGAAGTCAAAAGCGAAAAGTAGAATTGTAATTCTTCTTACTGCCTAATAAAAGGGAATGTGGTTGCTTGATATATCAGGAAAAGGGAGTTATCCACTTTATGTATTACTGGATGTCGCTTTAAGTTCTACTCCCCCCGTTCCAAAATAGATGACTCAACTTTGTACTAACTTTATACAAAGTTGAGTCATCTATTTTGGAACGAAGGGAGTAGCATTTTTTTCTTTCTGTATTGCGGAAACAATTTTCATTGTGTGATATATTTCTCTACTGATGTGAAGTATATATACTAATGTAGTATTATTATGTTGTTTGTTCTCATTTCTTAATCAGTGTGCCAAAGTTCTTGATGTTTGCTATTTCTAGTACTCATGTTGTATTTGGGGATTATTTCCTGGCTTAGGCGTCCATTGATCAGTGAGGAAGGTTGATGATGACAATTGAATGACTGAATCAGTCCACTAAAGGAATTAAAGAGACCCGAAGAACTATGCTAGAGACAAAAGAACCTGGTGTACCAATTCTCCAGGACCTTCATCAACAATAGCAGTCACTACTGCATGCTCACACTATAGTACTTATTCAGTCATAACTATCTTATAATAGTTTTGATATACTTCCCTGAAATATTCTGCGAACCATCGTTGGCTGTATAGCTCTTTTGTTCATCATTACATCCAGCCTGGTTGTTATTTCTTGCATTACTGGTAGATATTAGATTGCCATAGACAATCATATAAGTTCTATGTTTGATTGGTTTCCCCTCATCCAATTCTAAATATAATAATCAAAATTTGCATTTCTTTCATGTTGGATCTGTTATGGAAATCCAGTGGTAGTGGTTATAGTTTATTAAATTATGTTAAGTGTAGTATAACTTTGGAAGTATCTCCACCTTGAACATTTCGTTTAATTCTTATTTTTTCTACCATTCCAAATTAACTGCATTTGACCAAGTTTATAGGAAGATATATCAACATCTTCACCACAAAATTAGTTTCATTCGATTCATCATAAAATATATTTTCGTAATATAGAGTCCACTTGTTGTTCTTGATATTTTAGTATACCTATTAGGAAGTTTGTTTCAGGTTTCTTGGTGGTGAGAGCATATTGTAAAAGAAGCATGCTATTTTTTACAGGTTTCCTTGGTGGTGAGAGGCTCATTGGAAGTTTGAGCTGCGAAGGTGAACTTGATGATTAAGAGGGTGTGTACAATGTTGCATATTTGTTGCTGTAATGTAGTGTAATTGTTATTCATGGCATGTAAACTGATGTTGTATGTGTTCTTGGGCACATTTTAGAAGGCATTTACTTAGTGAAATAATTGAATATATATTTGTGAAATGGCCAAACAATGTACATGTTCAATGGAAAGTAATTCTGTTGTGAAAGTGTGACGCCTCGAGACCGATGCTCAAGTTACATTCCTTTTATTTTAGTTGTTGCCTTGTGTTTGTTGCATTATCCTAATTGTTTTGCATATTTCATTCCTATATGTTTATGCCATGATCATGTTGAGTGCCTTTTCATATCTTTGCTTCTTGCACCATGCTCATTTCACTTGTTATGTCATGTGTTTGCATTGTGCCTCTTGCCATTATATTGCATTTTTCCATCCTTGTTCGCTACTTTAGGATGCTGCTAACATGACACTACGATCAGAGACCCTTCAAGAAACCGTGTGTGATGCAATAATCACAAACAGTGCTGTACGAAAACCGTCAGAAATGTGTAAAACGTTTGCGATGATGGATGCATCAAACACTGTTCAGGTTTTAGTTGCATGTGCGATGAAGGGCATACGGTTCAGTTCAATGAACTGTTTGCAATGAGGAGGAACAAAAGAAACGGGCAGCCAGATGAAGGCGTGTGCGATACACAACATACGGTTCACTCGGATGAACTGTTTGTGATTAGGCAACACAAAAGAAATGGCCAGCCAGATCAAAGGTGTGTGCGATATACGGCATGCGCTTCACTCGAATGAACTGTTTGCGTTGAGACATGAGAACACAAACGGTTCAACTTAACAATATGTGTGATACGCGGCAAACAGGTCTGTAATCAGAAATGTGTGTGAAGACTGATAATAACACAGACAGTTGCTGCTAATAAGACGTGTGTGTTGTGCGATGGGATTGCATACAGAACAACAACATATATACACAGACACACTTATAAGGACATGCTTGCATAACCAAATTAAACATCCACTTACATAGGTGGCTACTACAACCATGGCATTTGCACACACCAAAGTAAACTATATATTCCATGCATGATTAACTAGCATAAACGATCATCTGATCATCATCTACTTCTTGTGACGCTTGCTCTTCTTGTGGCTCGATCCAGGCTCGTCGATTTGGGTAACGAGGCACTTCCTCATGTCAACAATCCACCTGTGCATATCGTAGCATATGTACACACTCTTGGCCGCGAACCTGAGGTGAGGTTCATCCAATTGCCGCATCCAGTCCGTGTGCCAGGATACGGGACTTGTTCTCTGGGCATCCTCCTTCATCTTTTTGTAGTAGGGGTCGATGATGGTTGAGGCGAGTTCGACCAGGGAGTCCTGCTTCGTGCTGCCCCAGACCCTATAGTGGTCACGGATTTCGACAAGGTTCCTGCAGGCCAAGCCTGTAACACTAAGCGCTTTTACATCGTCTTTGGTATCCACCGTGGCAAACTTGTAGTCGGTGTTGTTGACAAACCTGTTGAAACGGTCGCAAGGCTCTGTGGCCATGCAGTAGTGGTAGATGAGGACATGATGGCGCACGCACAATTGGGCGACGGCAACCTTCTGATCTATGCCGGGACGACTGGCGGTGCACTGGAGGTCGATGTCGACCACCTTGTACTTGTCTCCAGCAAGCAACTACTCAACGCTATTGATGTAATCATCCACCACAGTCGGGTCGATGGTGTACACCACCGAGAGATCCGTCTCCCTCGCATGGGTCTCCACTCTATGCTCGCCAAACTCCACTGGAGCGCCTCCGGACATCCCCTCTCTATGTGTCGTCATGGGTGTGCTTGTTGTGTTGTGGGGCGCGATCGAAAGGTTGAAGAGACTAAGGTTATAATGGCCGCGGGAATTAAAGGGGAAGCTGGACGGCCAGGAATATTGGCAGGCCCTGATGGCAGTTCTAATTTGCAGTGTGTAACTCCATCGTGCCGCACGTAGCTGCATCGCGTGGCAACGCGCGCGGTGCAACCACATGCATATGGGGCCCCCGACGTGATCATGCGCACGCACAACCACTGGCAGAGTGCGCACGGAGGGACGCGAGCAGAGCGCTCCGCGGTTGCCTCAAGGAAAAGATGTCCACAAGCCGAGCGCGCCGACGGACGCGAGCAGAGCATGCCAAGGGACGCGACAGAGCGTGCCGCGGCGCCTAACGACGAGCACAGTGCGCTGTGGCGCCTAACGGCGAGCAGAGCTTACCGAGGGACGCGAGCAGAGGACGGCACAGTGATACGTGGCAAATAAGACAAACTGTGCGAGCGATGTCGAAGACATCGAGCACGAACCAAATTAGAGTTGCGTGTGCGATATGTGGCACACAGTTGATCCACCAGAGCTGTTTGTGATGGAATAAGCCGTGTGTGTTCCGGGCAAACGCTTGCTGGTGTATAACCTTAAATTTAACCAAAAACGTGTTAATGCATGTTACAAAAATTGTATAGCTGGAAACTATGTTCAAATACGACTCCAACGATATAATCTATGGCGAGATGCATTCGTATTTTATTAGTTAAATCCTACTTATAAACCAGGACGAGGGTATAGTAGGTAATTAAATCGCAAACGTTTTTATTAATTGTATGTGTACGTGTCCTCTCGTCCTTCTCTCGCACGTCTTATCACCCCGCTGCCGCAGACGGCTTACAGCGCAAGCTTGCACAGCACGCGGGGGCGTTCTTTTGGCCAAACGGTGGCACCAATGAATCGTCAGTGAGCCCATTCCCACGCAACCTCGTAGGTTCCCACACAAGCTTCCCTCCCAACTCAGTGAAATCCCCCAAAATTCCAATGCTTACCGGCCTGCTATAAAAATCCTCACGGCTGGCGAGTCCCGCGTCGCATTTTCCCCTCCCTCCCTGTAGCTTATCTCGTCTGCTTCTCCCACAATCGCCAATGGCACCGGTTCATCGTCGTCGCTCAGCCACTCCGCCGTCATCAGAGGACAACTCCAGCTGGGAGGCTACACCGCGGCAGCGGCGCAGTCCCCGGTGTAGTGTAGTGCCCGTGGCGTACCTGTTGGGTGTGCGTGGAACACCCACCACACACTCTGCCGCCGCTACCCGCCGGCAGCTATTGCCGGCCTTCATTGCTGCCACTCCACCATCGAAAGCTAGGGCCATCTCCCGCTCTGCCGCCGTGGCCCGAAGGCGGGAGGTGGCCATTATGGCCGCCACCCCACTGCCGGCCACCGTGGCCATCACCCGCTCCGCCACCGCGGCCCGAAGGCGGGAGGTGGTGGTCGTGGCCGCCAGCCCACCGTCGACCGCCGGGATCATCACCCGCTCCGCCACTGCCGCTCGAAGGAGGGGGTGGAGGTGGAGGCCCACACGTGCATCAGCGACCTTGCGCGCTACATCGAGTTCCTGTGGGGGGAGGAGGAGCGCCTCATCGAGCACGCAAAGAGCCTTGCCGCCGCTGTGGCCGCAGCACACGCCGACATAGAGGCAAGGAATTAGGAGATCTACGAGCAGTCCAACAACTTCGAGAGGGATCGTCTGGAGTGGCAGTGGGCGTTCGAGCTAGCGAGCGTCGCTGAACGTGCAGCAGCGGCGGGCACCATATTGCATTTGTCCAGCTCGTCAGTAGGATCCTCCTCCTCTGCCTCTTAATTAGCGCGTTCGGCAGATTAGAGGCTGACAAAAGTAGCACAAAGCCCCTCCGTGGTAGTGGTAGTATTTAGGGGCTATTTTGTTCAGTTCATCTGACTATAGATGTGTGGTCGAACTGTACAACGTGCTTAAAATTAGCTAGTATATATAGTTGAACTAGCTATTTCAGTACGTGGTTGGCAACAATTGGGGAGAAGTTTGGTCGGTTCAGCTGTCGAGTTGAACTGTTTGTATAAAGTAAGAACGACAGCATAATCTATGAATGAAATCTATGCTTAATTACTGAATTTTAGTTGCAAAAATTACATAGTGCTAATGATTTCTAGCTGCATATTTTGACAAATCGCAGTGTTACAAGGATTGACAAATGGCAACATTACTAAATCAACAAATGTAAATCTTTCCAGTTTGAAAAATGGCAACATACCCAATCTGACACATGCAAATATTACCGAATTGTTTGTACGTGGTTGCACACGGGTCATCCAGAACAACCGTTTGCGTTGAAGGGATGCAAATCTTACCAAATCCTACCAAATCCTGCGCATTAAACTGCACTGCTCTCACTTTGCATACGGGTGTTCTATCTAAATCATTTGCGATCAAGAGCTGCAGAAATCCTACTCGGCACATTTTCTCTTGGCTTCCTGGGGAAGCCGTCGGTTTGCATACGGATGTTCTAACTAAAATGTTTGCGATGAGTGTTTTATATTTAGAAGGCGAATTAAACTACGGCTTGGGCGCCATTAATGGAGAGGACGCGAGCAAGGCGGGTGGCCATGGAAATCAAAGGGCTCGCTTCCCAGTGAGCCTACGCAGCGTACAACTCGCACACTTCCCAATGAGCCTGCGCACTCGAGGACAGCTTGCATGCCTCTCGGTCAGCCTGCGCATCGGATGACGCTCGCACGCCTCCCGTTCAGTCAAGGTCAAGCAGCTGGCTGCATGGCACCTCCTACAGACATTAAAAAACAATACATGTGGCGTCACATGAATGGTTAACAGAATTTTGGATTTACTAGAATTTAAAAACCAAGCATCTCAATGTTTTGCCGGCAATCAACGGTGCCCTGGTGTTGGAAATTCATGTCCATTTCTTGCATGGGACCTAAGCATGCACCCAAGGACACATATTTGATTTTTCAACCAATTTATATGCAATGGAGCATGTGCATGTAGTTCAAATTTGAATTATGCACATAAATGCATTGAAAACTCAATTAATGCATAAAAATGTCCAAACGAACCCCAAAAAATCACAAAAATTCACACAACACTCATGTTGTTCTATGTTGACACGAGAAAAAAAATTGAAAGCGATAAGAGGCAATGGATATTGTTTCGTCCCCAAAGGTGGGACCTTCCCTACCGAAACCCATCATGCTTGTTGTGAGAAGCTCCGGTTTGTGAGAAGCATATACCCAAACGTGCCCCAAATGGAACAAAATTTGTACCACGCATGTTGATGCCGCTCCATGATAGCATGCCAAGTTTCATGAATTTCAGACGAGTTTTGGATTTACTAGAATTTAAAAATCATGCATCTCAATGTTTTGCCGGCAATCAAGGGTGCCCATGTGTTTGAAATTCATTCCCATTTCTTGCATGGGACCTAGGCATGCACCCGAGGACACAGATTTTATTTTTCAGCCAATTTATATGCACTGGAGCATGTGCATGTAGTTCAAATTTGAATTATGCACATAAATGCATTGAAAACTCAGTTAATGCATAAAAATGTCCAAACGAACCCTGAAAAATCACAAAAATTCACACAACACTCCTGTTGTTCTATGTTGACACGAGAAAAAAATTGAAAGCAATAAGAAGCAATGGATATCGTTTCGTCCCCAAAGGTGAGACGTTCCCTACCGAAAACCATCATGCTTATTGTGAGAAGCTCTGGTTTGTGAGAAGCATATACCCAAACCTGCCCCAAATGGGACAAAATTTGTACCACGGTATGTTGATGCCGCTCCATGATCCAAGTTTCATGAATTTTAGACGAGTTTTGGATTTACTAGAATTTAAAAACGAGGCATCTCAATGTTTTGTTGGCAATCAACGGTGCCCTGGTGTTTCAAATTCATTCTCATTTCCTGCACGAGACCTAAGCATGCACACAACGACACAGATTTGATTTTTCAACCAATTTATATGCATTGGAGCATGTGCATGTAGTTCAAATTTAAGTTATGCACATAAATGCATTGAAAACTTAGTTAATTCATAAAAATGTCCAAATGAACCCCGAAAAATCATAAAAATTCGCACAACACTCCTGTTGTTCTATGTTGACACTCGATTTTTTTGAAAGCAATAAGATGCAATGGATATTGTTTCATCCCCAAAGGTGGCATGCTCCCTACCGAAACCATCACGCTTGTTGTGAGAAGCTCTGGTTTGTGAGAAGCTTATACCCAAACCTGCCCCAAATGGGACAAAATTTGTATCATGGCATGTTGATGCTGCTACATGATAGCATGCCAAGTTTCATGAATTTCAGACAAGTTTTGGATTTACTAGAATTTAAAAACCAGGCATCTCAATGTTTTGCGGCTGAGTGACAGTGGCAGGATGTTTGAAATTCATTCCCATTTCTTGCATGGGACCTAAGCATGCAACCAAGGACACATATTTGATTTTTCAATAAGTTCATATGCACCGGAGCATGTGCATGTAGTTCAAATTTTAATTATGCGCATAAAATGCCTAGAAAACCCAGTTAATGTATAAAAATGTACAAACGAACCCTGAATCATTCCAATTTTTTGACGACACACCTATAGTTGCATGTTCACTATAGATAAAAGTTCTAACAATTCAAACACCATCCTTTGTAGCTGTGACCCCATTACGTAATTCATATGATAATCAAGTAGATCGCACACAATGTATTATCACCAACTATGTGAGATGCAGCACAAAATATCTTGGAGCACACCTTGCCATTTGCTAGCTATGCCGGTTATGCATGCTCGGTTTACCCGTTGCGTGTGCTGCTCCTGCCTTTCCTTCACAAATTCTAGTGAATTGTGCTATCTAGTTTTACCATGCAATCTGTTGCTCTAGTGTATATGTTCTATATGTCATGCAGTGTGGTGCTCACTTATTAACTGTTTTGTTAATTAGTTGTCGTCTTCGGTTAACTGTTTGGTTCAATTCTGCAAATGTGATGTTTAATTCTTCAGGCTGCAATTTTGTATTGTCTTCCATGTGAGAAATAAATCGAATTTATCTTTACAAAATTGTGGGTGCATTCTGTTATTGTATACCATGTGAGGAATAAATTGAATTTGGCTATAGTAAATACATGAGAAACAAATACAATTGCTACAAACTGGTTGTAGTTAACTGTTTGGTTAACTGTCTGATCTTCTATTAGGAGTATGTTATATTGTGCAATGTGGTGCTCAGTTAATGTTTGGTTCATTTGTTGTGGTGTTTAGTTAACTGCTTGGTTCAATGTTATATTATGCAATGTGGTGCTCAGTTAATGTTTGGTTCATTTGTTGTGGTGTTTAGTTAACTGCTTGGTTCAATTCTGCAATGCGATGTCCAATTGTCGTGGGTAGAATTTTGTATTGTTGTGCATGTGAGTAATAAATCGAATTTGGTTGCACTTAATAAATGAGAAACATATACAAGTGCTATATTTTCTAGTTCTTAATCATGCTTGGTTTGGATAAATGGGTTTTCCCCGTCGCTTGAATTAATCTGATGAATCTACAATGTGATTATTTTTCATCAACATATTTTATTGATAGCATGCGAACCCTTACTTAACCTGATGACTAACTACCTTATATGTGTTGCAGGGAAACAATGGGAAGCATCGAGGTTTACAATCGAGGTTAGCACATGCATGGTCCGTTGTCTAATAGCACATTATTGTGCAATTGCAGGAACCATTCTAATATTTAGGTTTTTAACAATTTGGTCTTGCACACGTAGGTCCTACTGTCAGAGGTTTTGACCCACTGTTCGACCCTTTTTGCATATGGGGAAATGAGTTGTCCATGAATATCAGTAAAGTCAAGAAACTTAGAAAGATTGTTAGGATAAAGAAATTAGCGACAAAAAACAACAAGATCTTTGTGTGCACAATGAAGAAGACATTAGTTCACTACAGGATGGTACCAACTATTATACCTTGCCTTTTTTATTACTTTGCCCCATTTCCAATATAGAGAAGATATTTATGCACATCCTTGTTTTCAGGCCTTTCCAAAGCAGTTCACTGATGATTACCTCTCAAACCACCTGTATGGTCAGGAGGTGAGGAAGGTATTCATACAACACCCACGGTTCAATATTGAAGTGTTCCTGAAGAGGACAAAGGATGGTCAATCATCCACAGGCACTGGCGTAAAGTTACAAAGACCTTCAACATCAATGAAGGCTTAATATTCGCCTTCTGCTTCAGCATTTTTCCAGATGAGATACATCTGTCTATGTACCGTCTATGATGCTAATTTCGAAAGGTTATAGATGTTGCATGTGAAACTTGGTCCTGGTGTAGTTGTGTAATGGGGTAGCTGAGTGCTGAAGCTATATGATGTTGTACTCTGGTGTATTTCAACTATGAAAATGAAATATATTGTGTGCTTAATATGAACTATCAATTACATTAATAAATGGATTATGAATAATCGGATAATTAGCCTGCTAGTGGTGAATTAGCCTGCTAATTGGGTTTTGCTATTGCAAACGATTGTTAAAAAAATACCATGGGCGATGACCTCAGGCAACGCACACATTTTCTAGGAATAAACCGTGTTGGATCAATGAACAATCACATACGACTTTCTCTTGAAAACTATTTGCGTTAGGCCACCTTGCGCAAACGTTTACCACATGAAAACTGTGTGTGATGGACCGCCTTTGCCACACAGTTTCTTCCACGGACCGTGTGTGATATATTCAATAACGCAAGCGATTTAACGGGAAAAATTGTGTGTGATGTACCTATGAATGGAAACGTTTTCCTTCGAGTGACTGTGTGGGATATACATACGAACGGAAACGTTTAGCGGGGACTAACTGTGTGGGATGTACTTGCGACCGAAAACAATTTCGCCGTATAATTGTATTTTATTTAGCTCTACTGTACGTATTTCCGTATCTGAGCACTCGCCGGTCGCACACGACCTCATTTTGCCAAACGTGTGTGCCAGGAGGGCATATCCCCGACGGTTTCTGGGTCGTGTGGGAAGGACCCCCCTATCGTCCACACTCACTTGGCGACGGTTCAAGATGCCGTCGTGGAAAGGGGTTTTAAACCGTTTATTTAGGAGCTCGATGTACTAGTGGTTGTTGCCATGACCATCTTGCTTGTTATATGCTTCATGATTTTGATGTGCCTCTTGTCATTTTATTGCATTGGATCACGATCATCATGTGGGTGGCATTCTTCATGTTGAGGTGTTGGTTGTGTGCTCTCCATCTTCCCCTCCTCCTCCTATGGCCGTTTGCCTCTTCATCTTTTCTCCAAGTGCAAACCATTTCACTTCTTCCTTCTTTCAAATTTCACACATTATTGCAAGATGACTGTCACCTTGGATCTCACTACTATCTTTTCTATGCTAGTTGTCTTGATGCTATCGCTATGTCGCATTACCTATCACTTGTTTATCAAGCCTCCCAAATTGCCATGAAAACCTCTAACCTTTTTACCCTTCCTATCAAACCTTTGTTTGGCTATGTTATCGCTTTGCTCAACCCCTCTTATAACGTTGCTAGTTGCAGGTGCAGTTACAGGATTGTTCCATGTTGGGACATTGATTTCATGAACATTGTTGGGATATCACAATATCTTTTATTTAATTAATGCATTTGTATACTTGGTAAAGGGTCGAAGGCTCGACCTTTTGCCTGGTGTTTTGTTCCACTCTTGCCATCCTAGTTTCTGTCATACTGGTGTTATGTTCCTTGATTTTGCGTCCCTAACACGATGAGGGGTATGGGACCCTCTTGACAGTTCGCTTTGAATAAAAACTCTTCTAGCAAGGCCCAACATTGGTTTTAACATTTGCCTAATAACAACCTAAACTTTTCCTAGGGAGTTATAAACTCGAGGATCATCTTTATTCAACCCCCCCGGGCAAGTTCTCCTCTGAGTGTTGGTCCAAACTGGGCGATGTCCGGTGCCCCCTGGGCAACCAGGGTCTCAGCCAACCCAAAGTCCTGCCCATCCGGTGTGCCCTGAGAATGAGATATGCGCAGCTCCTATCGGGATTTGTCGGTGCATCGGGAGGTCTTGCTGGTTTTGTTTTACCATGGTCGAAATGTCTTGTGCACCAGGATTCCGAGTTTGATCGGGTGTCCCGCGATGGAGGATTGTCTCCGCGGATCGTGAGCATGTCATGGGCTAAGTTGGGACACCCCTGCAGGGTTTAAACTTTCGAGAGCCGTGCCCGCGGTTATGTGGCAGATGGAAATTTGTTAATATCCGGTTGTAGAAGACTTGAAGTAAACTCAAATTAAATACACCAACCGCGTTGCGTAACCGTGATGGTCTCTTTTCGGCGGAGTCCGGGAAGTGAACACGGTTGGGTTATGTTTGAACGTAAGTAGTTCAGGACCACTTCTTGATCATTTCTAGTTGGCAATCGTTTGTGTAGTTTCTCATCTTACTCTTGTATTCGTAAGTTAGCCACCATACATTGCTTAGTCGCTACTACAACCTCACTACCTTACCCCTCCCTTACCCTTTAAGTTATGCTAGTCTTGATACCCATGGTAATGGGATTTCTCAATCCTCGTGGCTCAAAGATTACTACGCCAATAGTTGCAGGTAAAGGTAATGCGATGATCATGACGCGAGAGCGATGTTTGTTGTTTTGGAGTTCTTGTTCCGCTTCTTCTTCCTTCGAGGGATAGGTTCCTGGTCGGCAGCCTAGGCTAGCAGGGTGGATGTCGTTCTGTAGCAACCAGATCTCAAACAGTCTGATCTCTATGCATCAATGTCATCCTTGGATCGGTAATGCTGACATGCACAGTACTTGAAGGATCTATAACAGAGTAGCAATCACACACTTATTACAATGAATGTCTCAAAAGAGAGCTTAAGGCCATCTAATACGATAACAACGGAACGCTTGGAAGATAAAGTGAGTCCATCAACTCCAACGGCATCACTGAGTGAAAGACCACGACCTAAGGCTCCTTACTCGTAGTTTGAAAAGTCTACAACATGATATGTTGCAGCCCGAAAACGGGTCAGCACATGGAATATGCTGGCAATGTAACACAAGAGAGTAATGAACAGAATAAGGCTATCACTACATGCATATATGGCTGGTGGAGGCTGTATGGTTAATAAATTTTGCGAAAAGCCAATTTTTTCCTACAACAAAGGAATATTTTTTTTAACTATCATGGTGGTTGTTAAACATTGAGAATGGTAAACCCCATCTCAATCCCAATTGAAAGTAATTAATAACCCAATCAAATTTTATAATTAAGAGTGATGAGATCCACATGATAATCCAAACACCAGATACTCAAGATGTCCATAACCGGGGACACGGCTAACCATGATTAGTTTGTACACTCTGCAGAGGTTTGCGCACTTTTCCCCACAAGACTCGATCTCCTCCGTTGGATTTCTCGCACTACATGGTGTTTGAGAAACGAATGACCGAGACCCAGTCTTTCAGAAGCGTTAGCACCTTACGATGGGTAGACAGTACCACCTACATCCCCTACATCTGCTAGTCTACCACTCTAAGAGTCCAAACTACTTAATCAACTATGATAGAGCCCATAATAACCTATGGCTGCACACAGAAGTTTCTAGCATGAATAATCTCATGATCCCTTTGAGCCTGGGTGGCAGTCCATAGGAGAATCACACGGTACCCGGGATTTCCAAAAATACAGGCAATCACTGGATTCCCCAGGTGCCTCAATCCACCCAGATGTGTATTTAAGTTGCCACCTTAAGTTAACCATTAATTAAGAATACTCACATCTGTCATGAATACACTCAAACCCAATCCACGTCTACTAGCATAACATAGCAAAATAAGCAACGTAGAAGTAACTCCCAGGGTTTGATAATAATCAGGTGAATAGGTACTACCTCATCTACTTCCCAAACCCACAATTTAAATCAGGTCCTAACCATGCAATTGTGTGAGGATTGATCTAATGCAATAAAACTGGGTAGTAAAGAGGTATGATCAAAGTGTTACTTGCCTTACTGATGATCCGCGAAACCTAGAGACTCGTAGTAGCACGCTTCGCACTCCGGGTACTCTATCGCAAACAAACAAGCATATAGTAAGCAATCAAGCAAGGGCATGGGTAAAACTCAAATAAGAGATCTAACTAGAAAGTTCAACTTAAGAACTCCGGTTTTGCAAAAAGAATCAAATCAAACGAAGCAAAAAAACTCAAACGGCGAAAGAAACAAGCTTCGTTTACTAATCTGGAATAAAGTCAAATTTTACAATAGCAAAAACTTGTTTAAGTTGGTTAAATATAAAGGGAGCTTCAAGACGAAACTCTAGGCGCTTGAATCTCCTGATTCCGATAAACGAGCGAAAAGATAAACTAAAATGAAAATCGGATCAGAAATCGCGGTCGAAAATAATCGCGGAAAAATCCGAGAAAAAGAAAAACTAACGAGCTGGCTAACGAACGAACGTTCGCTGTCTCGACTAAACGATGAAAACCATTCGTTAAAACGAACGTATGAACGGGCGTTCGCTAAATAACTAAACTGAAAAAAATTGATCTAATAAAAAAACGGGATCTAGGGTTTCGAAAAAAACCATTCGGTTTTCTCGCGAAAACCGAGGCGGCGGCGACGGCTACCTCCGGCGACGGCGCGGCGGCGAGGCGAGGCGGCGGCGGTGCGGCGCGGTGCAGCAGCGGCGGCGGCAGTGCGGCGCGGTGCAGTGGCGGCGTCGGCGGCGGGGGGGCTAGGGTTAGGGTTTGGGCATCGAGCATGGGTGGGCTGGTGGCGGCTGGGCCTTGGGGTGGCTCGGGGAGGAGGCTTATAAAGCCCTCCGGGCGGAGTCCCACTCAGGTACGGCCCGGAGTCGGTTTCTCTCTTTTTTTAAAATAATTCCGACATGCAGAAAAAGAAAGAAAAGAAGTACTAAACGGACTCAAAAAATCCCAAAATAAATTTTTCCCGTCCTCTAAAAATAGGCCGGACAAGGTGAACATTTATTTGGGCCTCTAATGCAATTTTGAAAAACGCATATTTTTTCTAATTCAAATAAAAATAGCGATAAAACTCCGAATAAAAAATCTTATTTGATTTTAACACTAAATCTCCGATATTTCTTTATTTTGAGAAAGTCATTTTATCCTCTCTCTTTTATTTTTATAAAAGAAATACTCAAAGAGAAAAATAATTAAAATCAAGCGATCCTCTTTTCAAAATTCGAGAAAAACTCGAATATGAAAATAATGAAATCCCCAACTCTCTCCATGAGTTGCGTAGAATTTCTAGGATCAAACCAAAATGCAAATAAAATATGATATGCAATGATGATCTAATGTATAACATTCCAAATTGAAAATTTGGGATGTTACAAACCTACCCCCCTTAAGATGAATCTCGCCCTCGAGATTCGGGTTGGCTAGAAAATAGGTGAGAGTGATACTTCCATAGGTCTTCCTCTCGTTCCCAGGTGGCTTCCTCTTTAGTATGGTGACTCCACTGAACTTTGCAGAACTTGATTGCTTTGCTGCGTGTGACTCGGCTAGCAAACTCGAGAATTCTGACTGGCTTTTCCTCGTAGGTCAAATTGCTATCCAACTGTATAGCTTCCAGCGGCACTGTATCTCTCAGAGGAATATCAGCCATCTATGCGTGGCACTTCTTCAACTGAGAAACGTGGAACACATCGTGAACTCCTGACAATCCTTCGGGTAATTCCAACTTGTAAGCAACTTCTCCCATACGTTCCAAAACTTTGTATGGTCCCACAAAACATGGTGCTAATTTTCCCTTAACTCCAAAGCACTTCACTCCTCGAAGTGGGGATACACGAAGATACACTCTGTCTCCGACTTCATAAACTGTCTCCTTGCGTTTAGAATCCGCATAACTCTTCTGCCTGGACTGGGCTACCTTGAGTCTATCGCGAATTAGCTTAACCTTCTCCTTAGACTCTTTAATCAAATCTGGTCCAAACAACTGCCGGTCTCCAACCTCGTCCCACAACAACGGTGTTCTGCACCTCCTTCCGTATAGTGCTTCGAAAGGGGACATCTTCAAAATGGCTTGATAGTTGTTGTTGTATGAGAACTCTGCGTAAGGCAAATTTTCGTCCCAACTAGATCCATAGTCTAGTGCACAAGCTCTCAACATGTCCTCCAGAATCTGATTGACTCTCTCAGTCTGTCCATCTTTCTGCGGGTTAAAAGTTGTACTGAACTCTAGCCTGGTTCCCAATAGTTTCATGCAACTGATTCCAAAACTTTGAGGTAAACTGGGTTCCTCTATCTAATACAATGGTCCTAGGAACTCCATCCAGACATACGATCCTGGTCATGTATATCTTTGCCAACTTAGCACTGGTGTAAGTGGTCTTCACTGGGATGAAATGAGCTACTTTCATCAAAGGATCAACTACAACCCATATCGAGTCATAGCTTGAACAAGTCCTGGATAATCCCGTGATAAAGTCCATGCCTAGTTTATCCCACTCCATTCGGGCATCGGCAATGGTTGTAGCAATCCTGCTGGCTTCTGATGCTCTGCCTTCACTCTCTGACATACATCACAAACTGCTACATACTTTGCAATATCCTTCTTCATTCCGGTCCACCAGAAACTATCCTTCAAATCCAGATACATCTTGATATTTCCTGGGTGAATCAAATATGGCGAATCATGGGCCTCTTGCAGAATCAACCTCCTGATCTCCTGATTATTTGGCACATATACGTGGCCCTCAAACCATAAGGTATCGTGCTCATCCTCATGAAATCCTTTAGCCTTTCCTTTGCTCATTCTTTCCTTTATTTCGGCAATCTCCTTGTCCGGCTTCTGAGCTTCTCTGATCTTATCCATCAAAGTAGACTGAACCTCCTAAGCTGCTACATAACCTCTCGGAACTATCTCCGAACATAGCTCGCGAAGGTCATCTGCCAACTCCCACTACAAAAAAATACACTTCCGTGATGATACGTGTTTGTCACAGTAGGTCACTTTTTTTGTCATGCATGTACATCCATGACAAATTTATGACAGAATCAAGATAGTCATACCTGCGCTGTCGTAGAAGTGTTCCATGACATTACCAAAATTATCATCGCGGAAGTGTCCACTTCCATGACGATAAATCGTGCGTCACAGAAGTGCTTTCGTCAAGGGTGACCGACACGTGGCATCCACCGTAACGGAACGCCGTTAAGCTATCAGGTCGGGTTTTGGATCTGATAACCCGTTAACAGCCCCGACCAATGGGAAATTTCCATGTGTAAAATTCTTATTGGCCGGACGAAACACGTGTCAGCTCGTTAGTGGGTCAGATAGGCGCCTATGATACGTCGACACATGGCACGGCCCAACAGAGGCCCATTCCTGTGAAAAGGCCGGCCCGTTTGACTTGGTCAAATGGTGGTGGGCCGGCCCATGGAAAGCCTGTTAACGGCTTGTTCGCATATAACCCATTTACAGCCCGCTAACCCAAGGCCCATTACGCCCTATCCGAATTAGGCCCAGTAGCGTCATCTGGGCCATCCAATATGATTCCAGCCCGTTTTCACTTCTAGCCCATGTATGGCCCATGACGTTTTTCAGCCCATATGAGGCCCTATGTAACTCTTGGCCTATTAACGGCCCGTGGTGAAACTGGCCCATAATGAACAGTGTATCACTTTTCACCCATTAATGGCCCGTGCTGAAACTGGCCCGTAATGAACAGTTTATCACTTTATACCCATTAACAGCCCGTTATCCGTTGGGTCGTTTCCAGCCCATGTTATCTTTCGGCCTTCTCAGAGCCCATTTATTCTTGGGCTCATTTCCAGCATTCTTTTACTTACGGCCCGCTACTGTCATTTTCTGCTTGTGGGCCAAATTCAGCCCGTGGTTACAGTCGGCCCGTTTGTGGTCCGTCAATACGTTGGGCCGTTTTCATAGCGTCATCAAATATGGCCTATTAACGATGGCCCATTACGGTCGGCCCATGAATGGACGATTCCAACTCTAGCCCGTTCAAGGCCATAATGCGGCCTGTTATTGGCCCATGTTTGGCCAATCGATCATACGACCCGTATAAGGCCCATTGATGATACGGCCTGTAGAAGGCCCATTGTTTCTATGGCCCGTAGAAGGCCTACTGTTTCTATGGCCCGTAGAAGGCCCACTATTTCTACGACCCGTAGGAGGCCTAGTGTCACTACAGTAAATATTAGCCCATGGTTATTGTGGCCTAGTTTTAAAAAATAGGTTATTGCAGCCACTAGTTAACCGCGGAAAAAGAACTGCAATGACTACAAGCAAACAAATAAACAAGACAACAAGGAAATAAATAAGCAAGCAACTAACGCTAGGCTATCACGGCTATTACACATATTACATCCACTGGGCATCAAAGTTCGCCACCAGTGCAAATATAGGGAACAAAGCAGCATATCATATACACTGGCCGTCAAAATTGGCCACCAGTGCAAATAAACATGGTAGCAAAACAAGAGCATAACTGAAACAACTTCAGAAGAGCTCAAGAAATGTTATCCTGGGTATCCACCATGTTGGCAATAAGCTTAGCAAGCTAATTAGCTTTGTCCTGTTTGGCGCTAAAATCCTCCAACGCTTGCTGTTGCACCAGAAAGTATGCATCTGAATGCTCCAGGGACTTCCGCAGTCCTTCCGCTTCTTGTCGCAGCACAGCTGATCGATGTCTTTCAGCTTGTAGTTGAGACTCAAGAAACCGAACTGATTCAGACAGTGAGTTTGAATAGCTTGTGCAAGCGGTAGTGGTCAGTAACTCCAACACTAAACCAAGACAGGATGTGTCACTATCCTGAACCTTATCTGCATTACATCCTTTACTGTTGCTTAATAAGGCACTCTTCCCCAATATTCTGTCAGCATTCTAAAAGAAGAAACAAGCAGACACATAACAAGTTTAGCATGTACTAGTATATGAAACTCATTTCGGTGAACCATTTCATAAGTAAGGTGGACGGGATTAAACTACCAAGTCTTCTATTGCCAAGTACTAGTACATAATAAAAGCATCAAACAAACATATATCTATGTCCTATGGTAGCAATGGAATCTTAAATTAGAACGGTTGTTCTTCAGGTTTAGGCACTTGTTCTACATGAACAAAGTACAGTAAGACGCAAGAATATAATACTTCAAAATAGAAAATGAGCTCATAGACCTTATCACATTCTTGGTTCGGGACCAATACAGAACAAGGCATTCCCAGTCATCGTCCAGTAAATGTGTCTCAGGAGAACTTAATGGAATTTGATGAGTTTCTTTGCTGGTGAAGTACGTTTTCTTCAGGTAATTCCGATACTGCCACCAAGCATTCTTGAAGATAGCAGAGGTATTAGCACAGGTTACCTCATCCTGAGTTTCCAAATTGGTCCTTCTCTATAGAGAAAAATGGGAAAATTTGCTGTATTATAACCATCATGGAGGTAGGATGTATGGGACGAAGCAAAGTAATTGCCACGAATAACATTACTTACACATAACTCCTGGACAAACACCTGCAACTGGCATTTTCCTTCATCTTCAGTATAATATTTCCAAGATGGTAAGATGCGCACATATGATTTAACAACATCAAATGCGATAGATGCTAAACTACGACTAGCTGGTTGTGCTTCCTCCATAGGAATAGGCGTACTAACTGGTGGAGTTGGGGTTCGTCGTGATAGTACTGGCCCTTTGGGCACTGGAGCTGCCTTACTAACTGCTCTTGTTTGGGAGCTCTATGGTGGAGATGGTGCTGTGTCAACATGAACTGGGTTACTATCGGTTGGGGTTGGGGTTAGATTGGGTGAAGCTGGTTCTCTGTCCATCGTAGTAGGGGTACAATCTGCGAGAGTTTGGGTTATGTGTGGTAGGGCTGGTTCTTGTGCATGTACAACCGGGGTGCTATCTCCACCAAGAGGTAGCACTATTTTATTTGAAGACCGTGTTTTTAGTCCGCTAGATACTGGCATCACCCACTCCAATTCAAATGGCTGATAAACAGGAAACATAGTTGAATGTACATACATTGTATGAGAGACAGATGCAATAGATAGTGTGGAAAAAAGAGGGCATGAAATAGTTGGCATGTATATTGTTTAACTAAAATGGATAGCATGACATAATTTCACATATATGATGTCTATCTAAACTGGATAGCATAGCATAACATAATTCAAAGATATGATGAATAACTAAATAGGATCGCATGACATAATTCACCTACATGTTATCTAAGTAATCAGGATCGCATCATTTAATTCACATATGTGATTTATATGGTAAACAGAGGGCATTCGATATGATGTCTAAACTAAGAACATGGTGTTGAATATTGTGTATATGATGTCTAAACTATGCAATGCAAGACACCGTATGCATGATATGAGCAGTATAATCCTGCCAAGTTAGAGCATACACCTCAGTGGGGGAATAGGACTGGCCATCTGTCTCTGAATCCATCTCTAAGGAGCTATCGGGACCCAACAAGAGATCTGCTTCGACAGGTAGCACTGTCTACTCTGAAGGCCTTGTTTTCACTCCAGATTTTTCCATCTCCCACCCAAATGGCTGATTCACAGGAAGAGTAGTTTAATGTACAAACATTGTCGACAAATGGAAATGTAATGAAGAAAAGGATGGGCAAGATATCATTCAAATATATGATGCCTGGTTAAACAGGATGGCATTGCACATTTCACATATATTATGGCTGGCTAAAAGACATGAGACTGCATAATTCCCATATATGATATAGAAACTAAATAGGTGGCATCACAGAACATGTCTAAACTAAGCAGATGACATATATGATGTCAAAAGTAGGCACTGCAAGGCAACATATGCATGATATGACTAACATCATCATGCCAAGGTAGAGCAAACACCTTGGGGGGTAAATAGGAGTGGTCAGCGGCGTTCGAATCCGCCTCAAAACAGATATCTTCCTCTGGATTACAATCTGGAGAGGGGTGGGGAGGGTTTGCCATTGAACCCACCATGGAGCGATGTCTGCATGACATTGTATTGCCGCGCAAAACTCTTCTCTTTTTCTCTACATGTTCAGCATGACTGTGTACAATATCTGACATGCATACGAAAAAAATATGGTGAGATTATGTAAGGAGAGCATGCAGAAATTTAGGGTGATGGTGAAAACCAGTGGATCGATGTTTTTCCGTTGAACCAAAATAGCCCTAATGGATAGACGTGAATGTATAGTAATAAGTGATGCAACAAGTGTACAACCTCTTTGCCGTAGCCGTGTCTCAGCATCATTGGGTTGGTCGCTGAAGCAGTTGAGGCAGAGGTGGTTGTCGGAGGTGTGGAGGAAGATCTGAGGAATCTGTAGACGGCGTCCAGGGCACTGCTCTGTTGTGATGGATCGTTCTGTCATTGGAGCAGCTCCGATGAGCCGTAAGACGTCAAGGTTGAAGCAGCACAAGACAGACATCGTCAATCTCAAGTGGGATTCTAATAGCATCTCTAATAGATGATGTAAAATGGATGTAAAATTAACATCACTAAAAACCACCTGACTACAACAGATGAGGTAAAAATTGTTGACTCTGAACTTAACTGTCGAAACTGAAATTTACTATGGAATCTGAATGCTACTATCGAAACTGAACGCAATGGTGGTAGAGAGGCACTTGACATGTAGTTTAGGGAGGGCCTGCAGTTCATCTTCAACCTGCACCCCCCTGAGCCGCCAGCCACCACCGGCCGAACCGCCGGCCCCAGCGCCATCTCGCCGCCCCGAAACAACTCGCCACCGCCGCCCCGACCAGCCCTCTAGGCCCCTTGCCCCCCCACCCTGAACGCTAAGATAGATAGTGGGGTACCTCTCCGGCGAGCCCCTGTCCCCGCTGTGGGTGGTTCTTCCTTAACTCCGGCGACCCCCCAACCCCTGAAAATCGACTGACCCAAAAGTCGGTTTAGTCGACTGAAGTGTGGCTTAATCAGAGCAGAGCAGCAGCATGAGCGAGGGGGAGAGCAGCAGCAGCAGCTGGGCGAGCGAGCGATCGAGCGAGAGCCGGAGCAGCAGCAACAAATCTGGCTGGTATGGACGCCGTCGTCGAAGGGGCCTCGCACTGGGGGAGAGCTGCCATGGAGATATCGCCCGCGGCGCTGGCTTCAAGGTAGCCGCTCCATGGGGGTGCGGGACGGAGCACCGTCGGCGCTGGGAGGTCGAGTTAAGGAGAAGGTGCGATACGATGAGTGTACAACCTCTTTGGTGGCGCCGAGTAGGCCTCGCCTTCGTTTGAGGAGTCGGTGAGGATGATGCGGTTCCGGTGGAGCAGGTTAAGGCGGCGCTGTGGGGATGGAGCAGGCGTGATAGACGAGGCGATCGTCGGATCAGCTCCTTGGAGGTGGAGGACGGGGCGGCTGAACCGGCGGGACAGCGAGATGGACGACGGATCCTCATCCGGGAAGGTGGATGAGGGACGTCGAGCTGTTGCGGTGGACGACATCGTCGGGGAAGAGGCTCCGACTTGGTAGCGGTGACATGGCGGATGGAGGAGGGTGGGGTTTCACGGCTGGAGTGGAGAGGTTATGGCGGCCTGGGATTTCGAATGGCGAAAAGGGGGTGATGGGAGGGGGTGGAGCATGACTTAGGAACGCGCTTGTCCAAAATGTAGGGTGTGTTACAAAAGTACCCCCCACCGATTTGAACTAGCGGCCCTTTCGGCTCAGAGTTAGAAGGGGGATTTCACGTGTCGGGGTTTGGCAGCTAGAGGGAGTTTTCGCGCGCATTGTAATTCCGGGATAGCAAGGCGCGGGTTGTGAAGGCGCCAGTTTTGGGAGCACGATATATGAATTTTCGGGATATAACAAGACGCGGGTTGAATTTTAGGGACAAGCCTAACATGTAGTAATATTGTACTTGTACGTACCAAATCAATTCGCACTTCCCTCAACCAAAAAGAAAATGAAAAAAATAAAACTATTCACACCACACAAAGAGAGAGTCTTGCCCCGTTTTTACTATACAAATGATATTCAAAGCTACTCCCTCCTTCCATCTATATAGGGCCTAATGCATTTTTCGATGCTAACTTTGACCAAATATTAGAGCAATGATATATGACATGCAACTTACACAAAGCACACCGTTAAATTCGCCTGTGAAAGGTTCTTTCAATGATATAATTTTCACATTGTGCATGTCATATACTATTAATCTTGTCAATAGTCAAAGGCGGTCTTAAAAATCTCATTACACCCTATATAGATGGAAGGAGGGAGTATGAATCCATGTTATGTCCGATTAAATTTTTTCGCTTGCTGTATAATGCATGTAACCTACTCATACCAACATTTTAGTGCATTCCAAATGTCTATATTACCGCTGCAATTCGAACTAAATTTGAATTCGTTTCTCTATTTCAATAAGAATCTACAATCACGATTGTTGCCAACTTCAACCATCATATTTTCCTTGCTATCCGCCAGATATAAATCAGACAGCCTATATGATCTCTATTCGTCTTTTACACCCACACAACCCTCTTACCTTTGTAGCTAGCGCTAACTTTCTCTTGTGCATGCACACGCCCGCATGCCTCTCACCCTCCCTCAGCATTCTCTAGATCCATCGTGCAAGTTCGTCATTTCACTTTAGGTCGTTCACCCACGGTGTGTGTAGGCCCCCCAGCTCCTTCTTTACGGCACACATCGATCGATATGCCTCTCTAGCCAGGTGTGCCTAGCACAAACACAAGCTTCCCGTCTTCTCTTGTCACCATCCATGCCTCACTCCCACCACTCTTTTCATCATTCTCGTACTCACACACTCCTCCCCCTCGATATAGTATGCCTCTCGTACCACCTCCTACATGCATCCCTCTCTCTCTATCCTTCTCCTCATGCCTCATTTGCTTCTAACACACACATGCATGTATACCGATCAATCTCCCAACATATACCTAGATCGACTTTAACTACCCCCCCATCGATCGACGTACCTCACAAGTTATGTCTCTCCTTTCCCTTACAAAGAGCGATTGATCTTCCTATGTAGTTACGTCCGCTAACCACAGCCACATCGTCCCCCCTCATCATTCGTGCATGCCTCCTGACCCGTCTCTCACACGCACGTGCACAGACAACAAGCAGCCATCCCCTCTCTTATTGATATTGCAGGCGTGCCCTCCGTTTGTCTAGCAAGCCTATCCCACCATTTGTTAGAAGCAACTCCACTACCACCCCCTCCAACACTCTAGCTCTGTCTCTCTCCCAACCTTATTCATCTCCTGCACATATGCATGGATGCCGATCGATCTCCCTTAATACATGAGGCAGATCGATCTCCTTAATACATGAGGTAGGCCTCTCTCCTCCTCCACACATATACCAGCCATTGTACCTCTATAGTTAATTGGGCCTCCCTCTTCCCCCACCACACACCGATAGTCGAGCGCTGCAGGTAGGTATCCATGCCACAGAGACAAACTGCACATGTCCCATCTCACGTTCCAGTAGGCCAACCACTCTATATCTTTGACGTGGGCACACACAAATTCGATGGCACTCTTTATCGATCGCGCGCGCACACACACACACACATCATCCCTCTCTTCGATTCTATGGACACCTCAAGCCGATGATAACTCCACTCTCTTCTCGTGGATCGCCCCCTCTATATATATGTTATATCCAGGACTCTATTTCACACACATTGCATATGTTAAATTTTTTGATTGACCCCCCCCCCCCACAAAAAAACTCTCAAGAACCCACACACTATATCTCTCTAGGTTTGTATCTCTCTCACACAACCCCACGTAGGTGGTGTACGTATACAAGAAGAGAATAGGTGCACCGTGCACGTACTCACGCTTCGTGCCCAGCCACACCCGCGCGGGTACACGGTGGAGCTCATTTCTTTACGAAATGGCAGCCCACGTGCTAATTTGAACGCCTGTAGCGGTTGTTTACCTAGGGAGGTCGTGTACCACGCGTGCACGAAACAAAGTTCGACTTGACGCGTTGCCGCGTTATTTTTAAATAAAGTTATAGCGCTCAATGGCACGTACACAGAATATAAAACGATTTTTATGGAGGAAAAGGTAGTCCGCTCTTCAGAGTATCTCACACAAGGCTCCGGTGGCCTCTCTCTCTCACCGTTGGTCACTGATCCGGCCGCATCCCGTCCGCCGGGGGAAAGGGAGTGCGGTGGCCTCTCTCTCTCTCTCACCGTTGGTCACTGATCCGGCCGCATCCCGTCCGCCGGGGGAAAGGGAGTGCGGTGGCCTCTCTCTCTCTCACCGTTGGTCACTGATCCGGCCGCATCCCGTCCGCCGGGGGAAAGGGAGGAAGTGCATCGTTTCTCCGTTCGACGGCGCCGAGGCAGCACGTCCCGATCTGCGGTACACGCCGTTCTCTCTGACCAAGCTCCGGCGCGGCAGGGCCTACGCCACCTGCTCGCAGATTCCGCCCGCCGCCGCTCACCTAGTTACATCCCGACGACCTCCAGGTATCCCCTCCGGCCTTGCTCCACTGCCCGTTTTCCCACGTCGCTGCATGTGGATCTTCCATAGTTCTTTGCCCAAAACGTAGCTCGTCCGGCGTACTTTCCATATTGCATTCTCGTCCTCACACCGTTTTAGACAAACACAACCGTGTTGTTATCTTCCCTTAGGACAAGGAATATGCTTCTTTTTTGTCGTCGCATGTGTCATCAACTGTTATTGGCCAGTAATTGTTTCCTTTCTACCTCTTTTTTGCAAACAGGGCTATCCATTTCACGTCGTTGCTATTGCGACCTTTTGGTGAACTGCACAAATCACTTTTTTCTTAAGAGTGTTTTGTGCAGTTGTACTAAAATGTCACACGGGCAACGTCTCTACATTTCAGTGCGACTGCACAAAGGGAGATTGGTTTTGCTCTATCCTCCTCATCCAACTCCGAGCCTAATCTTCTCCAACTAGTTAGTCTTAAGAGAGACTGCAAAGGTGACCGGCTTCTATTTGTGTGTTTATTGTTTCATCAGCAGTCCTCTATTATCGTAATCACACTTGATATCTTTGGAACAGGGACGCTCAGCTCTATTTTAGTGGAACTGCACAAAATGATCGGAATGTTGCATGCTCCAGACAGCTACTTTTTTCCCAACATGCCTTGTTGATTTAGACAGAGCTGGGGGGACGTTGCTGCCAATGAAAGCATGGATCAATTTTAATTTAACACCTTCTCACAACTTTGTCTTCAGTTGTGATGTAATTATTAGCTCTGATCTGCTAATAATTGACATGCATTAGCAAGGAAGTTAGTTTTTTATTGTTTCCGAAAGAGCATCGATGGCAAGACACGCGAAACAAAAGCTGAAAGCTCACACCATTGTACAATTTCATGTCGCTGGAAAATTATTTGTATAGTACGTCAATTATGTAAACAAATGATGGAAGCTTGATAGCATTGCCAGAAGCCTCTTCATCATCCGGGTCCATGTGCCATGCACAAAATTATACTCCTTCGTTCCTAAATATTTGTCTTTTTACAAATTTCAAACGGGCATATTTTAGAGTGTAGATTCACTCATTTTGCTTCGTATGTGTACTCCCTCCGTTCCTAAATATTCTATTCGTCTTAACAGAGATTTCAACAAGTGACTACATACGGAGCAAAATGAGTGAATCTACACTCTAAAATATGTCTATATACATCCGTATGTGCCAGTCCATTTGAAATCTCTAAAAAGACAAATATTTGAGTAGTCACTCGTTGAAATCTCTAGAAAGACAAATACTCCGGAGTATATTTAAGAACCGAGGGGGTAGTGCACAACCGCATGGGAGACTCAGCCCGGTCGTTGCGCCGCATTAATAGTGAGTAATGAGCAGTCAAATCATAAGCCCCACCTTTCCCACTGTAAGTTGCTCTGAAGAAGCAACCATCAATACGCTCTTCTTTGAATCCGCTCATACTACTCCATCCGTCACTGTTTATACAGCGCGCTTCAGAAAAAAGAAAAAAATCTGTGGGACCAAGGCGACTAGCGATCGGCCTGAAAAATAGCATTGGTAGTTATAGCACGGCGTCTATTACTAGAGGGAATAATGCGTACACACATGCATGCAGTGCTTCCACCCCGGGTACACACATGCATGCACTCCGTAGTAGTACAGTACATGGAGAGAAAATTGTGGACTTGATTGCGGTTACCACGCCCTAATTAATTGAGCATTAAACCAAACGCGTCTAAAGTCTCTCTGGTGGTGGAAATGCATTGAGAGAAATGCATCATAATGAAGCGCGCCCTGTAAACTGTGACGGAGGGTGGAGTAGTATGAAGGTGCAAAACCAAGTACGCGTACTACTGCGCTTGGCTCTTCGCCCCTTCGTGAAGTCGAACAATGATGGTACTCCGCATGTTGGGTACTACAGTGTATGCCTCTGACAATCTGACACCGAATGGACTGATGCATGTCCACCGAGGGTAGGTTGCATTAGTCAAAAGGCGTAAGCGAGCTTCACCTTGTCCTGCAAGCTTCTCCTCGTTCTGCGAGTTGACGGGACACACCAAAAAGTAGTGCTAGTCCATACTCCCTCCTTTCCGGTTAATATGGCTTAATCTTTTTTGCGGGTAAATGAGAGAGCTTTATTCATATATAAGCATTCTTAGGACGATCAGCCAAGACACTGGTCACTAGGAAGCGAGGTACCCCGCAAAAAAAGAAGTAGGAAGCGAGGTGTTTCATCAAGCCAGCTCTCGGCCACATTCAAAGTGCAGCAAGCACGGTTCGCACGAAGATGCGCCGCAAGGTTTGCTGACCTGTTTACATGCTGAATAACAAAAAAAGAGGAAATATTACTGAGCGCTACTATTTGTAACAGGATATGAGCCAGAATTAAGCGAGAATTGTGGCGAGTGTTCCATGCAATCAACTTCCATTATCACATGCGAGAACCCTCGAAGAGAACCAAATGTGTTGAAGATTGCTTTATCACATTTTAAAATTATAATAAGAGTGCAGACGCTCCTCCATCCGGTTCCTAGTACTAGTATAGTACGTACCTTTATGGACTATAGTAGTAGTACTAGTAAACTTTGCGCTTGGCTGTTCGGGAAGTCGAACAATAATAGCACTAGTAGTATAGTGTATGCTTCTGGCAATCTGACACCGAATTAACTGTTGCACGTCCACCGCCTGAGCGAGGGAGAGCTTGCATTAGTCAAAAGTTTCTCCTTGTCCTGCGAGCCACCGCGCGCAAGCTTCTCCCGTCCTGCAACCTTCTCCTCGTTCGGCAAGTTGACGGGACACAGCAAAGTAATGCTAGTCCATGCTGCCTCCTCTCCGGTTAATATGGCTTAATTTCAAACGAGATAAATACACTGTCTGTCACTGTATATTTGTAAAAATACGGTCAGTGGACTTCATAATACGCTCATTGCGCTCAATATATATATTTTCCGGTGTTCATACGGTCACTAGCTCACCCTGACTGAGTATGTGTGTGCATGCACGTGTAGGTTGAGCACTTGAGCGTGACCGTGTGTGTTCCGTCGTGTGCTCGGACATGCATGCATTAGGGCGTCGCGCGCGTTTTTGCGTCCATGTGTACGTGTGACTGTTGCATACACGTAGGGGGAGTACGTGTAGGGGCCACTAAGGAGCAGTCAAATCACACAGTAAGTTAGTCGGAAGAAGCAACCATCATTTCACTCTTGAATGACACGTACGCAATATAAAATGGTTGATATGGAGAGAAAAAGAAAACCACTATATATACACTAGCAGGAGCCTAAGCTACAAGCCTGCTTGCTTAGGTTGCTCTCTTCACAAGCATAGAACGACGGGCCTGATCCCGCAGCTGGGGGAAGGGAACAATGTTCTGCGTAGACGCGGTCGACATCGGCGAGGGAGAAAACCCACAGTCGGTGCGTCCCAATCGGGGGTCACCGCGGTATGGGCCGATGCCGCGTCCCAACCGCCCTTCTAGCTACAGCCCGACGTCCCAGGTAGTCCATCTTCCTTTTGGAGCCGGCTTGCTCCACTGCCGTAGCTCCATCTCCATGTCGATCTTTCTCTACTTCTACCGGCTTCTATTTGTGATGAGTTTATGTCTCATGAACTAGTGCCAGTACTATTATTCTAATCACACTTCTTCAATATCTTTGCCATCAGGGATGCTCAGGTCGATTTTAGTGGAACTGCACAAAAGCATCGTATGATCCGAGGGTGCCAGCCGTCTTTCCTTCCCGACATGGAAAGTGCTATGGAACAAGAGGTACCAGAAGGTGGAGAACCAAAGAGTGCTGCTTCTATTGTTGCTGACATTCTCACTAAAGAATCTCCCTCTAGCACATTCCTTCGACAGGTTCTACCTGGCCAGGAAATTAAATCATGTTTAGGGTTTAGGGTTTAAGTCGTAGTGACCCCATCAGTAGTTTTTCTATCGTACACGCTCTCACAACTTTTTTCTTTAGTTGTGAAGTAAATATTGGCTATGATCTGTGAATCATTGAGATGCATCAGCATGCGTGTTAGTTTTCCTTTGTATTTGATGGAATGTTGTAACGGGGCAACCTTGGAATAGGAATGAAAATGGAGTGGAAAAGTTTCCGTTTTTCCGGAGAAAAATGGAAACGGAGAGAAACCAACGTTTCGTTTCGTTGGATCGCGCCATCGAGCAAAACCAACGTTTAAATCACGTCTGTCGTGTTCGTGTCTCACCCTCCTCCACGGCTCGACCCCACACGGTCGCTCGGCATGCCACTCACCGCAAACCGAGTAGTATACCATAACTTTCCCGCCTGCTTGTCGATGGATCGCGCCATGGAGTACTAGCACTACTGGAAGAGATTGACGAGTTGGGGGAGGACAGCTAGTTGTAGCATGGACTCCCAAGAACTTACTACTGGAAGAGATCGCGCATGTTGTAGCCGGCTATTGTGACCTTTGAACGTGGAGCAGCCGCGTGCACCCGGAAGCGGCGCGGGCGACGCTCTCTCGGCCGGCGCGCCACAATCAATGCCGGTGCCAGTGAGAGGTCGCGTCCGCTCTGGCCGGGCATGAATGCGGCACTGACCGTTTCGGGCGGGAAGCAACGCGGGTGATGAAGAGGGTTCGGGTTGGTCAGGACCGGCCGTGGCAGCGGTCCGGACGTGCGCAAACAAGAGATGATGTACGTTAATATTGCTGCGTATATAATTAACAACGTAAATAATGTGCCAGTTGGACAAATATGATTGGAGATGGAGATGGAAATGGAATTTTACGTAAACACGGATATGCATGTCTATGTCTATGTGTGTGTGCGCGACGACTCTCGCGACCTGGAAGCGGGGGCGTGTTTTTGATCGAGTTTTCTTTCTTGGTACGTTAGAAAATCAGTTTGTCTAATTCACATCTAGATGTTATTTAAGGATATCACATCTAAGCTCCCACAAGTATATAATGTAGCAACAAGAAACAAAAAAACTAGGAAAAGACCACAAACAGAGTGGACATCAACTTATATGTGACATAACTATGTCACATCTAGATGTGTCCTAGACAGACCCTTAAAAAATTGTCCGCCAGTTTTCGTTTCTTTTTTCCGGGAACGCGCGTATTCTATTTAAAACCACTGCTATGGAGAGATTTTTTTACTCCATTATAGCCTCTTGTTTGATAGAGTTTCTCGCGTCTCGCTCTCTCACCCTCTCCATATCAAAACAAGATGACAGTGTCCACTCTATCTCTCTCCTCACCGGTGGTCACAGATCCGGCCGAATCCCGTCCGCTGCGGGAGGTGAGGAGGTGCAGCGTTGACGTTGTCGCCGTCGGCGACGGAGGAAGCCGATGCGCACCGTCCTCTCGGAGCCGGCGCTGGCGCGGACGAAGATCCTCCGCGCCCTTGTTCGCTGCCGTCGTGTGGGCAGATCCCGCCCGCCCGCCTAAACGACATCTCGCCCACCTGAGGTATAACTTCTTGTACTGGTCCAGCTCCCCAGGTCGCTGCGTGCGGGTTTTCTTCTATGCGACTACTCCCCAGCTCCCCATGCATAGTAGCTAGGGTTCGTCGGCTGGTCCAACATCACCTACTAGTACTATTATAGAGGAAATGCCACTCAAAAAGTTGTCCTGATTTATGCCTCGGTGGAGGTATACATGTTGTTTCGACAAAAAGTACATGGTGGTTGTGCGGTCATTGTCCATATGGTGGTAGTACTATCACTGGTTAAATGAAGAAATGCTTTTTTTCTCGGGTATCCTGGTTTAGTTCCCATCAAGATAATTATGATGCTTCTGTTTGTTGGTGTACTTTTCATTAATTCTTATTGACAATTGAGATGTCGTTGCTAACCCTTTTTTATATTTTTGGAAACAGCGATGCGTGTCTCCATACCCGGGCATGTCTTCCTCAATTTTAGTGGAACTGCACAAAATTGGATGGCCATTGTTGTTCCGCCTCACTGTCCTCTGCCACGTGGTTCTTCCTTCCTCGAGCTTGATTACTGAGAAGAAACAGACCACAGTGAGGATTTGTCGAACTTCTTAGGTGCCTCACCCAAACTTGATGCCAAATGGATGATGCATCACCACGATGACCTATCGATGCTCATGGTTGCGCCTCATGGTTGCGTCGGCTGGTGAAGCTGATCGATTTTCGACGAAAAACAAGCTGTCTTCCATCAGTGCTCTTTGCTTGTTACGCACAAAGATGATATCCTTCGTCAGTTCACCTTGGTTGCGTTGGAGACGCAGTCGTCTTTCACGTTGGTGCAATTTTCGCTAGGGTTTTACGACAGGTGGGCCCAAAATGTGGCTGGCTCACCTGTCATACAGCCAAAAGCAGGTGCAGTGAAGGCACCGGAGCTCAGTCCGTACTAACAGTAGTATATATATAAGCGGGAGCCTCAGCGCTTGTTCGCTAGGGTTTGCACTCTCCACACGCTCGCCGCACTACATATATGTTACACGCTGGAGGCTCAGCGTTCATTTTGCTAGGGTTTGCTATATTCACAGTCTCTCACCCTCTCTTCACCAGATCTAAACAAGACTGAGTTGGCCTCTTGTCTCTCTCTCCCCCTCACAGCTGGTGAAGGAGGCGTCCGTATCCCGTCGCACCGGGAAGGGGAGGAGGTGCAACGTTCACTCTATCGCCTTCGCGAGGGAGGCAATCCACTGCCGGCTGCGCTGTTCTCTTTCACCCAGCGCCTGTGCGGGAGGGCCACCGACCCCTTCTTCCTCGCTGTCGTACGTAGTGTGGGCAGATCCGGCCTCCCGCCGCACGCCTTGCCACATCCCGACGACCCTAAGGTATAAGTTTCTTTGAAACCGTCGTTGCTCTAGCTGCATGTGGATCTTTTTCGATCTGTAGTCGAATCTAGGTCTTGGTTCAAAGAGGAAAGAAGGGTGCGGTGGGCTGGAGCAAGAATCTAGGACGTGGTTCAATGAGGAAAGGAGGGGCGGAAAGTAGTATAGACTGGCTATCCAGCCGCTTTGTAGGTCGAAAAGGGAAAAAGGGGGTAACCCAGTACACACATCTGTAAGGAACCGATCTCTTTGTTGAAAAGGGAAAGAAACTGGGGGGTCGGGTAGTTTGTGCACGACTAGATTTGCTGCCCTCACATAGGAAGAAGGTTCAAAGAGAACAAATATGGGACCAGCGCATATATGCTGCTTGGCTACATACTCTGCATCACCCATTTATACGTGTGGACGCACATGGTGCTGGCATGTCCCATGCAGCTATTTTGCTGTTGTTAATCTCAGAATTAACTACTGATCTGTTTTAAAAGAATTTCTCTGTTAATATGAATCAATGCAACCGTTTTAGAAATGCTACTGTCCTATACTTTGTTTTCCATCAAGATAAGGTAGATGCTTCTTTTTGTGGCCGCATGTTTCATCCTCCTTTATTGGCCAGTAATTGTTTTCTTTTTTGCCTCTTAAAACAGGGATATCTATTCAACTTGTTGCTATAGAAAACTTAAATGTCACACCGGCAACTTTGCTTGATTTCAGTGCAACTGCACAAAACTTGATTGGATTTCCTATTCGTGTTGGTAGATTCGTATTTTATGTTGGTCGTCTCATGAAAGGTCAGTACAGGCCTTCATCCACATGATTGTGCAGTGTGCTTTGAGATGTTGTGCTACTTGTATTGGTACTGTTTTAAATAAATGATGAATTGAAGCTATTGTATTGCTGTCTTTTCCCATTAAGTAGTGAACAAAAATGGGACCAACCCAGACATGATGCTTGTTGCTTTGTTACAACAAATTCAGCATCACCCCCTTTATAAGCCAGTAATTGATGCCACTCTCAGAATTAACTACTGAATCTTATTTCAAAACTGCAACACTTGTTAGGGATTGGCGGGATTACCATTTTTGTGGCCGCATGTTTCATCCTCCTTTATTAGCCAGTAATTGATTCCTTTTTTGCCTCTGTTTATACAGGGATATCTATTCAACTTGTTGCTATTGTGACATTTTGCTTCGCTACGCGAAACACTTTGCTTGATTTCAGTGCAACTGCACAAAACGAGATTGGATTTCCTATTCGTGTTGGCAGATTCGTACGTGATCTTGTGTGCGTCATGACAGGTTGGTACTTGCCTTCATCCACATGATCGTGCAGTGTGTTTTGAGATGTTGTGCTACTTGTATTGGTACTGTTTTAAATAAATGATGAATTGAAGCTATTGTATTGCTGTCTTTTCCCATTAAGTAGTGAACAAAAATGGGACCAACCCAGACATGATGCTTGTTGCTTTGTTACAACAAATTCAGCATCACCCCCTTTATAAGCTTTGTCGTTCTTTATACATGTTGAAACAAGGCATTGTTAAGATAATGTCTCAGTCAATATGAATGAATCACACTGATGGAGAATTGCTACTCTCCTGCTTTGTTTCCCATTAAGATAAAGTAGATCAGTAGATGCTTTTCTTCTGGGAGTACAAGTCATCAACCGTTATTTCTTAGTAATTGTTTCCCTTATACCTATTGTTGCTTACAGGGATATCAAAATTAAAGCTCGGTTTTATTCCGACTTCGATTTTAGTTGAACTGCACAAAAGGAGCCAATGTGTAAGGCAAACTGCTGCATTACTGGGTCTAGTTGGTCGTTCCACTTTGCAGAAAGAAGCAGTCACTGTTTGCGCTACATTACAGAAGGAATGACCGAGAAGCTTTACAGAGTATTATTAGACACCGGTGACATGACTAGTCTGCAGAGACCATTGGCAATTTAACAACACGTGGAGTGCCCTGGGCAAAAAGTGCCCAAACAAGTACAAAAGCTACGACAGGACTCCACGATCATAGGCATTACATATTTTGAATGGGAAAAGCTTGTCAAAGTTTAATCATTGATGTTAGCAAGAAGACGTTAGTTTAATATATTGGAATTGGAAAACCTTGTCAAAATTTGCTCATTGATGTTAGCCAGAAGACATGCATTTGATATTTTTGAGTGGGACGCCCTTGCTGTGAGCAGCGTCGAGTGTTTTTTCCTATTCCTGTGTTCAGTTTAGAAGTAAATAGTTACTCTGCTGAGATATTCCTGTGTTAAGAGTTTGTTCTGAATATTGTCTATGTAATGCCAGGCCTTGTGTTTGATTGCAAAGTTGAGCTTGGAATGTTGTGGCATGCGGCATCACGAGCTGTTCACCGTGCCTCCTGAGAATAATGCTTCGTATTGTTTTGCATGTCGATCTAATGCCAGTGATTTGCTTGTTAACAAGATCATCCTCTTCTGTTGTTTTCGTGCTTAAGAAGTTCATCGTCTGATGTTTCATTCATAGCCTATACGACAAGTCGGGTAGGTTAGACGTGAAACCATATGATCTTCCGACCAACTCATGATATTAGGACGTGATTGGATCGTCGTTTTCCAACCAAAACTGCTTGTAAAACTGACGCTTGTAAATTAAAGCAGATGGTCTCGAGCGAAGGCGCTTGGTTGGTCGATTTCGACTAGTAAAATATCGGAAGTACTTGACACACGATAAAAACGCTGAACGACACTCGGACGATTGCTAATCCAGCCATTAGCTGATGTTTCAGCCATGCCCATGGATGGCATGATATGCACGTCATGCATGTATCGTCTCGTAATGTCGTCCATATAGCAGTTTTGTAAAATATACACTGGTCTCTCAAATTACACGCGTAACCCGCCGGTTTTACTTACAGACCTCGGGCCCTCGGTTTCATTACGCCTGTATTTTACGCGTTGTTTTCGATGACGAGTAAATTACACTTGTATGTTAATACAGGTTTGAAATAAACCAGAGCTCCCAAGCATGGCCTTACCATTTCATGCCGTCTCAGTTTCTCGAAGGTGCTCATAGGTGTCTGATGATCCTGGCTTCCTGAATGAGTAGCGGGCGTTGTATCAGACCATCCGTAGGGCCCGCGAGGCCCTCTCCGTTGTCCTTCGAGTTGTTGCGCTCGCCGTGGCGCCGAGCATTGTTAACATCATCAACGAATATGAGGATTCAGGTGATGACTTTATTTTGACTGGATGACACTAGGGACCCACTAGGGCCATAGCCGTACGTACGCAAGTGCCTCCTTATTATGTACAACTATATTTTTTTGCTTTCTCCTGGTTTCCTGACATCACGGTCCCACACCACTGTCAACCTATGTAGTCAATATAAACGAGAGAATTGCACAAGGTTCGGCCGACAGCTGGGACCAAGCAGCTCGAGCAATATTTGTGTTTTTGAGGCGTGAGCACTGCAGAGTTTTTCTTCGCGATGATTTCGTTGTTGTTCAGGGGAGAGCAGGGTATTAACTGGGCAGGCTGTGGCCCGTCTAGCCCAGGCCAGATATCCAGCCCAGATACTAATTTTTTCAAGATGAAAATGGCCATCCCAGCTATACGTCTTTTTGAGGAATGCCCAGGCAAGGTCAACTTGTTATTCTCCGCCCCGCTGGGCTGCAAATCTTTCCTAGGAGGGATGCATTAGGATTAACAGGAAAATGGGCTTTAAAAAATAGTAAATGGGATGTAATTATAAAACCTGGGCAGTAACTATAAAAAATTGCACCAAACATTAAATTAGTTTATAAAATATTATTTATGGATTTTGAAAATCTTAAATTTTCATTGTTGCGCATGCAATGTTTCATTGGATTTTTACGTACTACAAATTTATATTTAATCTGACTAGAAATTTTGGGATAGAAATATTTCGGAGCCCATCAAAATGTGGGAAATTTTATTGAATTCTGTCTTCAACGGTTGGTTGAAATTATTAATCATTGTCCTAGCTAGAAAATGGGCGGTACTTTTAACAAATTGTAAATGGGCTGTTGTAAATTCCATTAGAATTCCAAAATGGGTTGTACATTCTTACAAAACGCAAATGGGCTATAAGTTCTTTGCCACACACTTGTGGGCCTACTAAGTGATGCGTCCCCTAAAAAAATTAAGTTGACGCGTATGCAAGGCTTTGCCAACTTATTATAGTCAACACACGGTTCTAGTAGCAGTGGCCGTTGGATGTCTATCCAACGGATGTCGTGCTTCTTCTTCAATCTCAGATATTCTTAGCTTCGGCCGCCCAAAAAATGATTCCTCCCCCTGACATCTGGGCGCACCATTTCGGAGGCTGACCTGTGGGCCTACTAAGTTGGAGCGTAGCAAGGGCTTTGTCAACTTAGTCAATAATAAACGTTTCTAGCTTCAGTGACCGTACGATGTCCATCCAACGGCCGTAGTGCTTCTTCAACCTCTGGTCTTCTTGGTCCAGCCGCCCAAAGCAGCGCCGGTCGTACCGCCTGCTCCTGCCTCCCGTGGCGACTGTGCTGCCGTGGAGGCCTCACCGCCCCCATACTACTCCCACCGCTGGCCAGGCCATCCCTCCACTCACCCACACCCCATGTTATTCTGCGGCAATGGCAATCTCACACCGCAGCCAAACCAGTGAACCCTCGTACTCCTCTCCGCGCGGGCTTCCACTGCTGCGTCTTCCCCGGCTCCGCGCCGTCCCCTTCCTAGGCCTTGCCGTCGTCCAGACCACCGCCCTGGTGCTCTCGGCACGGTGTGGTCAACGTAGTCAACGACCGACTTCCTTCGGAAGAGTACTATACGTGGAGAGGCTGACAGCTGGGTCCAGGCAGCCTCAAGGAAGTGCCTCCTTATTACACGCAAAATAATTATTCCCCCACCTTACAGCAGGGACCCACCGGACGGGCCACCTTATTTCGCGAAAAAAATGTTTCCCCCCTGACTGCTCGGACCCACCGGACGGGCCAGCGTATTTCGTGAAAAAAACGTTCCCCCCGCTGTCAGCTCGTACCCAGCGGAAGTGCCTCCTTATTACGCACAAAAGAAATGAATACTCCCCCTGCTAGCTGGGACCCACCATGGTGGGAGGCTGACTTGTGGGCCTACTAAGTTGACTGGGACGGGGGCCTTTGTCAAGTTTAGTCAATACGAATGATTCTAGCTCCAGTGACCATACGATGTCCATCCAACGGTCGTAGTGCTTCTTCAACCTCTGGTCTTCTTGCTCCAGCCGCCCAAAGCAGCGCCGGTCGTGCCGCATGCTCCTGCCTCCCGTGGCCGGCTGTGCTGCCATGGAGGCCTCACCGCCCCCTACTATTCCCACCGCTGGCCAGGCCCTGCGGCGATGGCAGCCTCACACCGCAGCCGAACTAGTGAACCCTCGTACTCCTCTCCGCGCGGGCTTCCACTGTCGCGTCTTCCCCGGCTTCCCGTCGTCCCCTTCCTAGGCCTCGTCGCCGTCCACCGCCCTGGTGCTCTCGGCGCGGCGTGGTCAACGTGGTCAAGGAACGACTTCCATCGGACGTGAACTGTACGTGGAGAGACTGACAGCTGGGTCCATGGCCGCAGCAAGGAAGTGCCTCCTTATTACATGCAAAATAATTATTCCTCCACCTGACAGCGGGGACCCACCAGACGGGCCACCGTATTTCGTGAAAAAAAACGTTTCCCCCTGACTGCTGGGACCCACCAGCTACACCTTCGCACGCAAGGAAGTGCGTCCGGAAAAAAAAACCAAAACGATTCGCCCCCTGACTGCTGGGACCCACCAGCTACATCTTCGCACGCAAGGAAGTGCCTGACAGTCGGGACCCACCTGGTCGAAGCGTACGTAGCGTTGTCATTCTGGTCGCGAACGTGTATGTACATATATACTGGTCGATATAGAGGCACGCACGTGTCATAGTAGAGGCGCGCACGTAGCATGTACACGTACGTACAGCGGTCAGGGTGCAAGAAAGAAAATATGGCCACGTGTGTGTACATACGGGCGGGGTCTCGAACGCCTACTCTTGCATACATACGGCCAGGGCTCGTGTACATGGCTGGGTCGGAACAGAGAAATAGCATCGTCGTCGTGTTCATGGGGAGGCAACGGAATGTGTCGTGTTCATGGGGAGGCAACGAAATGCGTCGTGTTCATCAGGAGGGCTTGGATGGAACAGGCGATGCAACGAGGCCTGGCGTACCATAGAACGGAGGAAATGGCCTTGTGTTCGACTGGCCACGTTCGAAACGGGATCCTGTTCATCGGGAGGGGTGTGGCGTACCGCAAAACGGAGGAAACGAACCTCCTACGATCAAAACGGGGGTCCTGTTGATCGGGAGGGGTGTGGCGTACCGCAAAATGGCGGAAACGGACCTCCTACGGTCGAATGGGGGTCCTATTAATCGGGAGGGGTGTGGCGTACCGCAAAA